>NC_091476.1:31409239-31731461 GCF_036971445.1 Narcine bancroftii | reverse complement strand
CCCCTTATAGGAGGGTTCGCGTTAGATTCCACATTCAGGAGAACGTTGCGATGTTCTGTGGGACCAGGACAACGAAATGAACTTTCAGAGATACACAAACCCCCTGATAATTAACAATACAAATACTGAAAAATAGTAACAACATTCTGCCAACATTTGCAAAGGTGATACTCCAGGCCCGTCTGAACAGCAGGCCAATTCTACATGAGCTCATTACTATGTATGAGGGACAATGCTGTTTTCCCATTGATGATAAATAGAAATATACTAACTAGAATGGCCTGTCAAAGCTCTTGTTAGCCTTTCTCAACAGCAAATTACCAATAAAATCTCGAGAACATTATCAGTGAGTCTGTCTGATAATTATGGAGCCCAGTCCTCAAACATGGATTCTAAGATATTTCCAGTGGCAGAGGGGCCTGTTTCACACCAACAGCTTTACATGCATTGTATATCTTTCCAACAATACATTACCATGAACAGAACGTGGATGGCAAAACTGAGTCAAGACAAGGTAAAACATGGTATGTGTTTCCACAGGGCAGACACACAGTCGGAGTTTGTTCAGAAAAACTGAATTGCATTAGTTTATTATCTTCAATCTACTTTTTTTTTCTTATTGGACTAGTGTGATATATGTTAAACATCAACACAATATTTATCCATCTGCATTCCCTTCATGAAAACAAACTCATCAATGCTCTCCAGAAATTGTTTTGAATATTGCAAGCCTGGTATGAAATCTTATAAACATGCAAACTGATAAGGTTTCTAATTGGCATAAATGTAATAGCTTCATACTGGACAGTCCACATTTCCAATAGAAACTCATTCTTTGTTTTACCTTGGCATGATTCAAGGTTCTGATATTCTTTATTAACACATCACATTATATCGCATCATAAATCACTGTATTTTCTGAAGCCAATCATGGTACTTCATCACTCATTACAGGGCACCTTGGAATTCTGCTGACAGCTCAAGCATCCCTCCTACAGATGATTTCTCTGGAATGCCTTTAAACCAATTGGGTTACAGTTTATTTCGATTAGCACATAGCAATAAATTTATTGAAGAGATTTTGCAGTTTGCCAGAATCGGAAAAGGACAAAGACACCTTGCAGTTGTTCAGAAATTAGTTTTCCATTATAATTTCTCAGGGGGAGAAAATACAAATTGGCTTCCTCAGAGAATTTTAGTAAGCACCTTTTGGTCCTGAGTAGTACTAGAGCAAAAGAAGGAGAAAAAAAAAAGTGGAAAGAGATGGCATAAGATCTGTGGAGGGAGAAATGGAAATGCAGAAACAACTCCCATAAAGGCCTATTTGGTAACTACATCAGTTCGAAATGGAATCTGACAGACCTGCAATGGTCCTGAGCAAAATCACTTTTCTCCACTGAGCATCCATAAATTAAATAGGGGGCAATTGGAGCATCTCTATATGCTCTGAAATTCAAATAAGGTTTCCAACTTTATTACCTGGCAACCACTGCTGAAAAGAATAATGATGGGAATGGCAAGTGTGGGTAGCATGGCCTTTTATTGTGATGTCTCCAAACTCCCATTCTACTTTCACACAACCTGTTTGCTGCCTTCTAAAGACTTGAGTGGTTGGGTGGTGTGTCATTGGGCGACCAGCTCTGATGGTATCACAGTTTTGCGTTAGATAGCATTGCCGAATTAAAAATGAAGAGGTCAAACTACAAAAAAAAACCTTAAAGAATTTCCAACAATTTTAAAAGCATACATTGTGCAAATGGAAACTGATTTTACTTTCAAGTGAAACATGGCAATGACCACTTCTGCCCTGTTTTATCTTACAAACTCAGTCACCTTTGCACTCCTGTTGTGATTTCCACACAGGATAACGTCACTACAACTCTCCCTTGGGGACATCACTGGCAAACTTGATTTACTGCTTCAGAGAACAACAATTTTCAGGCCTTTCTTGAGCAGTATTCGCCTGGGAACTCCATGAGGCAAGTTCAATGACTTTTCCCTACCTCTTCCTTAGTACTGCATAATATATCCCACTTAACATCAATCTCAATCCCTGCTCCTCAAAGGTCATCACTGTCAATGACTGCTCTTGCCGTCAGGCTGAACCCAACCACAGCAACTACTTTCCCTGATGTCCCTAATGTTTCTCCCCACACCCTCAGGAGCACAGGATAAAACATGTGTTTTGTGTCTTGCCCAACTATCCCACCACCTATTTTCTTGTCCAGAGCACTAGTGAAATTGGGCCCATTTGGCTATCTCCACATGCTGGCTTAGGGAGGTCAACACATTTATGGCTGCCACCACTGGCAGCTTACTTTGACCTTATGTTTCTGTATACAAAAGGCTACGGACACTCTGGGAGACATGAAAGTTATAAATTTATTCAAAGCTCTTCTAAATACTTTTGTGGTTTTCACTGCTTTATTTCACTGTTTCAGGAGATTCCATTCATTCTATCCAATGCCGATAACAACATTTTTGTTTTACATATTCTTATATTCGTTCCATTAAACATTTATTTTTCTTAATTACGTCTCACCCAATAACTCACCTAACCCCAGTGCCCTCTCTCTAGCCTTGTCAACCCAAGGCCAGCATTGAAACTCAATAGTTGTCCATTTTGATTCAGAGATGAAGTATGAAATAGGGACAAGAGCTAAGACAGCTATTGATGTTCTATTTCTCTGGCCATCCAATGCACCCACAAGGGAGGATTAGAATTTTTCAGCCAACATATGAAGGAAAGGGAGTAATGAGAGAAAAAAAGTCATCTCGTACACAGCAAATTGACAAACCAAATGTAATTTAGAACAAGGTTTGATGGAGCACTTACAAGACTGTACAAACAATGTAAGTTATTTACATGGGATAGAAGTAGTTAATTAAAAAAAATTAGCACAAAAAAAGTGAAAACCACAGAAGAATCCAGAAGTACTTTGAACAAACTTTTCGTGACACATGTATTTCTGAGAAACTGTGAAACAGAGTCAAAATGTACTCCCAAAGCAAACTTCCATATTTGTATTCACCTACCAGTACGTTCCATCCATGAAAATGAAAAACTATGGAGATGCATGAAAGAATGGTGTATCAAAAATTTAGAAGCATTCAGAAGGGAATGGGGAGGTATGGTTAGCATAGCAGTTACAGTGCCAAGCTGTTACAGTGTCAGTAATCAGGACAGGGGCTCGAATCCCCCGTTGTCTCAAAGGAGTTTGTACAGTCTCTCCGTGTCTGTGTGTATTTTCTCCAGGAGATCCAGTTTCCTCCCTCCATTCAAAATGTACAGGGGATTGTAGGTCAATTTGGTGCAATGGGACAATACGGGCTCATGAACCAAAAGGGCCTGTTACTGTACCGTATGTCTTAATTTAAAATTTTAAACCTGTTTTATTGTGTAAACCAATGATAAATATGTTTAGAGCTTACTGCATGATTGAAATTAATTTTAATTGCTATTTATAATGCTACTTTGTGCTTGTACCATGGCATGAATGAATTCGGATGCAAGTGAACATATGTGGAAAAGGGATGGTGCTGAATACATTGTGTGTGTGTGTGTGGGGGGGGGGGGGAATGTCAGGTGGGAATAATTGTTTGAAAAAATTCTGCAGACAGTGCGATTGTAGCAAAAACACAGACATGTTGGAGTAAATCAGCAGGTTTCACATGCCCATAGGAGGTGAAGTATTTAATTGACATTTCAGGCCTAAGCCCTTCCTCAAGGTCAGAGTAAAAAGCAGACAAGTGTCTAAATTAAAATGTTGGGGCGAGTGAAAGAAGGTCAGGAGGAAGATCACAAACCAACATACAAAAGGTGTTAATTGGATATGGATAGGGCAGGAGGGAGGAAAGGTGAGAATTTGTTGGATATGTTTAATTAAGGGGAGGGTTTGCCTCTGTGAATGCAGAGCTGTAGGCTTTTTTTTAATTAAACAAAAATCAAACATATAGGACAGTAACAGGCTATTTTGGCCCATGGGTCTGTGCCGACCAATTTACACCAAATTAACCTACACCCCCAGTTCATTTTGAAAGGTAGGTGGAAACCAGAGCCCCTGGAGAACACCCTCGCAGACACAGGATTCAAACCCCGGTCCTGATTGCTGGCACTGTAAAGGCTTTACGCTAACCGCTATGCCGACCATACTGCCTGTGATAGGAGATAGACGGAAAGAAAGTGAGAGAGGGGGGAGAGAGAAAAAGAGAGAGTGTGCACCAAAGGAAATAGTGATATATTGTTGGGGGGGGGGGGGGGGCAGTGGTGAACGGAATCCAGAAAAGTGGATTTTAATGCCATCTGCTTGGAGGATGCCCAGATAGAATATGATTTGCCGTTCCTCCAATTTGCAGGTGGTTTCAGTCTGGCAGTACATGAGACCCATCTCCTTGGATTGTCACCTTGCCATGGTGGAGAAGCTAGTGTGGTTCTGTGATCCTGAGAGTGATGCTGACTGGAGCTATGTCTCTTGGTATGGTCACCCATGGCATTAAAGTTGAGGTTCTTGACAAAGAACAATACAACAAAGTCCTCAATGGTGGAATAGGCAGACAAAATTACTCTGCACTCAATGGTGGATGAAGGCTGCAAAAAATCCATTAGCTCCAATCGTCGTGGTTTTCATGCCATTGGAATTAGTTGGTGGATTTGTAAAGTATCTTGTGATTCTTGGAATTCAACATCAAATCTTTCTTTGGCTTGGCTTCGCGGACGAAGATCAACATCAAATACACATTAAACAAATACACACATAGGCATCTTTGCTCTGTGGATGAACGGAACGAAGGCCATCATCCTCGACTATGACGGATAGCTACAACAATGACATGAGACCATGGACAGATAACCAGATATTTCAGGAAGGGAATGGAGTGGGAAATTGAAACAGATAGCCTCTGGGAGATCCCTGCTATTGCATCAGTCAGAGCAGAGGTGATCTCCCTGTCTGCATCTAGTCTCTCCAACGTAGAGGAGACCAGATGGAGTAAATGACCCCTTTAGATTCAAAAGTGAAGTATTGGTTCATTTGCAAGCTATGTTTTGGCCCTGAATGGAGATGAGGGAGGAGATGTGGATGCAAGTGCAGCATCTCCTACAGTCACAGGGGTAGATGTCAAGGGCGGGGGGGGGGGGGCGGGGGGAGGTGCGATTAGTGGGAATGGAGGGGTGGACGAGGAAGTCAGGGTGGGAAAGAGTTGTTTGGGATTTGGTTGAATGCTATGTTGACACAGTTATCCAATGGGTTCCTGGAACAACACCAATTAAGAATAGTATTATGCAGTCAACACTATCGATGACAGTGTGGCCGCAACCACTGGGTAAAGTGCACCAAATAGTAGAACACTCAACTGTAACATCTACACACAGATCATTGGAATCTTTGCCAAGAAGCTATTCAAATGACATGGACTATCATAAGCCAAAAGATGCATTCTTTTAGCTTCCTGTATTTCCCTTGATAGTTATTTTTGACGTATGCATTTCATGGCAGCAATCTCCTCTCAGTTCTCCTTTGGATGGTGCAGGTTGATTTCCTGAGATAATAAATAATGAGCTTCCAAAACGGCCTTCTGTGGTTCAATGGAAGCACTTTTTTAATCTCGCAGTCAGGTTGAATTCCCTCTCCAGGGACTGGAACACAATTTAGAGGTTGACGCTTCACTGCAATGCTTCAATATCAGAAATGTGGCCTTTTACAATGGTCGTTGCAAATGCATCTTAAGCAGCATCACTTAACACATTATGTGGCAATGATCTCATTGTGCTTGCCGATCTTGCTGCGAACGAATTGGCTTGGTGCAGCAATCACATTCCAGCCTGAACTTCATTTTCAGTCAGGCCCTCAGGGACATCTCGACTCTGAGAAGTTGTTTGCGACTTCTAGCCAAGATATTCTTTTGTTCTCTTCAGTATCCTGAGTTTTTTTTTTAATATATGCTAACAAAAATAGGTTAATGCAGACATTTGTTGTAGCCAGTAACACCTGCAAATCACAGAACCAGATCTGTGGTGGCATAGGAGGATGGGCTTGTCTCCAGTGAGTATAAACTGCTGCCCAATTTAGGGATAAACAGTATGCTTTCTTCAGCATGAGACATCCTGGCTTTGCCACCCTGGAAGACACAGGGAAGGATCCAAGACTCAAAGCCATCTGAGCATGTCTATGAGTCTCATATGAATCGCTTCAATCACAGATCTACACCCTCCAACCAATAGCACTCAGAGTGGTCCATTGGAACTGTACTAGGCAAGATGAATTCATAGAGAAGACACGAGATCTAAGAGGCCTGCTGAATTATTGTTGGACATGTTTGTAGGATCTATTTCAGCTTTGTTCTGCATTCAGCTTTGCTGTGCAAGCGAAATAAAGCAAAAACCCAAACTCTGGATTGAAAGTTGTTAATCAGATAGAGGTATATCCTCTATTTCAAAGCTAACTGATTATAAAGATCCAATAGGACAACAAAATTCCCAGTGATGAAAAGAAAGAGTCAGCACCCAAGCCTGGATGATGAAGGCCGACTGAACAACATTGTAGTTGACGTTTGTTCAAAACCCTGTGTGTGATTTCTTATACCAACTGGAATGATGTGTGATATTAGTAACAAGTGACAAGCAGTTCTGATGGAAGAATGACCAGTGACCCGGTTTCCTGATGGGAGTCCTGAATAAACCAATATCCATTCAGCAACTCCTCGACTTTATTGAAATAAAAACTATACAGAGTGTCATTCTTTCCACCAGTAAAGTTAGCAGAGATCAAGTGATGCAATGTCATGATCACAGCAAGCCACTTAATGCAAAATGGAAGGTGATGATGTGGGCCAATCTGAATGCAATGAAAAGCATCTTATCCACCCTCCAGTGTCCTGCTTTTCCCCACTCTGCCTCCTTGGTCAGGCTTCCTCAGCACACAACAGCTGACGAGCTTGGGATAAATCCTGCTATATCCTGGAATGAAAGTTACGTTCAATATGAAATGTGTACACCAGTGAGATTCCGCCACCCCACCCCGAATGTTGTTGACAATGCTCAGGTTCAAATAACTTGGTTCAGTGATACCCTTCATGGTGAACCCATAACTTCATAGTTATTGCTGTCAATTATGTAAAGCTTTAGTATATTTCCTGATGACATACATTGGAGGGGGGAGGGGTAGTCTCTGCATGGCTTTTTTCCTACCGCATCCCTTTCTTCAATCTGCAAGTGCTGGAAACCAGAAATAAACAGAAAATGCTGAAACTACTGATAAAACAATCAACCTGAAAAGCTAACTCTCCCTACAGATTTTTAAATTAAATTTAAATTTTTGAATTTTAAATTTAGACACACAGCCCGGTAACAAGCCATTTCGGCCCACAAGTCCGTGCCACCCAATTTAAACCTATAGTAATCAACCTACACCCCGTTAGGTTTCGTCCAGTGGGAGGAAACCAGAGACCCCAGGGAAAACCACGCAGACACAGGGAGAGCATGCACACTCCTTACAAACAGCAGGGGATCACCCATGGTGCCACAATATCACTTGAATATTTTCAATACTTCATTTCACTTCCTTTCCCTTGTCATTTTTTAATGGCCCTCCTTCATATCTAGACCCAAAGGCTGCTCCTGCACATCAGATAGCCCAGCACCCCAACTGCAATAGGACATTTATTCCACCTTGGTCGTCATTTAACAAGCTACTTGGCCCTACTGAGTAGCCCAGTCCAATATGGTGGATATCTTCCTGATGGAATGTATCTCCCGTAATGTTATTGATCATGGTTGCAATGCAACTAGCAATACCTTAAGGATTATATAGCTCTCATTTGATTATACTTAGCTGCCAGCAAGGGCTGACACAGAGCAAAAGACAGTATTTCATCTGTAATGGAGGCTTGCAGCCTCATGGCATGCCTCGGAGCTGTTTACAGTAACTTTAAAGTAAAAAACCTTTTCCTTCATCCATGTGTTGTCTAAGAACTCACACATATGAATGCAAGATGAAACATTTCCCATCTCTCATATTGGATACTTATATGGACATCTGTTTATGCCCCAAAAGCAGATACATCACCATTGAGGACAATTCTTGCTGGCCAAGAAATTCAACAAAGTCTATAAAAGCTGAGCAAGTTTAACTATTGAATAATTAAGGAGGTTACCATTTGATTGTAAAGAGAAATGTGAAAGGAGATGCATAATTTCTGACAGAAGTTCATTTCCACATTCAGTATAACTGCTTCAAGTGACTTTTCAAAAGTACTGGGGTCTATTTGCTGAATTAGATTCTTCTTATTCAAGGAGAGCTTGGTCAGCAGTACATTTACAAATATCTATGGAAAAAAATCAATATGTTTTAATTATCAAGAACAAAAGCAAGAGCAGATACAGATCTCTTGTCTGTCTTATAGGTCAAAGGGGACTTTCTGTAAAAAATGGAGCTTTCACTGGTTGAGAAATTGAATGGCTATAGAGTTCATTGCTTTCTTTTGAATAAGGTTATCTTTATTTAAAGTCACTTTTCAATGCTAACAACCAGTAAAAATTACTTTTTTTTTGTCTGAGAACTTTATATTTTAGCTCCTGATTATTAGAACTGTCTCTCAATTGCTGGAGAGTAGATATGTGTTAATTGATGGTGTTAAAATCTGTGTATCCAGATTATTTTAAGATTACAATATTATTTTCCTATTGATTTGATAATCTGATTTTGAACTGGCAACACATTGATGTCATCCTGGCTATAAATTAGAGATTAATATTTGTACAATTCATATAGATGTCATTCATAAGAGTTCTAATGCTAACCACATTTTTTGAGGTGATAACTCTGACTGCATGACCTCTGTAAAATACACAGAATTAAACCTGGAAATGTGCAATCTTCAGAAACTGTGAACAGAAATGTCCACTTTCTTTAAATTTGTAAGCAGAATCATATTTGATTAGGGAATATCGCGGATAGATCACTAAAATTATATGTATTAGCAACACCCACAGAATAAGCTTCCAGCCTTTATGGTCAATGATATACTGTATAATACCAGTGCTTAAAGATTTTACAAAATGTTCCAATTCTCATTTGAACACCAGTGTGGCAGAAATCACAGTTCCAGATAGAAAGCATAGACTTATATGTCATCATAAATCTGTTGCAATATCTAGGATACCCCTCACACGCTGTAACTGATGGGCAGCTGCATACTCAAAAGTCCTATCCCGAGGGTAACGTTTTAAATCAGCATCTTGGCTTGTTGTCCTGTCAGACGCAGAAGATCTTACGACACCTCTCCAATACCTTGATGAAGGGTCAAACCCAAAATGTGGGTCACCTTTTGCTTCCCAACGATGATGAGCTTCTCCATCATTTTTTATGTGTGGCGCACCTCCTTAATGGGTGTTTTTGGACACCCACATTAAAATTTCCCCATTATCTATTTCAGTACTAATTGTGCACAAACAGGAGCGTTTATTACTCTGACAGACATTACATTTCTAATCAGTTCGATTAGAACAGCTCGAAAGTTTCCTATATTCCAGAATGTATGATGGAAATATTATGAAAACAATTATCAAGTTATTTGTTTTAATATTGTCCTATCTTTCTTGTACTTGATGACACCGACAAACTTCCAAATTGCTTCTATACATTCGCACACGAGAATAAAATCTGATTCATATCCAAAATTATGCCAAGTCTTATTTATCCATCACTTCTGTATTTGCAGATCTGCCCTGATTCTGATGACAAAAAGTCCTCAAATTTCAAATTCTAATATGTTAAATGTAATTCCATTGTTAAAAATGATTGTTTCTTTTAGGATGTTATTGCTTTTAGGATTGTGTCGTGTGACTAGCTATTCTCCGGCTCATAGCAATGCTATGAAGATTCCAAAAAGATTCAGAGATGGTCTATAAAGGGGCCTTGAATAAGCTATATACATTTCGTCTGAGGTCTGCAGCTTATAGACCCTGCATTAGATTTTGTTTAGGAATCCATGTGGCATCATTCTCTCAAAATTCTTGATTATTTTCATTGTTTCCTTTTCCTACAATCTTCCTTCACCCTTTAACTCCCAGAAATACAGTTGCTCTCATTTTTGGGACTCTCTAACATTTGCCTCAGATAGCCATCAAGATTCTAACTCGAAAATGACCTCCATAAACTTTAACTTCACGATCTGCCACTAACTCATTCCGATGCTCCAAGATCCAGCTTTGTATCATATTGTCTTTATGTTTCTCTTTGTTTTGATTTCCCCATGCTGAAATGTCTTTGAACATTTTGATCTGTTAAAGACACAATACAAATGGAACTCGTGCAGTAAAAAACTGTAATGTATAATTATCTGGTCAAGCATGCCTTTGTGACCCCTCCCCACAGGCTCCTGTATAAAGGTGGCTGCTCCACAGCCCCTTGCAACTCAGTGCAGGACAGCTGAACAGTAAGGATATGCTATGTTCTCAAGTGAATTAAAGCCTATTGCTTTCTCCATAATAGCCTCCTGAGTGACTGAATGCTGTGGCAGTGTGATCTTGTCTGCAAAATGATTCCTGCATTGAGTGCTTACAACAATAATTACAGAAGTACTTTATTTGACTTAATTTGTTCTTGGGTACCTCAGAACAATTTGCCATCAGGAAAAATTAAGTTCTTATATAATTACAATTTTTAAAATATATATATAAAACTACGCGTGCGTGTATACACACACACACATCAAAATTAAATAATTTATGGCATTGTGAAAAAATACATGTCAGCACCTCTACTTCTTCAGGAGTTTGTGGAGGTTTAGTATGACACCAGAAGCCCTGTTAAATTTCTAAAGAGGTTTGGTGGAAAGTATGCTGAGCAGCTGGTATGGGGACACCAGTACCCTTGAGCATAAAGCTCTCCAAAAGGTAGTGGACACAGCCGGGACAACACAGGAAAAAGTACATCTCCAGAGAATGCTATTGTCTGTCCTTGCTGTTGCCATCAGGAAAGAGATTATAGGTGCCACAAGCCTCGTACCACCAGGTTCAGGAACAGCTGCTACCCCTCTACCATCAGACTCCTCAACAACAAACTCAATCAGAGACTCATTTAAGGACACTTACTTGTGCACTTTATAGATTTTCTTTATTATCTCTGTATTGTTCACATTCATTATCTACTTACAGTTCTTTGCTGTCGTTTGTGCTGTGTACAATTTTTCTAACATAACAAATTATTCATAATTCTTGCACACCTGCAGGAAAAAGAATCTGAGTGTTGTATGTAATGTCATGTATGTACTGACAATAAATTTGAAATCTGAAATTTCTTTGCAAAGAAAAACCCAGAAATTTCTACTTTGCCAACGAGCTGATCGTCTGTCTCCCTGCCCATTCTCTAAAAAAAACTCAACATAGATATAAAAAAATGATCAGAAGTAAACCTGAGAAATTGGATGAGAACTTTAAATAAGACTACCAATGCTGCATCCACATACACTTCCTCATGTTGTCAGACTTTTTAAAACTTGCTGCATATTGCCATCATGAAAGGGTAGAGCACATGAACGCAAATTCAAAATATGAACCCTAATGATTCGATAGTCAATGTATATTTGTATACAATTCTAAATGATGCCGCCTTATTCTACAGAATAGTTGCTGTTTAAAAAAAAATGAACGTAAAATTATCCTTCTGAAGGAATTCAACCGACTTGATTTAATGTAAGTTAAATTAACCATATTCAAAACTGCTTTTACCCTCAATAGGATGAGGTAGAAATTTGTTCTCTCAATGTGCCTCTGCAGTGACAACCATCAGTGGGAACAGATTTTGGAAGTGAAGTGTATATTGTACAAAATAGTTATACATATTTATTTTAAATGTAAACATACAGGACGGTGACAGGCCATTTCAGCCCACAAGTCTGTGCCGCTCAATTTACACTCAATTAACCTACATTCCCTGAACATTTCAAACAGTGGAGCCCCTGGGGAAAACCCATTCAGACTCTGGAAGAGTGTACAAACCTCTTACAGACAGCGCAGGATTTGAACCCCGACCCCGATTGCTGGTACAGAAAATGCATTGCGATAACCGTACAGCCCAAATTATATATTTATTTATAATTAGGATTATTATGTTCCGCGAATTGTGTTTTTGTGTGTGCACTGCGGTCAGGAGAAATGGTGTTGCCACTGAGAACTGGCAAGCAAAGATAAAGGAAGTAGATATTGAAGTTAGGACAGATCCTCGTGTAATTTTTGAATATTCTTCCATAAGTGCTTTGTTAAACTCTAATCAGGTGTGGGAATGAAGAAACGCTTTTCTTTAATTAATTCTAAAGTGCTAATGCTGATCTTACCTTCACTTTGGAGTCAGAGAGTCATACAGCACAGGCCCTCCGAGTCCACAGGAACCAACGAGTACTCATTTATACTAATTCCATTTTATTCTCCACATCCTCACATCTACTCCCCCTGGATTCTGCCACTTGGCAATGCAAAATTAAGAGTTTACATGGGCTAATTAACTGAAGAATTTCCACATCTTTGGGATGTGGGAGGAAACCAGAACACCCAGTGACAATAACCAAACTCCAACACACACCAGGGATTAAGACTGAATCTGGGTCACTGGAGCTGAGAGGCAGCAACTCCACCTGCTGCAACACTGTGCTATTTCAGATAAGAGCAGCGGAAGGAGAAATCAACCTCAGGTCTCTGATGATCTATAGAGGCCTGCCATTCAATTAATAGATCTCAGATAACATGTTACTGTTGCGATTCTTGGAAAATAGATGTAATCTCCTCATTCCACAGTGCCAAGTGCAGGGAGGATTCAAGGTTGCTTTGAACATTTATTAAGTGAGCATGTAGCATTCTTCAATGCTACCCCATTTGTTGCAATATTCTGTTGCGTAGCTAATGACAAGGTATCATGTGCAAAAGGAAAATGTCAGCAAAGATTAGATATTGAGAAGATATTCCATCATGTGCATAGTCACGGTGAAACTCTGGCTGATTACAAATCATCAGTTTGTGGGATGGGAGTCCCTGTACAGAGAGATCGGGAGTCACTGTACAGAGAGAATGGCAAAAGGGGACGAGAGGAAGGGTTGAATTTTCACCCTGTGGCAGATTGATAATTGATTTGCAATCGAACCTAGGTCCAGAGTGAGGAGTGTGGAGTTATGCATTTAAGAACATACCAACAAGTGGATCCAGGCAGTGAACTCCAAGTGACAGACCCTGCAAATAAGACATCTTTTAATTTACTTTTAAAGATGCCTTCAACAGCATTGCAAAAAAAAAACCTTCTGAATTACCTATGTTATGTTTGGCATATTTTGTTTAAATACATTTGAAGCTGATGACATTGAAATAGCCATTGAACCTTCTTTATTATGACTCTTTATGTTGGGTTTTACTGTATTAAACTGGACCAAACAGAAAATGGTGACTTACAACCTCATGCAGTGGGGAAAGAGCAATGGACTTGAAGAAGATTACGTAGCACAATGAAGATCACTATGCAATGCAATCGAATTTCTGACCCTCGTTCTTTCAAATGACATCCAAGTTGTGGATATTTTTTTCCTTGATTTGGTTTCATAAATAATTTGTAATAAGAATGAACACTTCCTTTGATAGATCAGTGGCAATGGTGAGGTTTCGGCGAGGTGGTCTTCGACGGTTCGGCAGAGGTGGTGAGGGTTCAACAAGGCAGCTTTCGATGGGCAAGCGGGAGAGGCGGTGGTGAGGGTTTGGCGGGGCGGACTTCGACGAGTCAACAGGAAGCAGCGGGGCAGAGCCAGATTCAATGAGGCGAGGTCCGGTGGGAGCAGCAGCAAAATAAAGTTCAAATTATGAATTTTTGATATTTTAGCAATTAGAATAAGTGTTGCTGGTAAAATATCACAAATTTCAGTGATCTCCCGGAGCTCTGCTTGATTGCCATTGCGGAGTGGAAGAAGAATTTCCCAAAGTTTTTCCAGAAAATGGTAGCAGGTTTCTTTTTGGTTTTTCGCTGTCCCCAGGAACCGCATTAGGGAGTATATTGGGGAAAACTGTGGTAATAATCTAAAAGGAGTGGAGAAGATAGATAGAGAGAAATATGGATAGAGAGAAGGAAGAGAGAGGAGAGAGAGAGAGAAGATATGGCAGTCAGGCAGGAGAATACTCCTCTTGCAGGATGTGGGTTGTCAGAGCCAGCTCCTGAAAAACCGTTGAGGAATTGGAGCTGACATTGGATGAACTCTACATCATTCAGGAGGAAGAGGGTGTGATTGACAGAAGTTACAGGGACACCAAGGGGGTAGGAGGAGGGTAGATGGGTGACAGTCAGGGAACAGGAAGGCAGTGCAGGGCACCCTTGTGGGGATTATCCCCTAAATTACATGTCTACTATTTTGGATACTGTTGAGGAGGACGACCTACCTGGCACAAACCATAGTGATCAGGTCTCTGGCATGGAGTATTGTCCTATAGCTAAGAAGGGAAGGGAGAAATCTATAGCCAGGGGGACAGATAAGAGCTTCTATGGAGGAGATCAAGTATCCTGGATGGTATGTTGTCTCCCTGGTGCCAGGGTCTGAGATATCTCAGATCAAGTTCACAACATTCTCAGGTAGGAGGATGAGCAGCCAGATGATCCATGTAGGGACTAATGATGTGGGTAAAAAGGTTGAGGAGGTCCTGCAAGGAGGGTTCAGGGTGTTAGGCACTAGGTTGAAGGAAAGGACCTCCATGGTAGTGGTCTTAGGATTGTTACCTGTACCATATGCTGGAGATTAGAAATAGGAGAATAATACAGATTAACATGTGGCTAAAGTCATGGTGTTGGAGGAGGAGCTTCAGGTTTCTAAATTGTTGGGCTCTCTTTCAGATAAGATGACCCCTGTTCCAACAGGACGGTTGGCATCTGAACTGGAGGTGACAAATATCCTTGCAGGAACGTTTACTGGTGCTGGTCTGGTGGGTTTAATCTAGATTTGCAAGGGGAGGGGAATCAGAATGCCAGAACAGATGAAGGAGTGGAGGATGGAAAAGTTGATGTTAAAATCATAAGCACTGTTTGAAGTCAACGGCTTGAGCATGGTGGAAACGTTCTCAGTTGCATCTATTTCAATCCAAGGAGTATTGTCAGAAAGGAAGATGAACTTAGAGCGTGGATTGGCACGTGCGATTATGACATTATTGTTATTAATGAGACATAATTGCAGGAGGGGCAGGACTGGCAGCTCAATGTTCCAGGGATCTGTTATTTCAGATGTGATAGAAGGGGAGAGATGAAAAGGGGAGGAGTGGCATTGCTAGTGAGGGAAATTTTCACAGCTGTGCTTAGACAGGAGAGCCCAGAAGGCTCGTCTTCAGAGGCCATAAGGGTGGAGCTGTGGAACGGGAAAGGTGTGACTACACTGATAGGGTTGACTTATAGACCGCCCAATAGTCAGAGAGAATTGGAGGAGTAAAACTGTAGCGAGCTAGCAGATTGATGTACGAAAAAGAAAGTTGTGATTTAACTTTCCACATATTGACTGGGACTACTGTACTATAAAAGGGCTGGATGCCTGGAGTTTGTCAAAAGTTTTCTAAATCAATATATAGAGGTACCAATGAGAGAAGGTGCAATACTTGATCTCCTATTAGGGAAACAGACAGGTCAGGTGACAGAAATATGTGTAGGTAAACATTTTGGGTCCAGTGACCATCATGTCATTAGTTTCATGTTAATTATGGATACGGAAATGTTTTTAGTCATGGGTGAGGTGCTGGAGGATTGGAGGGTAGCTCATGTTGTTCTGTTATTTAATAGAAGGCTCCAAAAGTAAAGCAGGAAATTACAGGCCTTTGACAAGGTCACACATGGGAGGATAGTTCAGAAGGTTCAGACACCAAGTATCCATGGACAGGTTGTAAACTGGATTTGAAATCGGCTGAATGGGAGAAGACAGAGAGTGGTAGTGGATAATTGCTTCTCAGACTGGAGGAGTGTATTTAGTGGTGTGCCTCAGAGATTGGTTCTGGGACCATTGTTGTTTGTTCTCTATATCAATTACCTGGACAATAATGTGGTAAATTGGATCAGCAAGTTTGCTGATGACACTAAGAAACTAAGATTTGAGCCATTGTGGACAGCGAGGATGGCTTTCAAAGCTTGCAGAGTGATCTGGACCAAATGGAAAAATGGGCAAGTGAATGGCAGATGAAATTTAATCCAGACATGTGTGAGGTGTTGCATTTTGAATGACAAACCAAGGTAGGACATAATCAGTAAAAAGTAAGGCATCGTGGAGTGCGGAGGAACAAAGGGATCTGGAAATACAGATACATAATTCTCTGAAGTGGTGTCACAGGTAGACAGGGTTGTAAAGCTTTTGTCCTTCATAAATCAAAGAACTGAATATAGGAATTGGGATGATATGGTGAGGTTGTATAAGACATTGGTGAGGCAAGATTTGGAGTATTGTGTGCAGTTCTGGTTGCCAAACTACAGAAAATATGTCATTAAGATTGAAAGAGTGTGGAGAACATTTACAAGGATGTTGCCGGGTCTTCAAGAGTTGAGTTACAGGGAATGATTAAACAGATTAGGAGTTTAGGAGAATGAGGCAAGATTTGATAGAGGTTTACAAAATTATGAAGGGTTTAGACAGAGTACATGTGAGTAGGCTCTTTCAACCTATATTAGGAGAGATATAAAAGAGGACGTGTCTTTAGGGTGAAGGGGGAAAGGTTTAGGGGGGACTTCTTCACTCAGAGAGTGGTGGGAATGTGGAACGAGCTGCCATCCTACATGGTCAATGCAGGCTCACTCTTAGGTTTTAAGAATAAATTGAATAGATACATGGATTGGGGAGGTCTGGAGGGCTATGGACTGGGTGCAAGTCAGTGGCCCTAGCGGAATGATGTTTCGGCACAGACGAGAAGGGCCAAATGTCCTGTTTTCTGAGCTGTAGTGTTCTATGGTTCTATGCGTTACATTTGGTGCACTAAACTTTCAAATAACAATGATGGGCAAATTCTCCTCACTGCCTTTTCTGAATGGTGGACATCAATCAAGTTGCTCAGGGTTCTGGTGCTTGAATTAATTCAATATAAATCTTCTCTAAGAACATGTTATGTTTATTTTTACCTCGTCAGTCCTCTACAATTAACAGTCACAGCAAAATTCTGTGTGATTTTGGTAACATATATGCAAGAGAATTTATGATGCATTAGGTCACTGGTGAGCAATCAACAATGTTTTGTTCTTTGATGTATTATGATGAACTGAAATCCTAGAGGCCTAATTGGTTTCTCCTCATTCCAGAAGTGAACACAGTTCTTCATCAAAAGCAATTGTCAAATGATCCAATCCAGTTCAACTTCAATTAAATTTTCTGTGGCACATTTCAAGAGACATTGCAAGCTAAATATTCATTAGACTTAAAATGAAAGACAACCAGACCTTGAATATTGCTCTTTTGAAGGAGATTAGAAAGATGGGATTCATTGACCTGACCTTTCCTGTACTCTTAATTAAGAATTTATAGGAGTTTATCATGAATTGCAATGCATGCCTTGGTAATGAACGGCCTCAAGTAACCTGGTAAGCCCAAGAGTTGCAGTTCACAGGAATAAACCTCCACCAAAAAGACATCTCACATTTATTTATTCCATGCAAGACTAACAAAATATCTCGGTCAAAATTATAATCTAATATGTTTCAAATATTAAGTCATTACAACTATGCAAACAGAAAGAACCAATTAAATCATATGAATTCTTATCACAGGACATCCCATTTTCAGTTACTTGCAGTGTGGAATCTGGCTGAAAAACGTCTTGTAGATTTGATTATAAGTCTATGTTTGTTGTGTGGGAAAGGAAAAGTCCGGTGGGTTCAAAGAACAATGCAATGAAGGATCTTTATTAAAATACATATAAGTCACATCGGACTTGACACTACCGATACTAGCAATTGCTTACCCTCACAGTACAACCCAGTCAAAGCAGACTTAACACTACCGATACTAGCAACTGTGTAAGACTTGTTTCAACCAAGGATTACAAACTCTAACCCCATTCCTTGTCTAACATAGGTATGGTTCCAATGCTACCTAACAGCCCCAATCCCTGTGCAGTGCTCACATAACCAATAACTCTTCCAGCATTGTCTACAGTTTGTGCCCTGGAGTAGAGCAGGGTTCATCTCAGGACCGAAAAGTAAAGAGCAAGAGCTTCTTCACATGGTGGCATTTATAGTATAGTAAGCTGGAGGGTCCAGCCCAGGTTTATCACTAGGTGATTATATGGGTCAATGGATAGGGTGCACCAATGGGTAGGCAGAGTTCAACCTTGATTGGCAGGTGACGCAACTGAGAGATCTGCTGCACTAACCAGGGTGTAGGGGTTAAAATGTATTTCATGCTTGTAAGCTGTCTGTTTGTGGTGTTGTGGATTTTGTTTAACATTTTTATGCTGTCTCCTAGCAACATCTTTGATCCAGTGTCATAGATAGTTTCTCAGCTTGTTTAGAAGATAAGCATTAGTTTAGTTTAATATGTTCTGTGAAATGAAGGACACAGAAAATGTACCGATATCATTCTATTTACCATCTAACAATGTTTTAATGGCTTGTAACCTTTAGCAACTTATAATAATATTAAAAATGTTAATGTTTCAAGAACTTTGGTAAACTCAACTTAACTTTAGTATGAATTTGTTTGAATGAGTCAATAGACAACAACAAGATTCTTTTATCCTCCCAGCAACTATAATGAAAGTAGTCACTACACTGGGGATTTCATGTGCTGCAGTGCAAACAATCATCTCTCAATTTCTCCACCACTTTATTCATTGACTCCAAGCTTCAATCTAGATCTAGCAGGATACATCAGGAAGCTGTACAATTCAGACTCAATATTGGACCACACATTACTAAAAATGCCAACTTCCCACCACATACAACAACGGATCAATAATGCTAGTGCTTTTTCTTACCTGAAGCCTGAGCCATTTGTCCATTATCCATGCACTTGATGAGCTTTAGTGATCCCAATCTAGCAAAGCTTTGATTTAAAAATTGGTTACAAGTTGCTCCATGGCTTTGTCTCTTCAGCTATAAAATTTCATCTAACTACACTCCCAAGATAATTGCATATCTTTCATGTTGTCATTAGCCCATCCCAAACTCTCATTGCTCCAGTATTGGTACCCTTGCCAACAGCAGTGATAGCATGCACTTTTGAATTTGGGGCCTAAAGCTTTCCATCTCTCAAACTATTTCCTTTGTTAAAACTTTCCTCTATGATCACATTTCCAATATATCTTCGTGCTTGTCCTATCACATTGGTAACAAAACTCCCCTGTGCTGTGCTTTGAAACATTTTGACTCTGTCAATATTGAATGGAAGATAATTTGACTGAAGTAATAGAGTAATAAGGATAACAGCAAATGATCAGGTTAGAATACAAAAAAAATCTCTAGTTTGGCTAACTTCTTTCTTGTTGTTCGGGTTATCTATTGCAACTTGCTTATGCCAAAGATGCATTGTCCTTCATGTTACTCCTCTTTCTTCTTATTATCTTATTCTGTTAGTAACAAGCAAATTGTGAATGGTTTCTATTTTAAACAGTACATTTACCTTGACATTGTGTCACATGGCAAGCCAGGATTTTCTGTCATAACATTTTTTTTCATAATGAATCCGAGGAAAGCATCTGGTCCAGATGGAGTACCAGACCAAGTATTAAAAATCTTTGCTGACTAACTTAACAATGTATTCATGAATATGTTCAATATCTCACTCTGGCAGGGAGTGGTACTCACCTGTTTTAAACAGGTGTCAATCATACAGGTGCCCAAGAAGAGCGTAGTAACTGCCTTAATGACTATCAACCAGCAGCACCTGGACAGTAAATATGTATTTATCAAGATGCTCTTTATCGACTGCAGTTTGGGATTTAACACCATCATCCCCTCAAATCAGATCAGGAAGCTCCAAGACCTGGGAATCAACACTCCACTGTGTAATTGGATCATGGATTTCCTCACCTCCAGACCACAATCCATGAGGATTGGGACGAACATCTCCTTCAATATTTCCATCAGTACCGGAGCACCACAGGGCTGCGTCCTTATCCCCCTGCTCAACTCACTTTACACCTACGACTGTGTGGCTCGGTATGACAATAACATCATCTACAAATTTGCTGACAATATCATGGCAGTGGGTTGTATAAAGAAAGGTGATGAGTCAGCATAGAGGAGGGAGATTGAAAACTTGCCTGAATGGTGCACCAACAACAACCTTGTACTTAATGTCACCAAAACTAAGGAGCTGATTGTTGACTTCAGGAAGGGATAGCCAGAGGTATACAATCCAATGATCTTTGGGGGATCAGAGTTGCAGAGTGTGAGCAAATTTAAGTTCTTGGGGAATAATTATCTCAGAGGATCTTTCCTGGACCAAACATACTGATTACACCATGAAGAATGCACATCAGCACCTCTACTTCCTCAGGAGTTTGCAGACATTTGGTATGACACAAGAAACCCTGGCAAATTTCTACAGATGGTGAACAGGGTGCTGACTGGCTGCCCATGCAAATCATAGCACACTTTTTCTTCTTTCTTCTTTGGCTTGGCTTCGTGGACGAAGATTTATGGAGGGGGAAAATGTCCACGTCAGCTGCAGGCTCGTTTGTGGCTGACAAGTCCGATACGGGACAGGCAGACACGGTTGCAGTGGTTGCAGGGGAAAATTGGTTGGTTGGGGTTGGGTGTTGGGTTTTTCCTCCTTTGTCTTTTGTCAGTGAGGTGGGCTCTGCGGTCTTCTTCAAAGGAGGTTGCTGCCTGCCGAACTGTGAGGCACCAAGATGTACGGTTTGAGGCGATATCAGCCCACTGGCGGTGGTCAATGTGGCAGGCACCAAGAGATTTCTTTAGGCAGTCCTTGTACCTCTTCTTTGGTGCACCTCTGTCACGGTGGCCAGTGGAGAGCTCGCCATATAACACGATCTTGGGAAGGCGATGGTCCTCTATTCTGGAGACATGACCCACCCAGCGCAGCTGGATCTTCAGCAGCGTGGACTCGATGCTGTCGGCCTCTGCCATCTTGAGTACTTCGATGTTAGGGATGAAGTCGCTCCAATGAATGTTGAGGATGGAGCGAAGACAACACTGGTGGAAGTGTTCTAGGAGCCGTAGGTGATGCCGGTAGAGGACCCATGATTCGGAGCCGAACAGGAGTGTGGGTATGACAACGGCTCTGTATACGCTTATCTTTGTGAGGTTTTTCAGTTGGTTGTTTTTCCAGACTCTTTTGTGTAGTCTTCCAAAGGCGCTATTTGCCTTGGCGAGTCTGTTGTCTATCTCGTTGTCGATCCTTGCATCTGATGAAATGGTGCAGCCGAGATAGGTAAACTGGTTGACCGTTTTGAGTTTTGTGTGCCCGATGGAGATGTGGGGGGGATGGTAGTCATGGTGGGGAGCTGGCTGATGGAGGACCTCAGTTTTCTTCAGGCTGACTTCCAGGCCAAACATTTTGGCAGTTTCCGCAAAACAGGACGTCAAGCGCTGAAGAGCTGGCTCTGAATGGGCAACTAAAGCGGCATCGTCTGCAAAGAGTAGTTCACGGACAAGTTTCTCTTGTGTCTTGGTGTGAGCTTGCTGGCACCTCAGATTGAAGAGACTGCCATCCGTGCGGTACCGGATGTAAACAGCGTCTTCATTGTTGAGGTCTTTCATGGCTTGGTTCAGCATCATGCTGAAGAAGATTGAAAAGAGGGTTGGTGCGAGAACGCAGCCTTGCTTCACGCCATTGTTAATGGAGAAGGGTTCAGAGAGCTCATTGCTGTATCTGACCCGACCTTGTTGGTTTTCGTGCAGTTGGATAACCATGTTGAGGAACTTTGGGGGGCATCCGATGCGCTCTAGTATTTGCCAAAGCCCTTTCCTCCTCACGGTGTCAAAGGCTTTGGTGAGGTCAACAAAGGTGATGTAGAGTCCTTTGTTTTGTTCTCTGCAGCACACAATGGTGCCTTTAGGTAAAAGGTAAAGGTGCCACAGACTCACACCATCAGGTTCAGGAACAGCTGCTACCCCTCAACCATCAGACTTGTCAACAACAAACTCAATCAGAAATTGATTTAAGGACTCTTACTTGTGCACTTTATTGATATTTTTATTCCCTTTGTATTGAACAGTCAGTTTGTTTACATACAGTTATTCTCCATTGATTTTCATCTTATTATGGTGGAGAAGCTTGTGTGGTCCTGTAATCCCAAGAGTGATACTGTCTGGAACGATGCTTCTGGTTATGTGCCCCATGGCTGTAAGTTTGAAGGTGGCTTCCCTCACAAAAAGCAATCCAACCAAGTCCTCAACGGTGGAGCAGGTGGTCAAAGTTACTCTGAATGCAACGGCTGCAACCAATCGTCGTAATTCTCAGCCATTGGAATTAGTTGGTTCATTGGTGAAGTAATGTATGCTTCTTGGAGTGCAAAATCAAGTACACATTAAAAATGTACATGCACAGACCTCTTTGTCAGAAAGAAGGCCATCATCCTCAGCCTGAGGGATAGCCAGAACAATGACTACAGTTCTTTAATTGTTTACATGTATGGGATGTGTACAGTTTTTTTGTGGTCATTCTATCTCACTTACAGAATAAAGAATCTCAGGGCTGTATGTAATTCCATGCATGTACTATGACAATAAATTTGAAATCTTGATCTGAATTTTAATTACATGATGATACTTGTGTTTCTCCTTGTATATGCAGGTAGGAACTCTACAATGAAAATGTTTCAACCTTGCCTCAGTGACAGTCTTCAAGTCAGCCATCATTTTTTTAATGATTTCTGTATCCATTTGTTACGTTGAAGAGATCTCATGGATATAATAGGTCCTTGCAACCCACGAACCTGTGCCTTCCAACTGCATCAATTAAGGTAAAAACTCCTGTATAATTTTGAAAGGAGGAAGGAAACTGGAGCACCTAGAGGAAGTCCACATAGACACAGGGTGAACATGCAAATTCCTTACAGACAGCACCAGATTCAAACGGGGGCACTCTAACATCCTCATGCTAAATTCCAAGCTAACTGTGCTGATCTGAGCAGATCATTCCTATTTTTTGGAATATTTGAATCTAAATTTTTTCCATTCATGTAATTAATAATAAATTATATAAAACAGTAAGTATTTAAATTTAAGAGAGTACATGATGGTTATAATCTCTCCCTTCCTTCCCATAGCCTCACTCCCTAAACCCCCCAACCCCAAAGAAAATTATATTTTTAAAAATATATACTAATATACAGTAAAGAAGAAGAAAAAGAAAATAGCCCCATGGATTGCTTGGAGAGTCACTTTCAACACACAGGTCATCAGCAAAATTATATGATCAATTTAGGGAAGAGGACTGACACAGGTCTCAAGAGGTTCAAAGAATACCATTATGTATTAATATGTAAAATGTGCCTATACAAGCTCCAAATTTACAAAAATATACCATGTTTGTTTCTAAAATTATATGTAATTTTCTCCAAAGGGATACAGCTTTGAATTTCTGCCTTGCATTCAAATGTGAATCTGACTTCCAAGTAACTGCAAAATATTTCCCTACCACCGCTTGCACTATTTAAAAAAATATAATTTGACATATTGATAGCTTCAACTTGGGTCAAGTTCCTTCTTTATTTCCCAATAGAACTAAATCTGGGTTTTGTGGAAATACAATACCTGTAACTTGTTCTAAAAAATTCCCAAGGCTTTACCTTGGGACATGACTAAGTAGAATGCAAGAAGGTTCCTGTCTCTTCACCACACCTAAAATTTTGATTTGATAAATCTGATTTCATTCTATTCAGTTTTTGCAGTGTCAAATGCATTGCTTTTTATTATTCTCTATGTTATGGATAAATGCTGTACTTGTATTGATGCAAATTAAAAATGTAATTTACAAAAAAAAAGAATGAAATTCCCCCCCCCCCAAGAAGTGCTGTTTAAATAATACATAACACTACCTCCCTCTATTTTAAGGGATGTGACCAAGGTCACAAATGCCCACATGATCCTCAATTCCCCTCCGCAACCCTCGGTACATTTACCATTTTAATCTTTAATCATTTAATTCATGCGTAAAATTTTTTGAAGACCAACAGAAAAATAAATATTATTCTGAATTAATCAGTCCTATAAATATTTTCAAATATAATTTAGTTCATCCAAGACATAATGGCAGCAGTTGATTATCTAATTCTTCAATCCACCAGAGTGCTTGGAAGTCCTTGCACAAACTCTTCTGCTTGTACAAAACTTAAAAAGAAGTTATTATCACCCCCAGGCAGAAAAATCTTCAAAGTCACAGGGTGATGCAGTACAAATCAGTACCCTTTTCCCAAAGGAATCTCCTTAACAGGATTAAATTCTCTTTTTAGTAAATCTGCACTTTTATGAGGGTAAAACAGAACTTTACCATACTCAAGTGTGCCTTTTCTTACTCTTGCCCCTTCTGCCACCAAAGTCAGAATCTTCTCTCGACCTTGATATTGAAGAAACTTAATTAGCACAGAATGTGGCTTCTGATTTGGAAGTGGTTTTCCTCTAAAAACTGCGTGTGCTCTTTTAATCTCAATGGGGTGGTCAACATTTCTGAAAAAAAAAGCCAATTGGGTCTTGCTCCTCCACTCCTTCTTTAAGATCCACTATTTTAACATTATTTCTTCTACTGCTGGAGCTTTGATTTTCCATAGTTAATACAGTAGAAGTGTCTTCTACTCTAGTCACCATCATCAACATGCAGAATTTTCTTTGTTTTCCCATCTAAATTATCTAATTTTCTCTTTATTTTATTAACTGTCTCCAAAACTTTATTTATTTCATGTTTCACTTCCCTTTTCATTTCATGGAATTCTCCTATCAGTAAATCTAGGTTGGTTTTGTCTTCTACTTTACGTTCGCTTTTACTTTTAAAAGTGTTAGCTTCTTTCAATGTCCCCTCTTCTTGTTGCTAGTCTTCCTCATCTTTCTCTTTGCAGCTGATCCCTTGTGAGCTAACTCTTCTTCCTCTGATGGTGTCAGTGAAGGCTCTGGCTTTTCGTGTATGCATGGTTCACTTCTGGGTTCATCCGTGACACCATCACTCCGGCGCTGCGGGAGAGCGATGTCAGCAGACGTTCCCTCCACAGGGTCACTTATCCAGAGAGCAGCTCGAACCCTAGCTCCCTGCTTCAAGCTCGTGGTCATCCTCAGATCTCTTCTAGTCTTCTCTCTACGTCGGGCCCTGGGTGGATTGCAGCATTTTTTTTCTTTCTTCAGAGGCATTTTACAAACACTTCAGTGTTTAAATGTATTTCAAAGATTTTAATTAGTTTAAAACATTCCTCATTTTTAATTAGTTCACCTGAAGGGTCAGCTTGCAGCGTCCTCACCCTACAGAACATTGTGAACCCCCCCCCCACCTCACACCTTGTGCTGAGCAGATACTTCCTGATTCATCCTACCATCTACCCTTTATGATTCATGATCTCTTGTCATCAAGATGTGCCATTCTGGCTTTCCTGATAGGCTGCAGCAAAATTCTGTCAAACTGTTGCAAGAGAAAAAAAGCCCAGGCCAACTTCGCTTCACCTCTCCAGTGAAAATATAACGGCTGCTTTATCTGTCCATCTGCTTCTATGCATCAAAATTGTCCATCATTTTCCTGGTGATCACTTGCTGCATAGAAGACACATGTTTCTACCCTTTTCATTGACTATTGAAAACAACATTAGAAAAGAAAACAGCCTGAAAATTTTCCATTTAAACAAATCTTCAGTGATTTGTATCAAGTAACTGGGCCGCTGTTTCCAATGCAAACCTAGAATTTGGTCAATGAAGTTAGAGTTCCAAAAAATAAGTATCGCAAAATGCCTTATACTAAATCCACACCAAAAAGATGTGGAGTCATACTTCAAAGCTCACAGATATAGATCATATACAATGGCACAGTTAGTATATTGGTTAGCACAATGCTGCTACAGCACCAACAACTGGGACCGACCGGGGTTCAATCCCACGCTCTCTGTAAGGAGATTGTACATTCTCCCCATGTCTGCATTGGTTTCTGCTGTGGGATCTAGTTTCTTCCACCTTTTGTAAATGTACAGGGGTGTAGATCAATTGGGTGTAGTTGGGTGGCGTGAGCTTGTGGGCTGAAAGAGCTCAATCCACGCTTGATGTCTCAATTTTTTTTTAAATTTACATTTACATTTCAAATTACTTTCATATTTGCACATTTATCAGTCAGGTTCTGTGGCAGCCAGTTTTTTGAGCGACCGTATCCAGTAAGCAAAAATTAAACGGACAGATTTTCTGGACAGAGGGGGAGGAGAGGTGATTAGGGTTAAAAGCTTCAAGAAAGTGTTCATATTGTGTGTTTGTTTGGAAGGAGTGTTCACTTCTGATGAATTGTGCAGTGGTCAAATGAACAGAAATGGAGAACAACTGGTAAATATTACCAGAAGTAAAATTACATAAACAGACTCTTTCCCCTGAGGGCAGGGGAGGTTGGAACAAGAGGCCATGAATTAAGGGTGAGGGGGCAACACTTTAGGAGAACTATTGGAGGTGGCCTTTTCACTCAGTGGACGATCTTCTGAATGAGATAGTTGCGGCAGGGTTCCTTCTGTCACTTAAGATAAGGATGGATGTGTACATGGAGGTGAGGGGGTTGGAGGGTTATTGGCAGAGAGTGGGAGGTTTGAGCTAGTGGAGTTGTCCTAGTGAACCGGTGCGGACTCGAAAGGCCAACATGGCCTGTTTCCGCTCCGTAAATGGTTATATGGTTAGGCATTTAGAAATTGTAAAATAGTAATTCCGGAAGGCCATTTATTGTATTTCTAATGTAATCCAGAACACGCGCATAGAACAGTACCAAAATACAGTACTGCTTGTCTCTTAACCAATTAAGCCTCTCTATCTGACATGTTGAGGAAAAATTTAATAACTTACATGCCACAGTAATTTAATACCAGAATATTACACCAAGGTGTGAAAAATTGTTGGTATTTTTTTGGTCCTATAGAAATGGTATTTCAAGTGCTTCTTGAGAGTTCAAAGAACATTTTGTCAGTAAGGACATTATTTCCTGATAATAAAATCACCCACTACTTGTCATATCATCTGCACTGCAGTCAAAACTGATGATCATGAAAAACATTATATCACACCTGTTTCATATCAAAGACTGTATTTAAAAGAATATGTGCACATTATCAGATACAAAATAATTTATTTTTTTAGATCCTTTTCTCCTGCCATCCTCTGGAAATCCTCTGATATGAGATGGAATCAGAAATCCATGCCCCTGAACATACTGTTTATTGTTGAAAGGAATGTTGCCCACTTGATTACCAAATGTTGCATTCTACACTGGTTCATGGACTGTTGACCACACTTTCATTATAGGGTTACAAATACATTTTCATTTTTCATTTTCAATTTAGAACACCAAGTAGCTTAGCACAGGACCTGGCCCTTTGTCCAAAGCAATCGAAGCTGGTTGCATTTCATAAACATTCCTGCACTGCTGTCATTTCATTCAACTTTCAGAAAGCCTCTTCTCATTTCACCACTGCTCCTGGCAGCCCATTACAGGTACCCACCAATCGCTTTGTAAAAAAAAATTCCAAAACTATTTTCTTTGACTTCTCCTTCACTTTAAACTCACGTCCTCCAGTGCAAGATGCTTTTACTATACCTTGGGGAAAAGATTCTAACTGTTCACCTATCAGCGTCTCCAATGATTTTATTAGGTCATGCTTCAGACTATTACACTCCAGAGAAAATAGCCGAAGTTGGTTCAACCTCTCTCCATAACTCACACCCTCTAAACTTGGCAATGTCCCAGTGAGCCTCTTCTGTACCCATTTCAATATCACCCCATCCTTCCCATAATGGGTGACCAGAACTGCATATCGTATTCCAAGTTTGGAAGAGCTCGCAGCAATATGATTTCCTTATTTTTGTACTCAATGCCCTGCCCAATGAAGGAAGCAGACCAGATGCCTTCATACCACCCAATCTACCTGCGTGGCCATTTTTTATGAGTTGAGGAACTGGAACACATCGATGTTTTTAAGAGTCGGCCATTAATTGTAGACATTGGACTTAAATCAGAGACTATTTAGAACTTCAAGTGGAAAGAGATGATGAATTTGGGTTTTACACAGGGCCATTTTGACAAGGTGCCAGAAAAAAAATCTTCTTACAAATGCAAAAAGCTTGCTGGAATTAATGCCACATTTTAATGTTTTCTTATTTTGTCATGAAAGAGGGATGGAAGTGGTAGATTGAATCCACATTATTGCATGCTTGAAAAAAATGATAAAGGGGTCAACAATAATTGCTTCAAATTACAAAATATTGAAAAATAAAAAGGACTATTCGTCTCATTTGATGCAATGACATGAGGTCATTGGAGTTTTCTCATGTTCAGAAAATGGTACCATCAGGTTATCTGTCCAGTGGAACATCACATTATAAATGCAAGGTACAGACAGAAGTCCCATCTGTGCACTAAAATAATGAAAAACTAAAGACATGCTCATCAAGATTTCCTGTCCAATAAAATAAATGGATATAGATTGATGGACAATGCGCTCCTGAGATCCTGATAATGTTTGGACAAGCTTCCTCTCCAATTATAAAATTGTCTGCAAGGATAGATAATACAGGTTTAATTAGTTCAGCACTTCCACGCAATGGGCTGTCAACTTCAACGTTTCTGCTCTATGTGATGCTGGATCCCTGGCTCTATGTGTCATGGGTAGGCATTCCAAAGTGTCAGTTTAATGCTCAGATGCCAGGGTAGAATTCTACTGAAATCTGACATCCTACAATGGAAATTGGATGATGCTGTGAAATCTCTGGCCTTACTTTGTCCTTACATTTTACACTGGTTGTTCAACAAAGAGTGACATTTTAATTTGGCTGCCTGAAAAATCATATATATTTTCAAGATGTGAGACATATCCCAGTTCCACCAATTTAAAGTTCTATGATATAAATAGTTGGAAATTAAATTGAATATAGGTGGCTGCATCAATTTTTGCCACTTTGATGTGACCTTTCACTGAGAATTATCTGCTTACTTCTGAATCAGAAAAATAAAAACATGTAATTTTTTTTTGCTCTCCTCCCATTTTTTTCCTATGGCTATGTACTTGCTTAAAAAGTTACTTTTTTTTTAAAGTCTGATGAAAGATTTACTGATTCGAGATCTGAGCTTTGTCTCTTTACAGATGCTCCAATGGTGCTGAACATCATGTCACAGCCATTCCTGGTTATGTGCTGATCACTTGATTGCAATTTGTAGTTTTACATAAACATTTCAGAAAGGGAAACAGTCATTATCTTTCATAAAACAAACACTTTCTCACCAAAATATATTACTCAACCTAGTCCTTCTCATTCCCTACCTTCCCACTCACACCCTGAACATCAATTGCTTTCACTTCACCCCTCTTCGATCCCATATTGACGCTGACAACTCCAGAGAGGCAAAACAACTTCCCCTCTCTTGCCTGCATTCTAAAGGGAATACTCAATCCAGGACATGCTTAATTTCTCAATCCACCCCACCCACAACACATCTCACTGTATATGCAAATACACCACCTCTTTTCCTGCAGCCAAACTGTCTTTATGCATGAAGCAAACACCATTCTTACAGGGTCTCCCAAAGTAAATGCAAGTGGTGTTTTCCTTGGCTGTGGTGTCTGAAATGAAAGTTTACAGCCTCAAAATAAAGGATTAATTACTCCAGATCAAGATGAGAACTTTCTTCACCTGGAAAGTGTTATATTGTGCCATTGAGTCACACAGAACAGAATAGAAACAGACCTTTTAGCCTCCTGCATCCATACTCACCTTCACTAATATTGTTTCCCCACTTTCGGACTATATCCTTCTATGCCTTGTTGATTGAAGTGTTTATTGAAATGCCTTGAAGATTTAGTAATTGAATTTGATCCCACCACCTCTTCTGGCAGTATGTTTCAGATATCAACCACTTAAAATTTAAAAATCCTTCTTCTCCTCGTGAACTTGCGCCCTCTCGATGGAAAGTTAGTGATTCCCAGTGAGTAAATGCAACAAAGATTGGTCTTTGTGATAGGGAAGGAAGGGTATGCTTGCTTGTAGGGTCTGTCATGTGAAGAGAAATTGAGCTGGCTGACCTCTATTAAGACTATAAGACGTTAAGACATAGGAGCAGAAATAGGCTATTCAGCCCATCGAGTCTGCCCTGTTACTTAATCATGAGCTAGTCCATTTCCACACTCAGTCCCACTGCCTGGCCTTCTCCGCATAACCCTTGATGATATTGAATACTACAGCATAGAAAACAGGCCATTTGGTACTTCTAGTCTGTGCCGAAACATCATTCCACTAGTCCCACTGACCTTCACCCATCCCAAGACCTCCCCATCCGTGTATCTATCCAATTTATTCTTGAAATTTAAGAGTGAGTCCGCATTTGCCATGCCAGATGGCAGCTTGTTCCACACTCCAACCACTCTGAGTGGATTACCCTAATGTTCCCCCTAAACCATTCCCTTTTCATTCTAAAGAAGTCCTCTCGTATTTATTTCTCCTAATCTAAGTGGAAAGAGCCAGCTCACATTTACTCTGACCATACCCCTCATGATTTTGTAAACCTCTATCCATCTCCCCTCATTCTTCTAAGCTCCAAGGACTAAAGTCCCAACCTGTTTAATCTTTCCCTGTAAGTCAACACCTGAAGATCTGGCAATATCCAAGCAAATTTTCTCTGTACTTTTTCAGTATTCTGATATTCTTCCTGTAATTTGGCGACCAGAACTGCTCAAAATACTCCCAATTTGGCCTCACCAATGTCTTATACAACCTCACCATAACATCCCAACTCCTGTACTCAATACTTTGATTTATGAAGGCCAAAAGCTTTCTTTACAATCCTGTCTACCTATGACACCACTTTCAGGGAATTATGTATCTGTATTCCCAAATCTTTGTTCTTCCACACTCCTCAGTGCCCTACTATTTATTGTGTATATTCTACCTTGGTTTGTCCTTCCAAAATTCAACACTCACACTTATCTCCATTAAATTCCATCTGCCATTTTTTCTGGCTCATTTTTCCAGTTGGTCCAGATCGCTCTGCAAGCTTTGAAAGCCTTCCTTACTGTCCACAACACCTCCAATCTTAGTGTCATCAGCAAACTTAATGATCCATTTACCACATTATCATCCAGATAATTGATATAGACAACAAACAACTATGGTCCCAGCACCGATCCCTGAGGCACACCAGTAGTCACAGGCATTCAGTCTGAGAAGCAATCATCCACTACCACTCTCTGTCTTCTTCCATTCAGCCAATTTCAAATACATTTTATAAAATCTCCCTAGTGTTTGAACCTTGTGAGCTAACCTCCCATGTAGGACCTGGTCAAAGGCTTCACTAAAGTCCATGTAGTCAAGATCCAACACCTTTCCTTCATCAACTTTCTTGTAAACCTCCTCAAAAAAATCTAAGATTTGTTAAACACAACCTATTAAGCACAAAGCCATGTTGACTATCCTTAATCAGCCATTGGCTGTCCAAATACTTGTCTATCCAATCTCACAGAACACCACCCAATAAGTTACCTACTACTGATGTCAGGCTCACTGGCCTGTAATTTCCTGGTTTACTTTGAAGCCCTTTTTAAAGACAGAAAAACATTAGCTACCTTCCAATCCTCCAGCACCTCAATCATGGCTAAGGACATTTTAAATGTTTCTGCCAGTGCCCCTGCAATTTCTATACTAGTCTCCCTCACAATCCAAGGGAATTTATCTCCCTTTATTAACTCTAAGGCAAAAAACCTCCTCCTTTTTATTCTCTCGATGTTACATGACACTGCTGCTTGTTTCCCTCCCTTCCTTATACACTATGGCAGTTTCCTGAGTAAATACTGACGATTTCCCCTACTTACATGACCACTTGGATCTCCTAGGTGACCAATTTTGTCTCTTACTATCCTTTTACACTGAACATACTTGTAGAAACCCTTTGGGTTTAATTTCACATTATCTGCCAAAGCAAATTCGTCTTCATTTTGCCCTCTGATTTTCTTCTGAAGTACCTTCTTACATGTTCTAAACTCTTTTAGTACTTCATTTACTCCTTTGTGCCTATACTTGCTATACACCTCTCTCTCTTCCTCTTAACCAGATGCCCTGACTAATCAAGAATCTATCAAACTCTGTTTTAATTACACTCAATGACTTGACCTCCACAACTACCTATGGCAACAAATTCCACAGATTTACCAAACTCGGGCTTAAAAAATACAATGCACCTTTGTTGTGAGTGTTCGCTCTTCAATCCTGAAGTTGTGCCCTCTTGTCCTTGACTCTGCAACCATGGGAAATGACCTCTCTATGTCTATTCTGTCCACCCCTTTCAATATTTGAAATGTTTCAATGAGACCCCCCCCCCCCTCATTCTCCTAAATTCCTAAGAATACAGGCCAAGAGCTTTCAAACACTCCTTATATGGTAACCCTTTCATTCTTGGAATTATCTGCAGAGGTGTGTTCTTCACTGCAAGGCCTGCAAGACAATGGTGAGCTTCATTGGGCCTCAGGTGGACTTCCTACATTACTATTAATTTTCCAACATGTAGATGGAGCAAGGCTAGGATTGGGAGTAGGAGTATAGCTGGGAACCAGGTATAGTTCATTGGTGGGAATGGGGCTTAGTGAGCAGATTGGTTATGAGCAGGAAGGGTGCCAGATGTGCAGTTAGGGCCCCGGATTATGGCCAAGATCAGGAACCTGAGACCAGAGCACAGCCAGAAACAAGAGCTCAGATAGGGAGGGTTATAAGTGAGATATACAGTGCATGGGAGAGAAGGAGAAGGTCAGATGGGGTGGTGGGGGTGGTGGGAGGGCAGAGGGTGGGAGGTGAGGAGAAAATTCCAAGTGGATAGGATTAAATTCAGGTAGGTCCTTTGGAGATGAATGAAGGAAAAGGTAGGCAAGAGGGTTGAGGAAAAAGACAGTGAGAAAATGCGCGCGTGTGTGTGTGTGTGTATAAGAGAGGGAGCGAGAGAGAGTGATAACAGTGGTAAAACACAGGATTCTGCTGACACCGTGGTTAAGTGAAAAATCCCACAAATGCTGGAGAAACTCAGCAGGTCAAACAGATCCTTTATGCAGCAAAGATGAAGATCCATCACCAATGTTTCAGGCTTCCTCATGGTATGGGGGAACATGAGAGATGTCTGAACAAATGGGGGAAGGGACGTGGTGAGGGTGGGAGATGGTAGGTGGAGAGGGGGAATCACTATGCGGGGGGGGGAGTCTAGAATAGGTGGAGGGAGAAAGGAAGTATAAACTGGAATAACTAGTTAAAGGTGTGGGGGGTGGGAAAGCAAGCTGATTAGTGGAATGCAATGAACTCAATGTTCATGCCCTGTGGTTGGAGAGTGCCCAGACGAAAAATGAGGTGATGTTCGTCAATCTGCAGGTGGTCAGGGTGGGGTAGTGTGAAAGGCCATGGACAGACATGTGAGCTTGAGTGTGTGACTCAGAATTGAAAAGGTTAGCTACGGGGAGGTTTATTTTTTTAAGGACAGAGAGGAGGTGCTGAGCGAAGCGATCTCCTAATCTGTGACCAGTCTATCAGATGTAGAGAAGGCCACAGAGGGTTGCACCGGATGCAGTAAATGAGTTCTTGTAAAGTCTGTTTGGGACCTTGGACCACAGTGAAGGAGGAGGTATGGGTGCAGGTATTACACCTCCTAGGACCACAGTGGAAGGTGCCGGGGGCAATAAGTGGGGAGGGAAGAGTGCACAAGGGAGTCATGGAGGGACCGGTCCTTACGGAAGGCTGAGAAGGGAGGAGAAGGAAAAATGTGTCTGGTGGTGGGGTGCTGTCATAAGTGCCGGAAATTCCGGCGGATAATGTGTTGGATGCGGAGGCTGGTGGGATTGTAGGTGAGGTCGAGGAGAATTCTGTGTTTATTGTTTCTGGTGGGGGGGGGGGCTAGGGCAGATGAGTGGGGAATGGAGGAGATGCAGGTGAGGGCCAAGTTAATAGTGGTGGAGGGGAAGCTGCGTTTTTGGAAGAAGGCAGACATTTCAGAGGCTCTGGACTGGAAGAGCTCATCTTGGGAGCAGATGTGGCGGAGATGGAGAAATTGAGAGCAGGGGATGGAGTCCTTGCTGAGGGCAGGGTGTGAGAATGATTAGTCCAGGTAGTTGTGGGAGTTAGAGGGTTTGTAATAAATGTCAGTGGAGAGTCTGTCTTCTCAGATGGAGACAGAGAGATCTAGAAAAGGGAGAGAGTCATCGGAGATGGACCAGGTGAGTTTGAGGTCCGGGTGCAAATTGGCTGTGAAATTAATGAAATTTCCGACCTTATCGTGGGTGCATGAGGCCGCCCCGATGTAGTCGTTGATGTACCGAAGGAAGAGTTGGGGGCTCTGGCATTCCTGCTAATGTGGCCTTTGCTTGAAAAATAGTGAAACTCACTTGCAACAAAAAGTAACCGCACAGACAGATGTAAAAGGCATCAGGGTGGATTGGAGAAGAACATTTCCCCTGGGCGAGGAGCTTAGAACTTGGGACTACGGAATCAAAATAAGAAGCGGACAATTTAAGACATAATGAGGAGAAATTTAATCATTCGGAGTTTGGCAAATCATTGGAATTCTTCAACCCAGAGGCCCATTCAATAACTGCATTCAAAACTGAGCTTGGAGGAATCAAGGTAAATGGAGTTAGAGATAGAAGATCAATCATGGTCATAATTTAATGATGAAGCAAGCTCTAGAGCCCAAATTGCTACTCTTGTTCTTCTACACTTTGTCCTTTAACAATAAATCAACCAAAGAGAGCTGTCTTGATGATATTCAAGACAAGTTATTGGACATAAAGAGAATCAGTGAATACAAGGATGGACAAGTGACAGTGATGTAAAAACACAATGTTAGAGCAATTCCTACTATTTCTTTTCTCATACTTCCTTTGGTTTAGTATACTGTCTTTACTGCACACAATGTTGACACATTGGGACAGAAAACATTGACGGGAGGTGACTTTTTGAGTAAACTGATCAGACTGCAGGCATGACAAGAGATTGTGTTGCTGGGCCATTGCTTCAATCTCCCTGTCCTCAGTTCCTGCACTGTTCCAGGACGGTCAGTGTAGCACAACGCTATTATAGTGCCAGTGACATGGGTTTGAATCCAGCCCAGTCTGTCAGGAGCTTCTATATTCTCCCCATGTCTATTGGCTTTTCATTTTTGCTCTTTGCTATCAACCACTTCTTGTTCAATTTTTCAATGGAGTTGTGGCTCTCCAGAACTTTTGGGGGGAAAAAAAATCAGGTAACGCTGTTCGATCTCATTCAGGGGCATTTGCTTCAAAGAAAACCAAGCTGTGCGGAATACATAATTTCTCATTGTGCGTAATAAATTCTCATAAAACATGTGGGTTTGTAGGTTAATTGGGTTGCATGGGTTCATGGGCCAAAAAGGCCTATAGCATGCCAGATGTCTTAAGGATTTCTAACTGTATTTTCAGATGATTTCAAAACAAATATATGAACCAGTTATTCATTTGCTTTACTTCTCTAATTATTACATTTCAATTACCATCCACTGCATAAACAGTGCTTGATGCCCTTTATGTCCTTTTGCTATTCGCACTTATAGACAACAATGCGCTCTTTCTTTTTCAGTAAAAAGCTTTAGTTCTCAATAAACTGACTTCAGATTCAGTGTCGAATGCTCACTTGTGTGACACTGTGAACACTTGCAAAAATAAAGCATTGCAAAATTGTGAGATAATTGAAAATCTTTCAATTAAAAGAAAGAAAACTTGGAAGTTTGAATTTTGTATCAAATAATTGAGAGTGGTTATGACAAAAGGCAGAAGGGATGTAAAAAAGAAACAAGGAGAGGAGGAAGAGGTAGTGAAGAAAAGGGAGGAAGTGAGGGAGAGGAAAAGAACAAGAGAGAAAGTGTAAAGGGGTTAGAAGGGGAGAACTGGAGAAAAAGGAGAGGGGAAAGGGGGGATCAGTGGTGAGAGAGGGTAATGGTCAGAGAAAGGGGGAGAAGTGGAGACAGGGGAAGAGAAAAGGGAAGAGAGGGGGAGAGAAAGAAGGAAAGGAGGAGAGGGAATAAAGGGGAGAGTGGGAAAATGGGAGAAAAGGAAAGGGGAGAAGGGGAAGAAGTGAGAGAAAGATAAAGGAAAGGGAGGAGAGAGTCCACAGGAGGAGAGGGTGAGATGGAGGGGAGAGAGAGGGCAGAGAAGAATGGAGAGCAAGGGGGAGAGACCAGGTAGGTGAAGGACAGGGGAAGGGGATGGGGGAGGGTTGGGGGAAGAATAAGAAATGAGCTGAGATGAGGAGAGATGTGGGAGAGGTGTGAGAGGAAGAGAGACAGAAAGGGTGAGAAGGGGCAGAAAATGAAGGGGGAATGAGGAGAAAGAAAGAGAGGGAAGAGAGGAATAGACTGGGGACAGGGAGGAAAGGGAAAAGAAGGGTGGAATGGGGAAAGGGTAGGGAGGAAGAGAGAGTTGGGAGTGGGGGTAGAGTGAGAGAGAGGGCAAGAGATGAGGAGAGGAAAAGGGAATTATATGGAAGAGGTTGGGAAGAAGGGGAGAAAAGAGAAGATGAGGCAGAGAAATGGGGAGCGATAAATGGGGGAGGGAGGGGAATGAGGGATAGAGGGGCAGAAAGGAAAGAGAAGGGTGGAGAGGGGAGGAGAGAGCGAATGGGGAGGAGGGGAGAAAGAGGGGGATGGAGGGGTAAATGGGGAAAAGGGGAGGGGTGAAAGAGGGGGGAGAAGGGGTTGAAAAGCAGCAGGGGAGGGGGAGAGAGGCAAGAGGGTGAAGATAGGAGCGGGAGGAGGTAGGCCAGAGGAGGAAGAGAGATATGGAAGACAAAGTAAGGAGAGGGATAAGAGGGGTTAGGGAGTGGCAAAAAATGGGGAGAGGGGTCAGAGAGGGGGAGGGGCAGAAAAGGGAAGTGGAAGAAAGGAAGTGAGGGAGAGTGGGGTGAGAGAAGGGAGAAGGAGGAAAATAGGGATAGAGTGGGTGAGGGAGAGAATGAGTGGAGGTTAAAGGGGAGGGAGAGGGAGAAGAGAGGGGAGGGGAGGAAGGGGTGAAAGGAGAAGTGTGGAGGAGGAGGAGAGAGGGCAGGTGGAGATCTAAAGAGGGCGAGAAAGGGATGGGTAGAGGTAGAGAGGGAAAGTTGGAAAAAAGATCAAAATAAATGATCAAAAGAGGGATTGAAAAAAAACCTTCCAAATAGAGATGAAAACAAGTAGAGATTTGTGCCAGCATTAGAGAGAGAGTGATATCCACTCACAGATTGGGGAAAATGAAGGGGAAAGACAGCGTGAAAATGCAAAAACTAATTGGAATCAAGTCCACACCCTTTCTCTCCCTTGGAAATAATGAGCTTGAAATAGTTTTTGATCAGCAAATTACATTTGTGTGGATTTTTAAAAAATGGCTTGTGGGAAGAAAGCAGAGAGTAGTAATGGAAGAACGGCATTCTCCCTGGAGGTCGGTGACTAATGGTGTTCGCTGGGATCTATCTGTTCTGGGATCCCTGCTTTCTGTGATCTTTATAAATGACCTAGATAAAGAGGCAGAAGGATGGATCAGTAAGTTTACGGATGACCCAAAAGTTGTAGATGAAGCTGAAGGTTGTCGAAGGTTACAAGAGGATACAGGCAGGATGCAAAGTTGGGCAGAAAAGTGGCAGATGGATTTCAATTCAGTTCAGTGTGAAGTGATGCATTTTGGAAGGACAAATCAGATGGCTGAGTACAGGGTTAATAGTCAGTTACTTAAGAGTGTGGATGAACAGAGGGATCTTGGGTGCAAATCCATACATCCCTCAAGGTTGCCGCACAGGTTGATAGGATAGTTAAGGAGGCCAATGGGATGCTGGGATTCATTAATAGGAGATTGAATTCAAGAGTAGAGAACTCATGTCGCAAGCCTACAAATTTTTAATAAGACCACACTTAGAATATTGTGTTATGTTCTGGTCACCTCATTATAGGAATGATGTGGAAGCTATGGAGAGGGGGCAAAGGAGATTTATCAAGATGTTACATGGACTGGGAAAAAAGTCTTATGAGGCAAGGTTAGCAAAGCTGGGACTTTTCTCTTTTGAGTGTTGAAGGATGAGAGGAGACTTGATTGAGGTCTACAAGATTATGAGAGGTTTAGATAGGGTTGACAGCCAGCACCTGTTTCCCAGGGCAGGATCTGTAAACACCAGAGGACATATGTACAAAGTTAAAGGAGGGAAGTTTAGGGGAAACATCAGGGGTACGTTATTTTAAACAAAGATTTGTGGGGGCCTGGAATGCCTGGATGGTGGCTGAGCCTGAAACATTGGGGGCATTTAAGAGACTCTTAGACAGACACATGGATGAAAGAATAATAGAGGTGCATGGAGGGTTTAATACTTTTTTTAGGAAGGAATATATGGGTCAGCACAACATCAAGGGCTGAAGGGCCTGTACTGTGCTCTATTGTTCTATGTTCTATTACTGGTTTTGTGTCAAAGCCAAACGATGATTGGAACAGAAGTAGTGTTGAATCTGCCTCAACCCTTCAGTGGTGTCAATGTACTCATTTCATCCAGTTACACTGCCTTAATCTCTTGATATTTACTAATATCTGAGGCCACAAGATTTCCTTGCAGGTCCTGACACTCTTTGCTCAGTGCTCCGTGACTTATCCTGACCACAAAAGCTTTCAAATGCGTCTGACATACAATACTTCTGTCTGTTGTCGAAGGGCTCAGGCCCCAAATATTAGTTATACATTTTGCTTCCTATGGATGCTATGAGACTGGCTGAGTTTCTCCAGCATTTTTGTACATTTACAAACTTTCCTGTTTAATTTCTGACTATTGAGAAGTCCAGCCTCAACTCAGAAAGCAAATACAAAATCAAACTGTGACCAAAGAGCTCTGCAGAAAAAAAATGAATGAAGAAATAATAACTTCAATCAGCTTATTAAATAAAATCTGCATACAATAATTTATTCTGTTGCTGTGTTCATTGTCAACATTATTATATTACAACATGAAACAAACCAATGCTATCTTCATTAATTAGTTTTATCAAATGATTTAAAATAATTGTGATTAATTATACAATTATAAATGAATTCATGAGTTGATTGCAGTCTTAATTACTGTAAAACATTAATGGAATGCTAATATTTTTGAATAGTGCAAAGAAAATTGCTTTCAGAGAGGGGATGACAGTGGGAGAGAACAGAGGGGAGGAAGAATGAGGGACAATCTGCAGCTGCTGTGTCGAGGGACAGAGAGAGGGAGTGGAGGGTGAGAGTGCTTCTCCAAGTTAGAAGATGGCAACTGCGCAGTTATTCAAACCAATCACAATTAAAAGATGCAGTGCACTATCTGGGTGAATCCTGGCCTTATTGACACATCTTCATCTTTGAATCATCTTCCTTTTGAATTCTCTCATAAGGGAAGGTGAACTCAGCACAGTATCTGGCTATAGGGAAGATGGAGAGAGTTCCTAGATTTGTCTTTCCTGGGTGGTGGGAAGGGGAGGTCCCTGCAGCGTCCATTCTCAGACAGCTGTGAGATACCCTCGTAGTCCTTGGATAACAACATTTGTAGCAGACACAGGCAAATGAAGATTGCTCAACACGTTTACGTTTCAGTCTGGAAGTTACAAATCAACCTTTACTGCATTCCCAGTGTGTGATCTGCTGCTTCAAGTTGTCCCACTTTCCAATTCTTCCTGAATTCTGGGACGTTTGTCATTTTTCTGTCCCCATCTGCCAGGCATACATTTGCCTCTGTTATACTTCTTTGATAAATTCTGGTGAAGACACATTGTTTACTGAACTGTCATATTCTGATAAGACAGTGAAAAGGAAGCTATTCTGATCACAAACTTACCATTCCATTAAGAGAAATCAGTGTCTTTTTTTTTGAATATTTTATTTAAAATTCCACACATGCAGTAGCTATAATTGTTCTAAATATACAGATATCAAAAAAATTGATAACCTACATACATGAAGGTTTCCACCCCATCCCAAGAAGCCCTGCCCACCCAACCACCCCCCTCAAAGAAACAATATACAAAATGAAAAAATATATAACTTTATTGGTATAAAAAGGAAAAAAAAAGAAAAAGACAAATAATCTTTGGATTGCAGAGAAATATGTCATCCAGTAAAAATCACCAGATCTATCATAAACATCGAGAGGAGAATTCTGCAGGTCTAGAGGCATAACAAGGATATCATTACAAATTTAATCCTATTATTTGGGTCTATGGACACCAAATTTGTAAAAAGCATAGGGTACTTATTCCTTTTTTGTAAGGAATACAACTTTGAATTTCAGCATGCCACCTTGGCATAGTCAAATATATATCAAATTTCCAAGTGATTGCAATACATTTCCTTGCTATCGCTAACACTAATTTCACAAATACCAATTCATAAATTGATAGTTTTAAGTTAGGTCTTGTACCTTGAAAATTTCATAATAAGAATAAATCAGGACTTTGTGGAAAAGCAATTTCTGAAACTTGTTCCATAAAAATTAAGTAAAGCTGCCCTAAAGGACAGAACAGGACCACATTAATTAGTGTCTAATTAAACTGAACAAGGCAAAACAATCACATCCAGTTACTTTAAAGCAACTTCAAAATGCAATAGCCACACATTTAGTGCAATTCAACACACTGGACATTTATTTCTACCCTCATGAAATATCAAATTTATGCAGTAAACAGTTCTCTTATCAGTTTGGATATCATACAACCCCTTTCATCTCAGAAACTCTGACAAACCACAAACAAATCACCTACTGGCCTGCTATCCTTGCCCCACTACACAACTCATTCCTGCCTTACAGTACAACTAATTAAATTCTATGCCAAAAAAAAGTTCTGATGCACTTTCATAACCTTTGACATCTGGAGAGATGATTAATATGTTTTCAAGAATTGTTGAATTCCTGAGGCAAGATCTCGAAATCAAATACTGATTATAATAAAATTCACTGGTTATTTAATGTTTAATTTTTTTTTTTAAAGTCCTAATGGCCACATCACATTGTCGAACTTTGTTCAGGACACACTAAAAGAACTGTGATAAATAAGTAGAAGAAAAGGAACAGAAAATGCAAAATTTTGATTTGCAAATAATTCTAATCAAACAGTAATAATCAAGCTAAAATTTATTCCCATATTTTATTTTATTGCAGATCTTCTATCTTGGTAGATTTTAAAAATATTTACATGGGGAGATTCAGTCAAATGAATCATTCTGATTGACTAAAATGAGAAATACAAACAAAATACAAATATGGAATGGCGAGAGGGCTCCCAATCTTTTGGAAACTTACCAGGCTGTTGTATTTCTGCTTTCATACCCACACCTTGCTTGACTATGTAAAGATGTCAAGACCACTTTGTAGCCTTTGAGTGAGGATGCAGTTCATGCATCGGGTAGCAGTTAACTCAATGCTGTTACAGCACCACTGATTGGGACCGGGGTTCAGATCGCACATTGCCTGTAAGGAGTTTTTACGTTCTCCTTGTGGCTGCATGGGATTCCTCAGTGTTTTCCAGTTTCCTCCCACTGTTCAAAATATACCAAGGTTGTAGTTAATTAGGTGTAATTGGGGGGCACAGGCACGTGGGCTTCAAAGGCCTGTTTTCATGTAGTACGTATAAATTTAAAATTAAAATTAGAGTCAAATGGTTGGAGATCCCAAGGAGTAAGCGGCATTCCTGCCATGAGTGCCCTAATCTCCATGGAAATACCAGATAATATTTTAAGTGAGGAAGAACTCACGAGTCTCAACACTAAGATTTAACCGGTCATCCAGCAACCTGAATGTCAGGGGAGTCTTGGTCACCGTAGGCGGCAATAGGACTTGACTCATTTACATGTTTGTGCAGGAAACATGGGAGAGGGATAATGAGAGAGAGAGAGGTGTGTGTGTGTGTGTGTGTGTGTGTGTGTGTGTGTGTGTGTGTGTGTGTGTGTGTGTGTGTGTGTGTGTGTGTGTGTTCAGGGGGAGAGGGGTAGGGGTAACCAGTGCAATTACTGGCACATTCCCTGACAAATAATGAAAGTGCTGAATAAAAATTATTCAGAATAAACCGCTGCTAAATGGTAATCAGGAAAGAATATTTGTCTTTCAACCCTGAGCTCAGAACACAGCATGATGATAATTACATTTTCAATTTGAAATCTTACATTGAACAACTACTAAACTCATCAAATTCAGGCACATTCATAATTGTGCTACTTAGAAAACAGCAGATCAGAACCTCTTTATCACATCAACAACCCTCTGAGCTCTCTCTTTCCCCCTGCCCTCCCCTAACCATAAACCTCACCCAGCTCTAAACCCTTTACACTCTTCCTCACTGACATCAAGCAGACATACCTCAGTAGAGAGCCCGCCACTGTACCCCATTACCTGCACCTCAGTGAGGTCTGGGGCAGACATGTGTCAAACTTTTCTTCTGCTATCTTCACTTCTGCACCTACTCCAAAAAGGAATCCATTCCTCTACACTCCTACTCCCCTTTACTGATGACCCTTCTTCCAACTCCAAAACCTCATCCATTGCAATACCACATTCTGCCCTTCAACCCTCTTTTGATGTTTTTGCAACCAACTGCTGACCTGACATTGACTGCCTTTCCAGTCCCATTATTCATTCTTATTTCACTTCTGCAAATCCATATCAACACGGACTTTGTCATTAAACCTACAGAAAAGCACTATAATTTGGTACACTGACCACTGCCTTGAAGAAACCAGACAACTGCTATCTGATACCTTCCTATCCCTTCCCCTGGACCTTAATTCCTTGAACATCCAGGGCACCATCTCCTGGACCAGTACAAATCTCTGCATCAAGAGATCTTCCATTCATAATCTCCTTTTCATCTCCACACCAATTTGTCTGTCCTTGCTCAGCTCCTTCCCACTCCCACACCCTCTATCCTCATCATTCCTTCCCATCACCACTCCAACCTATGTCCTCACCATTCCTTCCCATCCCCACACCAACCTCTATCCTCACTGTTTCTTCCCATCCTCACACCAACTTCTGTCCTCACCGTACCTTCCCATCCCCACACCAACCTCTGTCTTCACCCAGCTCCATTGCTACAGTGAGGCCAAGGACAAATTGGAAGAACAATTACTCATATTCCACTTGAATATTCATACCCAAAGGTATGAATATTGAATTTGCCAATTTGAGATAACCCTTTCCTCTAATATTCAACTCCTCACTCGCTCACCTGTCCACCTAGTTTTATTCTCCCTTACCACTCATCCATCTGGTTCTATTGTCCTCACTTCCTCTCCATCTTGTTCCATCTGGCACTCACTGCTTCTCTCCAACCCTAACAACATCCCCCAGCCTACTGTAACTCACTGCCAACCTTCTCACCTTCCTCTCAGTCTCGATGAATGTCTTAATCTAAGACAGCAACTTTCACCTTTTGGCTCCACTGTTATTCCAGTGTTCTAAGTGTTGAACAGAAAAAGAGTTTGCATAAGGGTGCTACATTACTTCAATGAACAGGTTAAAACAAAACTCGTGCTGCTTGACTGCCATTGACATGAAATAAATTCCAAACCACCAAACTTTCAAGTGGAGTGGCTGACGTCCGTAGTTGCTAACTCATTTTACATTTACAGACAACAATAGACTTGAATAATTTGCATTTTAATACTGCATTAACTAATTCATTTTGGTTGAATTATGAATCCTTTCTTAAAAATCTGGATTTTTCCTGTTGCACATGATAATTCACAGTACAGACAGCTACATATAATATTGGGAGAAACTTGTTTGATCGAGAGAGAAGTGAATGAAAATTATGTGGCAATACAATGCACACACACACACACACACACACACACACACACACACACCAATAAGCTGTTGTGGATGTCATTTGCGACTCTGCTTTTGAAAGCTCATGGGTTCAGTGTGTTTGGAGTATTGCCTGTTCATCTTCAGACCTTGAGTTCAAATCCAACCCAGAGATGAGGAAAGCAATTCTCAATGGAATAGGCATGATTAAACAGCAACAATCCCCGAAATCTAAATAAATGTCAATGCTAAGTTTGTAGCCTTGTGTTGGCTCATTGCTAAAATGAAGAGAATTTTATTTGGCAAGTCTATTGTAAAGACTAATGTAAAGAATAGTTACATCTGACCTCTGCCATGCTGTTCTTGAAAATGACTATCATTGTTAACAGATACAAAGTAATACATATTTCATTCCTTGATGCTGTCATCCCTCACCTTACTGAGGAAATGCAATGGAGTGGTTTTCTCGCATGGATCAGTGAGGAGATAAATGACCTGATCTTCCATTTTCAGTGCCAGAAATATTTCTAACAGAATTGTAAACAGATGGTGCACTTCCACAGTGTACGATGGACCGGCTGCTTGATTTTCCCCATGGAGACATCTCTAAACCTATAGGAGTACCTGAGAATTGATTACCGCAAGAATCAGTGGTCTCCAGTCTTTGCCAAATAAAACCAACTGGTTATACATTAAAAATCAATTTTATTTGAGAGCAGCTATCTATTGTGCAATTAAAAGAATGCAAATAAATGTCAGTGATAGTCTGAGTGGGTATTATAGATGTAAAACACAAAGTCTGCAAACATCATGGTTGAAGTAAAAACACAATGCTGGATAAAGTCAGCAAGTCAAACAGTGTACTTTATATAGCTAAAATACATAACCAACGTTTCAGGCTTGAGCCTTTTATTGAAGTATGCGAAAATGTCATCAGATGCCCAAATAAATTGGTAGGGGCAGGAGTGCAGATCCCAAAGGCAGGAGGTAATAGGTGGATAAAGGTAAAGGTTCCATTATTGTCATGTAATATTACATTTTGAATGTAATATACATGAAATTCTTCAACTTTTGTCTACCATAAGGCAGACAGAGAGCCACCAGTTTGTCCAGCACCCCTCACAGAAACCTAAATCATCTGGTATTCCTAGGCAGTCTCCCCTCCAAGTATTGACCAGGCCTGAATCTGCTTAGCTTTCGAGAACAGACAATCTCAGGTGTATTCAGGCTATTGGGCTAAAGGAAGGAGGGCACAACAGCAAGCAGGGGGAAGAGAAATGACTCTGTGAATGGAGAGGGAAGGGGGTGGAGAGCTAAGGGAAAGAAGACAAGGGGAAAGGGAAGGGAAGGAGAATGTTCATGTCAACTGATTGGAGAGTGCACAGATGGAAAATCAGTGTTGTTCCTCTAATTTATGGGTTGTCTTGGTGGGATAGTACATGAGGCCTTGGACAAATATGTGAGTATGGGAATAGAAATGGTTGGCCTCAATAATGCAGAGAGAGCGAACATGCTCAGAGAAGTGATCTCCCAGTCTTTGCCCAGTCTCACCGACGTATAGAAAGCCATAAAGGGAGCATCAGATGCAGTAGATCACTCCGATAAATACACAAGTGAAGTGTTGCTTCACTTGAAAAGACTGCTTGGGGCCGTGAATTGTTGTGGGGGAGGAGATGTGGGCACCCTCTGTGGCCACAGGGGAAGGTGCCCCGGGGTGACACATTTGGTGGGGAGAGATGAGGGAGTCACAGAGGGAGCAGGTCCCTACAGAAGGCAAAGAGGGGAGGGGAGGAAAAGGGAAGATGTTCCTTGTAGTGGTATCATGTTGTTGAATGACAGAAATTAAGGAGGATAATGGATTTGATGCAGAGGCTAGTGAGGTGGTAGGTAAGGACAAGGGGAATCCTGTGTTTGTCATCTCTGGGTTGCAGAGGGCGCCATGGCAGATGAGAGGGAAATGAAAGAGTTACAGGTAAGGCCTGAGTTGATGTTGATGGAGGGGAAACCATGTCTGTGGAAGAAGGTGGACATTTCAGATGATCTATTAAAGATGTTTGTTAGAGATTAAATTTGAACTAAATATGTATTTTGAGTGCATCAAGTCTATCAATCAAGGTTTGGATTTGTTTTACTTCTGAACATCTTGGCCTTAAAAGATTCTGTAACCTCAACTATGTGGTTACATATAAAGACAATATAATTAGTGATCTTTCTGCTTCTTGGGCTCTGCATCTGATACTGTGTTTACCTAATTATATCAAGGTTTATGCAGTATTATCTACTCACAAATACTCCACCACAAGAGAAAGTGAAGCCTGATCCTGTCCTCTCGCATTTTCATGAATTTGACAGCAAGAGAGCCTGATGAAGCCAGATGAATGCTTCATCTTCCCTTTCTGAATTGCTTGAACTTCTGCCTTCTATCTGACCTCCCCCTCCAGTTCCGCACCTTTGTTTCACGTAGTCGCAATGGGGCGCTAAAAATACCAGAGCTGAGAAAATCCATCACCTGGGACGACAACCTGATGCATTACCTGAAATAATTTTTATAAAAAGTGTTGCTGGATGAATGTGAACTTCTCAAGCATTTGATACAATTATGTACAGAGGCTATGGGGCTGGTATGGTGGCATCAAACATCTTTATACCTTGACTGAGATAATATGAGCAATCTTGTCTCCTAATGAGGTATGTGAAAGATCCCCATCTCCCTCAGAATATGTACCTTCTTTTTAAACTTTCATTTTCAGTGATCTTCAATTGCTCCTCAACTTCTTGAAACTTTCACTGTTGGCTATCACCTCATACCCTCTCCTCATCATCTCTCCAACCATCCCCCATAATCATCTTCCCACAAACAACCCCACACCCCCGCCCCGCCCCCACTGATGTGGGACCTTTCTGATCCCTTCAGATCCTATATTTTGCTCGTCCATCCCAATCTTACCTTGAAAACATCCAATTCCCTCCACAACCCCATAATCGTTTCTCTGGTCATTCTTCTCTCCCTTGCATCTGCCCCACATACACTTCCTTCACAATAACCTCTCTCTCTAACAATGGGTGATCATGGTGGGATTCCTCATGTGGTGTGAAAGTTTAGACAAGACTTGCCTTACCGTTACGGAGCTAATTTGCTGTTCAGTGGACGCAGATGTGCAAAACATGCCTCATTTTGTTTGCTCCAGCATCAAGTTGCTTCTTAAAATCTGAAATATTCATTTCACTGACTTTCAAATGATTGTTTTTTTTTAAAGTATCACACATTGAGTAACACAACATTCACTAGCAGAAAGGAATGGGCAGCATCTACTTATGAATGAATGGAATGCTAAGGGTGAATTAAAACTTCATATTTTATTACTTTAATTTCTACTTGGGATGGAGCAATCATAAAACAGTAAGAAATTATTGTGTGCAAAGCTCTGTAACTGATGAAAATCGCAAGAAGTCTAAGCCATCCATCTCTTAGCTGAAGCTTTTGTGGACTAATTACAATGAGATACCACTTAAAATGTACTTTCAAAGTAGCCTTGCCTGGTTGCACAGTGACCTGACAGAATTTACAGCTTGAATGTTTCTATACAATTTAGCAAACTGCAAGTGGAATTGATCAGAGCCACATAAGTCCATTTGCCAGCAGCAAGACAAATACAGAGTGTGGCAAATATTTAATGCCAATAAATATTCTGATTTTCTGAGTTATAAATCTACCTGAAGTCACCTCATAGTATCTCATCTGTGACTTGCTCTTCAAGCACAGTATTTATATGACTGCTCCATTTCAGCTTCTGGTCAAACATTGATAAACTGGGGTTCAAGCCATTAAGGGTCAAGAACAATGTGAGAGTTACTCTTGTTGAGATGGTCATTGCCTGATATAAATGTTGTCAATGGTTTGCTAAATACATGCAGGAATTGCTTCACTGTCTGAGGGCTTACAAATCAAATTGAACACCATGGAATCATAAGAAAACATCCCCTTCTCCAACGTAATAAAACAACACACAATGCTGGAGAAGCTCAGTGGGTCAAACAGTGTCCATTACACTGGGAAAGATACATAACCAACATTTTGGGCTTGAGCTCTTCATCAATGTATGAGAAAATACTGACAAATGTTCGAACAAAAGTGTGTGGGGTGGGGGGAGGTGGTGGTGGCAAAGGCAGGAGATGAGAGGTGGAGAAAGGAAGGAGGGAAGAGCAGCAATGAGGGGGGGAGGGATGACGAGGGGAGAATGAGAACTGGAAAGACAGGAAAAGGGGAGGGGAAAGAAAAGGCGAGCAGGTTTAGTGGAATGCAGTAAACCAATGTTAATACCATTTGGTTAGAGAGTGCCCAGATGGAAAATGAGGTGTTGTTCTTCCTATCTTTGGGAGGTCAGGGTGGGATGGTACAAGGCCCTGGACAGACATGTGAGCGCGGGAGTGTGACTCGGAATTGAAATGGTTGGCCACTGGCAGGTCGCTGTGGTTGCGAATGGAGCAGAGATGCTGAGTCAAGCCATCTCCCAGTCTGTTCTTCTGTGACTGGTCTCTCCAATGTAGAGAGTGTCACAAAGGGTGCACCGGATCCAGTAATTAAGTCCTCTGGATGTACAAGTGAAGTGTTGCTTCACATGAAAGACCAGTTTGGGGTCCCAGACCATGGTGAGGGAGGAGGTGTGGGTGCAAGTGTTGCAGCTCCAGTGGGCACAAGCCTTTCAAGTGAAGCAACACTTCACTTGTACATCCAGAGGACTTATTTACTGCATCTGTTGCACCCTTTGTGGCATTCCTACATTGGAGAGACCAGTCGCAGACTGGAAGATACTTCGCTCAGCATCTCTGCTCCATTTGCAACCACAGCGACCTCGCAGTGGCCAACTATTTCAATTCTGAATCACAGTCCAACGCTTACATGTCTGCCCACAGCCTTGTGTATTATCTCACTCTGACCACCCGCCGATTGGAGGAACAACACCTTATTTTCCATCCGAGCACCCTCAAACCAAATGGCATTAACATTGGCTTTAGTGCCTTCCACTAAATCTGCTCGTCTTTTCTTTCCCCTCCCCTTTTTCCAGTCTTTCCAGTTCTCATACCCACCCAGTCATCCCTCCTCCCCATCATTGCTGTTGTTCCCTCCCTCCTTTCTCCACCTACCATCTCCTGCCTTTGCCACCCCACTCCCTTACCCCCACCCACTCTTTCGTTCCAATGTTTGCCAGCATTTTCTCACTTTGATGAAAGGCTGAAGCCCGAAACGTCATTTCTGTATCTTGGCTACGTAAAGGACATTGTTTGACCTGCTGGGCTTTTCCCCCATTTGGTGTTTTTTTTAATTCCAACCATGGTGTCCAGGGAATTTTGTGATTTACTTTTTTCCCTTCCTGACATGATGGGGGAAATTATTGATGAAACACTTTAGAGTATCTGAGGAATTCTAACAGCAATAAACCAGGCCACAATGATTGACTGACCTCCAACAACCACAACTATCTGTCTCCTTCTCTTGCTTTATTTTCAGAGAGAGCCACAAGAATAACTTTGCACAGAGCTTATTCAGAAATAAATATTCCGTATTTCAACGGTGCAGAACTGGGAGAATGAAAGATATATTTTTAAGCAGTTCTCCCTTTCAAATTAAATTTTAAGCTAATTTTACTTGTTAACCTTGATAGATGAGGCCCAATGATTAGTTTGAATAAGGTGAAGTTTCCCATTTCCACTTGTTTGTCGTTTGAGATGTTTTCAGATTGTCTTCTGTATAAAAATAGTTACTACTCTTCAAAGGTTCTCCATTGGATTTGAAGACCCTTCATAGATATTGCTTAGATATTGTGAGTTAGATGTCTTAATGGGGGGTGGGGGAGGATAGTTTTCAGTAGATGCAAGCCATGGACCATTTTAAACAACAGTTGCAGGCTACATTGTGCTGAAGACCATACACATAGGTGAAAAAGTTTTTCACATTGAAAGTGTGCTGTTTAGCATTGAAGCTGGGTTTGGAAGGTTAGTTTGGGTGGCCAGAGGGCTGATTGGTATTGAATCCTCCACTGGCTAAGAAGCTGGGGAAAAATTAGGGAGAAGGTCATTAGGTGAGACAGGCAGGCAAACAACCTAATGTTTCGGTTGGGAGTGAACAGCAGTACTGTTAATGTGGGAATATGTTGGCACAGGATAGGACAAGGATAGAAAGGCCAAGGTGGAGAAGATGAAGTGTGTTCAAGTTAGGAGGCAGGTAAGTAGGCAATGGTCAGAATGGTGTTATGGTGGAGTTTGCAGATCTCTGGGTCTTTTGAAGATTGCCAATTTGTGGCCTAGGATTAATTGAAGGGAAAGGTATATGGTCAAAATTGTGTCAAGAGAGTGATACAATTACAGTGAATGCTAGATATCAAATGGTTCAATATAATTTTTGATATCAATTATATTATATTCCACATAAACTGAATGGATTTAATTTTAATTATCTGAATAAATGCTTTCGATGTAACAAGGAAATAGGGACCTTTTTACATTTTGTATGGTCCTATGGAAAGTGGAACGATTTTGGAAAGATTTGAGTATATTGTTAGGACAAATTATGAAGGTAAAGATACAAAAAGACCCAAGAATATTTTTATGTGGGATTATATATGAAGAAGATATAAAACTGCAATTGGATAAATATCAAGAATTTTTAAAAAAATATAACCGTAGCAACAGTAAAGGAATGTATAGTGGTAACGTGGAAAACAGAATTTGGGAAAAACAGACAGATTGCATAATGAAATACAAAATTGTATACCTTTATAAAAAAATACTTATAGTTTAAGGAATCGAAATGGAGACTTTTATAAAATTTGGGAACCATATCTGGAGTTTATGAATAAAAGTCCATCCAGACCCTCCACTTTTCCCACCCCCTCTGTGAGCGAAATAAAAAATAGTAAATGAATATTATATATGTTAATAATATTATATAATAGATGTTTTCTTTTTCTTGCGGAGAGGGAGAAAATTCAAAAAATATTGTATCATTTTTATATGGTTTATTAAGTTACTATATTATTGAATTTATACTTTGTATTGATACCAAATGATGAATAAAATTTTCAAAAAATATTGAAGGGAAAGCGAGAAATGGGGACTGGGGAATTTGGGAACTACAGTGAATCAGGGTTCTGGTGTCATTGTGTGATGGGGAGTTGAAAAGATGAGGGAAAGGATCAATGCTAAGTATTAAATTTACCTCAGTAGGGTTCGTGTCTGAAACATCATGTGCAGATTTGAATAGTTTCAAGCGTTGAAACATTACCCAGTAATTCCTGCGATATATTCGTTGATGAACACAGAGTTAAAGACCTTGTGCTATATTGTTCCACTTGTGAAACCACACTCACATTTCACTTCTTCAGTAAAGTACTGAAAGATAAATTGAGACATGTACTCCTGCAAGCAGTATATTACAAATACACTGTAAATGCTGTTGCCATATTTCACAACGTCCTCATATTAGTGCAATAAAAAAGCCACTTCCAGGTATGATAAAAATAGAAGTTTCAGCATTTTGACCTCAAAATATCTTCTGCTGAAGAAAGTGTTAACAGTTATGCAGAATCTTTAGGTTTGAGCCAGACTAAAGGGCTAATGCTAATTAAGGTACTTGGCTCACACCTTGTGTTTTAATTAGCTTCCTGTCCTCATTTTCAGCATTAAACCTGCTGGATATTCATTCCAATTTGTATCTGCTAAAATGCCATGTGCTTGCTTCCACCGAAGTATCTCTTCAATTAGGTTGTTCAAAATTAATAATTGTGTTAACTTTGGGACTTGTGCTCATTTCAATGCAAGGGAGTAAAACTCAATACACTGTGAAATATTCACCAAAAACTTTAGCAAACAGTCATGTGTGGGCTATGCAAATATTTCTTCGTACAGAGTGGTGAATCTTTGGGATTTTCTGCTCTAGGGTGCTGTGGAGCCAATTATTGATTGTATTCAAAATAGCAATTGGTAGGTTTCTGCTTGTTAAAACATTTAAAGGACACGAGACAAGGATAGGAGAATGCAGTTGAGGTGCAAGATCAGACATGGCCTTGTTAAATCGTGGAGTAAGTTGAAATGACTTCTCTTGCATGCATTTTGTATGCAAAAACAAGTCTTGGACCAATTAATATGCAGAATCTTCCTGGACATGAATGTATCTCATGATCAATGGTCCTCATTTTAAGATGGAACTTGACATAAGGTCATTTCATGTCAGGCTTCCACCTGTAAAGGCTATAAGCTCGGATCGAAACTTAAAACTTACCTTTCAGACAGCAGCCCTAAAAGGCTGCTCCAATGTCACATTCATATTGAATGGAGCCTTGTAATGCTCTACAGATCCGATGGAGGTGGGACGACTGGTGCCATAGCGCCACCCATCATAAATATGTGGCAGAGCAATGATCGTCTTCCCTAACCTTGTTTCCCAGAACAGTTCCAGCTGCTTGAAGGATTATGGGTAGGGAAGACAGCCATTGCTCTGCCACGTTTTGAACTGCAGAGAGTGGCCCCGAAGGTCGAAACGACCCAGTGAGGCTGTATAGACTGCACTGGCTGCCCCCTGACTGCCCCCACCACCCAGATGGTGCCCACTGCCCCGACGGCTCTCACTGGTCCCCGCTGCCCCATGGCTCCCTCCAGCCCCCACTCTCCCGCCTGTTGCCCCTGCCTTGAGGGAGTCATGGAGGGAGAGCGGGGAGATGGGTCGTGGGCTGACGGTGTCATCATCCCGCCCCTAACCAGTCGCTTGAAGCAGCTGTACATTCAAGCGAGGCGGCAGAGCGCAGCACTCCGCCGATTATCCTTCCCCGAGAAGGGTTGGAATCGGCGCCTTGGATCCAGCCACAGCACATTCAGAAAGGTAAGTCTTTAGGCGTAACGGCGAAGAACCTCCGCCTTTGCAGACAAGTGTTTTTCTTGCTTGAAAGGGCAAGACTGACAAGACTGATTCCTTCAACCACTTTCCAAAACATTTCAACTCCTCCAAAATATCATTCCTCCAGTTGTTGGGATTCTGGAACTAGAATATGAAGTTGTGTTCCCTTAACATGATTTCATTTCATCATCAATAAAACCGAAGATTTCAGAATTGTCTCACCATCTAGAACTAGCCGTGGAGAAAGTTGATGTTTCATTTTATTGAACTATCAGCAAAACTGATGGTTATTTGGTCAGAGATATGTTCAAAGGTCATTAATTTGAAGTATTAACTCTCTCTGTTCACAGTTGCTGCCAAATCTCCTGAACATACCTAGCACTCTATGTTATTTTGAATTTTGTGTTTCCAATGGAAATTTGCTTTCACTTCATTTGACATAAATTTGAATGGGGGTTAGTTGGAAGGGCAATATGAGACATTATCCCTGAAGATATCACTTTAATGTAATAAAAGTAAATGCTATTGGGAAATGTTTACAACTTCTTTTGGACAATGGGTTGTTGACAGAAACAAAATAAAACCTTGCTGGTTGATATTTTTCATTTTCTTGACAATGATTACCATTGCCTCCAATAAATTAATTGAATAGGAAATGTATTCAAGCTAAACTGATTATATTGACAAAAAAAAAACTGTGGTAAGGACCAATTCATAAAATAACAAGCCCGTAAAAGCATGTGAATTCACTGGTGTTTAATTTGCAATAGATTGAGCTGTCTAATGTAAATGTCCTAACAAAAGCTCTGATGCAAAAATAAAAACATTGCAGATTTAGTGTTCAATTGGGCGGGCAATGGGGCAAGAACTGTACATTGCAGCATGAATTAACTAACAAAATGGTGTTTTCCTGGTACTCTGCCATTTCATTTCCCATTATCGAATAATATTGCCATTTTATCTATGCAAACATCAAGTAAACAGCACTCACAGTGGAGCAACTTCTTTCAAAATGTACTTCAATTTGCAAAGCTATTTTATTTTCTATCACCATTCAACCATGAGAAAGTGTTGAATATCAATGAAATTAAAACATCTAATTTATTTTTTTTAATTTAGGCATACAGCACGGTAATAGGCCATTTTGGTTCACAAGTACGTGCCACCCAATTTACACTCAATTAACCTACAGTCTCGGTACATTTTGAATGGTGGGAGGAAACTGGAGCACCTGGGGAAAACCCACGCGGACACGGGGAGAATATACAAATACCTTACAGACAGCGCGCGATTAGAACCCTGGTCCTTATCGATGGCACTGTAAACGTGTTGCACTAACCGCTATCCAAACTGTGCCACTCCTTAAATGAACTTTTCTTCTTCAAGGATTATCATATCTACAAACTTCAAAATAGAAAATGCTGGAAACATAACAAGTCAGGCAGCAATTATGGAAAGCAAAAGAGGGTATCCTGTCAAAGACTCTTCATCTTTCTCAGTTGCTGCCTGGCCTGCTGATTGCCCTCGAGTATTTTCTGGTTTTATTTCAAATTTTAGCATTTGGAGTCATCTGCAAGCCCAAGCAACTGATGTATAGAGCACTTGTGCTCTGTCCGCAATGATCATCCCAAGTTGGATCCCATCGCTGATCTGATGTCCCCACTTCTATCATCCAGTCCAAACATGCAGATCTCTGCTCACTCTGCACCAACCCTAACATCCCCATCAGACCTGCAGACATTGTGGTTCATTTGGGCCTCATGGACTGATTGTGACTTGCAGAGCTTAGATGGCAGGTCATCCCATCAGCCCTTATCTCATCGGTTCAGTACATCTACCCTCAATGGAGTCCAATCTGATAGTTTGCCAACTGGCCACCTCATCCAACAGGTCATTATAATTTCAACGAGTTGCAACTGGATCCCACTCCAAGCCATACCCTGCCATTTCCATTTTCCACAAAGACAACTCGCTCCTTGACTCTCTGGAATGCTCAAAACCTCCCCATCCACCCACCAGTGACTCTTGGTGCTTCCCTTCAACCGTAGAAGGTGCAACCCTTGTTCCTGCACCTCCTGCCTCACCACCATCCAGCAACCTAAAAAGTGCTTCCTGGAGAGGCAAATATTCACTTATATCTTCTCCAAATGTATTGACTGCTTGCAACCAAGTTGCAAAGCACCTGCATCTGGCCACAGCAGCTATCGTCAGCTGACATTGCAAACTTGATGAACAACACCTAATATCCTGCTTGGGTAGTCTATAACACAAAGGCAAGAAAATCAAATTTTCAAATTTTGGTGACCGTTACTTCCTGTGTTCTCTCTTTCTCTCCTTTCTATCATCCACCCAATTTGGTCCCATTTCCGATACACTGTCCCTCCCACCAGCTTCTCCTCACCCATTTTTATCCTACTCACCACGTGCTTCCATCAAGCTATCAACCAATCCTCCTGGTTCCATTCTTCACCTCTCTCCCAATGGTTCCCATTTGCACTTTTGTTTTGGGTGGCATGGTTAGTGCAACACTATCTCAGTGCCAGCGAGCCGGATTCCAATACCACAATGTCTATCAGGAATGTGTATGTTCTCCACGTCACCGTGTAGGTTTTCCCCAGGTGCTTCAATTTCCCCCTATCCTCCAAAACATATGGGGTTTTGGTTAATTGGGTGTAATTAGGTGACACTGGTTTCATGGGCAGGAAAGGCTTTCTTCCTTATTGTATCACTAAAATTAAAAAAAATGAAAAACACTTGGCATATTCCAACCCTGGTAGCTGTTCTTGATCTGCTTATCCCTCTCCAATAGTTGTCCCCTCCTTCATCCTTCCCTTCCCCACCTCCGTTTTTTTTTGCCTCTCCATTTGTCTACCACCAATCACTCACCAGCTCTCATTTCTCAATTCCACCTCACCACCTGCTTCACCTAGCTGCCTCTGTTTGTCACCCTTCACCCTCTCCTGATCCCTCCAATCACCTTCTGATCCCCAATCTATTCCCTTCATCGAAACGACCTTCCCTCTCCACATTCAATTTTAATAAAGGGTCTTGCTCAAAAAGGTGACTCTCCATTTCCCTCTACCCTTGGTGTCTGACCCAATGAACACATCTCTGGCCTGATTTTTGTTTTTGCATCAACTTCTGGCATTTCTAGTCTCTCATAGATCCAATCTGCAGTTTTATTTTGATTTTTTAAAATTGCGAGGAATTAAATGTGGTTAGCGCAATGCCATTACAAGAGCCAGTGACCCAGGTTCAAATCCGTAAGGAGTTTTTAAATTTTCCCCATGTCTGCATGGGTTTCCTCTGGGTGCTCCAGTTTCCTCCCACCGTTCAAAACATATGGGAGTTTTAGGTTAATTTGGTGTAATTGGGCAGCACAACTTCATGGGGCAGAAGGGCCTGTTACCATGCTGTATGTCTACATTTAATATAATTTCAATGCCACCTATTTAGAGCAGAAGGGAATATAATGAGGAGAGGCAGCAGCTTGTACACAAACACCAGGATCGATGATACACATTCTGAGGTGGAGTCCACGGGTTGTATTAACAGTTTAAAATGGAGTGGTGGAAATCCCCTCTGAAATCACAGGCAAGGGCACCCCAAACAGCTGTTTCTGATTACTGGACTTGCCTGGAGTGAAGCCCTACATTCAATGATTCTGTTGGAGAGGTGGGAATTCTTTCACTGAGCCAGAAGTCATTCCAGCTGGACACAAGCTGCACATTTAGAGAGAATATTTGATTTCTACTTTTAAATGAACTGAATGACCCAGCGAGCAGATCTCCTTGTGAACAGAGCACAAAGCAATGATAGAATCTTCTCTCTTCCACGACAAGTGGTCTATTTATTATGCCTCAACAGTGAATTGGAATTGTCTCAGAGAGGAACTGCAGGAGAAAGGAAACAAATGTCTGCGGAAACCAACACCTCTGGAGGTCACATCCATGGAAAGCATGTAAATAGCAGAGCGGATAAGTTTTACATGATTTTTCTCTTTCGACTTGAACCATAACCACTGACAATTATGTGAGAAGATGTGTAGTTGTGAAAAATTCTTGTATATATAAATGGATAAGTCATGGTTTATTCAAAATACTTCAGCTAAAAATGTCTGAAGAAGATTTCACAATTATTGTCAGAGTACATATAGGATAACGCATACAACCTTGAGCTTCCTTTTTCCTGCGGCCTTGGCAGAATTACCACCAATTGGTAGTGCAAAAAAAAACTGTACACAGCGTAAACACATAAATAAAAGAACTGTGAACAGATAACAAATGTAAACAAACTGACTGAGCAATACAGGGAGAACAAAATAAAATCAATAAAGTGCACAACAAGTGAGAGTGCTTAAATGAGTCGCTGATTGAGTTTGTTGATGAGGAGTCTGATGGTGGAGGGGTAGCAGCTGTGCCTGAACCTGGTAGTGTGAGTCTTTCCTGATGACATCAGTGAGAACAGAGCATGTGCTGGGTGGTGAGGGTCTTTGATGATTTGCTGCTGCTCTCCAATAGCAGCGTTCTCTGCGGATGTACTCAATAGTGGGGAGAGTTTTGCCTGTGATATCCGGGGCTGCGTCCACTACCTTTTGGAGGGCTTTACGCTTAGGGATATTGGTGTTCCCATTCCAGACCATGATTCAACTGGTCATCACAGTTTCCACCACATCTCTGTAGAAGTTTTCCAGGGTTTCTGGTGTCATTCCAAACTTCCGAAAACTCCTGAGGAAGTAGAGGCGCTGACCTGCTTTCTGCACGATGCCATTGGTGTTTTGGGCCCAAGAAAGATCCTTGGAGATAGTGACTTCCAAGAAACTAAATTTGCTCACCCTCTCCACCTCTGATCCCCCAATGATCACTGGATTGACTGCTATTTGAATTTTGTGCAGATATGTCGGCGTCTCAAAAGCAAAACTTTGCATATCTTTGATTAGAATATATTCAGCAGGTAGCAGTTATACAAAATTGCAACTGTAATTTCCAGCACCAGTTATTGTAATATTTTGCCTAAATTTTTCTTTCCCCGTCAGCTCCATGCATGGCTACATTTGATTGGATTTGTTCTTCAGGCATGAAGATGCTTGTTGGAAGCCCAGTGTAGAATAATCTTTCAGCAAATGGATAAATTGATAAAAATACATACTTTAGAAGCTTTTCAAAAGTATTCCTTCAAAACAAATTACATTCTTATTCCTCTGCAGAAGCATTTTCGACCAGTTCTAACATCTGGTGTCGCAGGAAGAAGAAATTTGCATCCACAAATATCACCCGAGTACAACGTTCTAATTTTTATTTCATTTTTTCCCCCCAGAGAAAATGTTACAATCACACTCATCCTGTTTGCTTTTGTTCTGCATCTTATTCCCGTTATAAAATGATACTCAGCACAGAATTCCGAGAGAATTATTTATTCTGGCAGAAACCAAGAGCTCAATCTCATCAGAGGAAATGGGCGAATATCAAAAGATTGCCCTCTGTTTTTAATGGTTCAGAAATGAAGCACATTATATCATGACACAATATTCCCTGAAAAGATTTGAATGTGTGTGGGGACTGCACCAACCATTTGTTTCAACTTTATTCATCACAACCTCTGATGGCTCCCATCTGTTAATTTAGAGTCAGCATGACCAGATATCGATTAAAAAAAGCCAAAATAACAATTTAAAAGTAAAATTCTGGAACTATGAGTGGCAAAATAGTGGGCTCCAATTGATTCAAGCCAATATGATATTTTATCATCAGAACTGATGATTTGCTGCTCACGTGCAAGATGGATCACTGCACTTCTGAAGTTTATTTGATGTTGCGAAGTCTGGTTGAATAGCATATTGTTATTCAACAATGTCTTGTTCTTCGTCCCCAATCTCGCAGGTGAAAAAGTGAGTATCTTGTGCAGAAATGAATTTATTACATCTGTGATCAAAAACTAGATGTGACCTTTGGTGATCCAACTACCAATGTGGAAAAAAATTGGAGTTTCAATTCCAAGGAGAAGTCACTCTGCAATGGAAACTTGCATCCATTTGCTGTCATAAGAAAAATAAAACAGTAATCATTGACTGAATCCAGCATTTTATCATTTAAGGGCAGCAACACGTTGTGCCCACTTCCATCCAGTCAGAAGCTTTTCTTTTATTTAGCACTTCCCAACTCTCATCTCTGCAGATGAGAAGCCACAACAGTTCTGTTTCAGTAAAGATAAACTGGAACAGTCACCCACAAATACATCAAAACCACATCTGCACTGACACCTACAGGGAAATGCAACATTAGTACAAATGTAGCCAACATGACTATTTTCCTTTAAACATCGAGATCTACAAAAGCTCTCTGAACTTAAGGATACTATGTGAATTCAGACATGAACTATTGTATTTGACAGCATATTGGAGCCTCTGGCATATAAGACTCCCCTTCATTTTTATTGTGAAATTTTAGGAAAAATTTGTTTTAGTGTAATTTATGGATATGCAGTAAGTTGGCGAATGGATTCCTCCTGCAAGGTCCCTTGTAGATAATGCATATGTGTGTGCTTTCACTCACCTCGATGAAAACCCTTCAGTCTTGCCAAGACACCAAACCCTCATTGCACATGAGCAACGGCAGCAACACATCCCCCTCCCCTATGCACATCAAGGCTCAGGCTGCTTCTCCCCCTCCACTGGGCATACGCCAATTGATTTTCAGGTGCACTGGCACCTGTGGGTGCACAAGGGCAGTAGGGAGCGAAGCCAGTCACCAGGGTAAAGGGCAGGGCCCACTATCGGGAGGAGTAGATGATCAATCACTTGCTTTGAGGGCAGCGCTGGGTCTTGCTGCAGACAGGAGCTGCCATGGTCATCCTTCTCATAGGGGAAGTGAGCGGTGGCTCTGGAAAGCATGGGCCTCCCGAGGGAAGGTGGTCCGTGAAGCTGTGGGACCACTTCATGGAGAGCCGCAGCACCTCTGTGGACTTCTTGAAGCTGAGTGAGTAGTTTTAGTGATTAGTATTTCGATGCCAAAATGACACCATTGTATATAGCACCCAGAGTTATTTTTGAGGCAATTGGCTGGGGGAAAAATGGGGGTGTCCTATAAGCTGTAAAATACGGTATTCTAAATTTACCCCATATAACACAATATGTCATACTATAAAACATACCATCTCATAGACAACTCTGCCCAAAGTGTCTGCAGTATTTATTTGTTTCAATGTAATTGCAAAGAATGCTAATTGGTATCAGTGTCACTTTCTGAACTTATTAAATGAAGATCTCAATGACCCTCTGGAGAAAAGTTTAAAGAAACATTAATTACAAATGTATCTATCATCTGTAATATAAGGCTTTATTCAATTATGTGTAAAACCGAGCCAAGGGCACATGTTATTAATAGTCACCTCTTTACCCTTCTTCTGTGGAGATCCTGACTTTGCCCATTCAGGGATGACAGTTGAAGGACAGACTGGTGACTCTTTATGTACTCATGTGATACAAGGTCTTACAGTGTCCAGTGGATGTGGGCTGAAAGAATATTTGCATCCCCTGAAGTCACTAGAATGTCTTTGAATATAAAATGTCTAAATCTGCAACTACTAAATGCAAAAAGTAAGTAGCTTACAGCAATTCTGAATTAATTTCCATCCAAATGCAGATTTAGAATGTGTTTTTATATGATTGTGATACAAATAACTATCCATAGACTAAAAATGATTGCAGCAGATTGATATTTGCAGTATAGAACCAGTTGATGACTAAGCAAGATGCAGAGCCCTCCAGGTTTGACCAAATTGTAGAATGGCTGGTTTCTAGTTTGATGAAATAAAGGTAGGTTTAAAATAAAGTGATAGCAAGGTTTAGATGTGCTGAACTAGAAATCCAATGGTGTCAGGAAAAGTACAATCAAGTTCAATCATGTGGCATGCCAGCAAGCCTTTTGTTTTTTGGCTAGTCCGCAGGTCCTGACCCCTTGATTCCTACTGCATGTGGCTCTGAGGTGATTACACCCACATGTTCATGGTGCCACCTTTCATGCAGCACAGGTGGAGATACACTTTTCCACATTGCCAGCTCTGTCTGATTGCTCCTATATATATTGCCCAATGCCTTGAGTTCTCCTACAATTCCTTTCTCTGATTGATCGTCTGGCCACTTGAGCGCAGCTGAACCAGGAAGATTGAATCAATCACATGGCAGAATCTCGAAGCTCATGGAGATGGTTTCCTTAGACCACTAGATCTAAGTCCTATTAAAGATCAGTGCCGAACTTCAGCAGTCTGACGATGAAGATCCTTAAACATACAAGGCAGTACCAAACAGTTTTATTGCTAGTTTTTGATCTTGTTTGGGAGAAGTGAACAATAATGATTGGAGACTTGAATAACATATCCTCCATGCTTGAAGCATAACCCGAGTTTTAAAGAGGACAAAATTATTTTCAGTGGTTGTCTGACCTTCATTGGTAACCTGCCTGTCCTTGTTCACTGATCACAAACAATTTCCAAACAATCACACATTTGCTTGGCTTAAGAGTAAATTAGGACAGAAAATTACAAGATAAAATCACTCCTAAATTGTTTCTAATGTCAGGGAGAATTTGGAAAGGTAGCCAAAAAGATGCATAATAATTTTATTAATGAGTTAAGGAAAAAAACAATCTAAAGCACTTTTGCAATGTTCCTAAGCACAGCAATGAAGTATTTTCTTGGGATACAGAAGATTATTTGTTTACCTTCTTTGATCAAATGGGAAAGGAGGCCTTAAATAGGAATTAATGCAATCCATCTTATGCATGGATTATTCACTCTAGATACTAAAAGGTTTATAATTCCTTGTCTATATTAAAACTTTAATCAAGACTCAACAAATCAACCAAGTCTTTTTCCATCCTCAGCAAGTACATTAAAATTGTAAGGAATTGGAATATTAATTCAGCCATGTATGCATGAAGAATATTCGGTGTAAGTAAATCAGATCAGCAATGAAATAAAACCAGAAGATGATTCATTTTATGTTGGAGGAATTCAGCCAGTTCTTCAGTATCCATAGGATGTATTGAGCCCGAGTCTTTCTTCAAGGTATGTGTAATAAAAGCACGCAGGTGCATGACTCAAAAGAAAGAACTGGGGAGGAGTACAGACCAACATTAAAAAAAACTGTGAATTGGATATAGAGAGGAGTTCAGGAAAGAGAAAAGGTTAGAATTGATGTGATGTGAGGGGGGGGGGTATTGTTTGGCTCTGTCAATACAGACCCGGGGCTGGGGTAAAAGAGAGAGAGAGTGAAAAGGGTGGGGGAGGGGGGAGAGTGAGTGAGCGAGAGAGAGAGAGAGAGAGACAGTGAGAGAGAGAGAGAGAGAGAGAGAGAGAGAGAGAGAAAGAGTTTCCCTCCATCATTTCTGTGTTTCTACTACAAACACAATCTGCAGACTTCCGTGTTTCACTCACTTTATGTAGGGTCCAGTTTAGAATAAAATTATTGTTAGAATTTCAGCATATTGATTAATTTATGGGCATTGCTGCTATGTGCACCATTCATTCCCAAACCCTAACTACTCTTGAACTGAATGTTTGGCTAAATCACTGAAGGCTTAACTAGCTTGGTGCTTCTGAAGGCATATGCAGATCAGATCAAGCTGTACTGAGTCACCTCTTGCCCACCAGTGGAATGGATGTTTAATGTCCAGGGGATCTGAATGTTAATGGCTTTCACAGAAGTAGAAGAAAGTGTAGGAGAAGAAAGAAAGCAACTGAATCACCGGCAGCTTCATAAGATAAACTTGATTTAAGATTCTCTGGTCTTTTTTTCCTCAGTGGAACGATTCACTCTTGAGTTTCATAGTGCTTGAGTGGTTCAACTCAAACCTGAACAATAACCTTCAGTAATTATTGTTGAGAACGGTGGCCACCTATCAGTTGATAACTACTATTGATTCAGTAACTATCATTGATTCAGTAGCACCACCATTTTTCTTGCATCAGGATTTGTGCAGCTTGCTTTATTGTAGGACAGCAAGTCAATCTCAAGCTCTCTGATTCTGCAGGTGTCTGTGCACTAATCTCTAGTGTCCACACAAAACAATCTCCCACAGAGGGAAGCAGGCAAAGCAAATGGGCTGAAAGAAAAAAATAACAGTCAAGGTGATCTCCAATGGAAAGAATTATATGCAAAGATGAAAAAATTTATATTCAGTAATAAAAACAGAAAGGAAAATGAGTATAAAAAAATCAAATAATTTTGATAGGACAAACCCAAAATATTACTTGCCAGTAACATGAAAATTTGCAATTTTAGAAAATAAAATATTTTATTTAAGGATGCATTGCTATATGACTAAAATTATACCGAAGATTGATTTACTTTCTTCTAGTCAATATTATGCCTCAGCTCAGATATTCATATACATCATCATGGATGGCGTGATTAGCAGCGGTTAGTGCAACACTGTTACGTCACCAGCGATCGGGACTGGGGTTCAAATCTCACGCTGTCTATAAGGAGTTTGTACATTCTCCTCATGTCTGTGTAGGTTTTCTCTGGGGGGGGGGGGTTCCAGTTTTCTCCCACTGTTCAAAACCTACTGAGAACTGTCGGTGAATTGGGTGTAACTGGGTGGCGCAGGCTCATGGGATGAAAGAGACTGTTACCGTGCTGTATGTCTAAATTTAAATCTAAAATTAATTTCAAAGCAGAGGTAAGAAACCAGTATTATTGCTCCTCACTGTTTTCACAACTATGAACATGGAAGTATCCAAGCGGACCACAGTGACCCTGTCAGACGAGGCGAGAATGCTAAAGGAAGAAGAAAAGTTGCCATTTCAATTAATTTTATCAATTTTATAAATTCCTAAACAGGAACGAAAACATGCAGAATTTCACTTCTAGTTTAATCTTTTGTGATTTCCATGGGACAGTAGGTAATGAAACTGGCCGTGGAATCTTGCATATTTAAATACAATTTGGATTTTCACTGTATCTACCACCAACACGTCACATGCGAGACAAGGGGAACCAATGCACTCAACCACTGCTACACCACCATGAAGAACACATACCGAGCCACACCACCACCTCACTTCAGCAAGTCTGATCACCTGGCTATACTTCTACTCCCAGCATACAAGCAGAGACTGAGGGCCACAGCACCAGTGGTGAAGATGACGAAGATGGTTGAGGGTTTGGAGGAATGTCTGCAGGAGTGCTTTGAATCAATTAACTAGAATAAATTCAAAACTCATCTATAGTCGTGAATGAATATGCAACAGGTGTCACCAACTTCATCAAGACCTGCGTGGATACGTATGTGCCCATGCGCACATACTGGGTGTTCCCCAACCAGAATCAGAGAATTTGCAATTTGTTGGGGATGAAAACAAGGGCATTTAAGGCTGGGGATGGGGATCTTTACAAGGAGTCCAGGTATGACCTGCGGAAGGCCATCTCTGAAGTCAAGTGGCGATTCTAGTGAAAGCTAGAGACAGAGACAGATACATGCCAGCTATGGCGGAGAGTGCAGGCCATTGCAGCCTACAAAGCCAGGCCAAACACTATAGATGGCTGTGTTGCTTCATTACCCGATGAGTTGAACACCTTCTCTGCCTGCTTTGAGAAAAAAAGAAACAAACACTGCCAACTACAATCCCTAAAAAGGCTGAGGAACAAGTGATACGTCACTGAGGGTGATGTCAGAACATAATTTAAGAGAGTGAGTCCTCGCAAGGCATCGGGACCTTACGGTGTACCTGGCATGGTACTGAAAATCTGCGCCAAGCAACGATCTGGAGTGTTCATGGACATTTTCAACCTCTCTTTGCTGAAGTCAGAGGTTCCCAGGTATGACCTGTGAAAGGCCGGTGTGAACTGTCTCAGCGAGTACCTCCCAGTAGCACTTACTTGACTGTAATGAAATGCTTTGAGAGGCTGGTCATGGCCAGAATTAATGTGTACCTAGCAAAGATCTGGACCTGCTGCTATTCACCTATCATCAAAATTGCTTCACAGAAGATGCAAAATCGCTGGTTCTCCACTCAGCTCTGGATCACCTTGAAAACAGAAATTCATACATATGGCTGCTCTTCATCGACTACAGCTCTGCCTTCAATACTATTATTCCCTCAGTGCTGGTCAAGAAGCTACAAACTCTAGGCCTCTGTAGCCCCCTCTGCAACTGGATCCTTGACTTTATCATCGGAAGATGATGGTCAGTTTAAATTGGAACTACATCTCTTACTCACTGATCATCAACGCAGGTGCACCCCAAGGATGTGTGCTTTTCCCACTGTGCGACTCATTATACATCCATGACTGTGTGGCCAGCCACAATTCCAATGCTATCTACAAGTTTGCCAATGACACCACGGTTGTCGGCAGAATCACAAGCAGAAATGTGGAAGCGTACAGGAGGGAGATAGATCCGCTCATTGAATGGTGTAATGACAACAACCTTCCACTCAACATCAGCAAAACCAAGGCGATGATTGTGGACTTCAGGAGGAAGTTAGAGGGACATGACCCAGTCCTCATTGAGGGCTCAGAACCTCAAATTCCTAGGTGTTAACATTTCTCAGTATCTATCCTGGAGCCTCCATTTTGATGCAATCACAAAGAAGGCTCGCCAGTGGCTATACTTTGTGAAGTGTCTGAGGAGATTTGGAATGTAACCAAAGACATTCATAAATTTCTGTCAGTGTACTGTGGTGTGCATTCTGGCAGGTTGCATCACTGCCTGGTAATGGAGCCGCCAATTCCCAGGACCAGAATAAATTCCAGAGGGTTGTTAACTCAGCCTGCGACACCACAGGCACCAGACTTCATTCCATTGAGGATATCAGCATATCTTAAAAAAGCAGCCTCTATCCTCAAAGACTCTCACCACCCAGGCCCTCTTCAGTCTAGTTACTATCAGGAAAAAAGGTAGAGGAGTCTAAAGGCGAGCCTCAATGGCACAGACAACTTTTTCCTCACTGCCTTACTTTTCTTGCACAATTATTTTAAAAAAAATTTATAGTAATGTTGTAAAATAGTTATGAGTGTTAACACTCTGACACTGCCACAAAAACACTGAATTTCATGACTTGTTCATTGCAATAAATTCTGATTTAGTTTCTGATTCAACTTGTGTATCAACTTAAACATAGAGCAAGTTATAAACCAGAGAAGAGTAAAGTTTAAGAGAAAACTATTCAACATTTTTTTCACTTTAAGAATTCAAAACTAATCCTCTCATAACAAAGTCTTTTACTTTTCTTACTTTCAATTATTTACTCATTTCCTCCCTCTTAAAGGAATGAAGTTTTGAAATTGAACTCCGTTTGGTTGTGCTAAATATTCTGCATTGATGGAGTACTGCATAGCAATCGTCTTTGTAAGTCATTTCATTACCTTCAATGCATGGTGTGCACTCGGCATTTGAAATGAACTCCAAAGAGGATCGTGAGCTGATGTTCCTGCATCGCATACTCCATGCAACCAACTGGAGGCTCTTCGTCTCAACTGTTCTCAGTAGCAAAGCGCTTCATCCTCCAAAAATACTTTGGTATAAATAATCTTCCTAACTTTACTTTTCATTCACATATTCATCATTTGACCATTTATTGCAATCTGCCAAGGACAATATTTTGAATGAACTACAATGGATGGCTGTTGCAGTAAATTAGCCCTTCATTAAACACGTTTGCTCACATGGCACACTGAGAAAAGAGCTACACATAAAATCAAGAAGGGTGTAAACAACAAAACACGGGCTTTTTATCATGTATAACTACAAACCTAAACCAAGCTCACTTAACATTTGACTGTGTCATACAAATGAGCTGTCCATCATTAAAAGATTAAAAACAACTTTATTTTAATTTCATCTTAAAATGTATCTCCCAGTTGCAGCAGAATAATGTTATTCAAATAAATGAAAATACCAAAGAATGATAAGTAACTAATTTGCACATCATTAAACAATTGGAACACTTTCACTCATTTATCCATCTAAAACAGCTTAACATGAACATCGACAGGAATACAACTATTTTTCAAAATTAGCTCCAATTCTGATGAGGAATTGGTTTAGCAGCTGAAATGTAGATTGATATTGTGACACCAATTAGTCTGCATAAAATTCAACTGAACGTGAAAAAAATCCATGAAAATCAAACTGCATATGTATAAATCAACTTTGATTTTCATAATGAATGCAATTGCTATGGAATAAATAAAAACTAGGAGACTTAACATGGCACAGCAAAGCTTTTATCAGTTTTGAAAAAGTAAGCTTGTGCCTTACGCTAAGATACTATTTTTAATACTTAATGTAAATATTCACGTATAACAACTCAGAATATTCACAATGCGGAATATTAGGCAAATAACATAAACTGTAACATAGAAATAGAATATTCCAACCAGCAATCACACTGTTATAATTTGTGAAAGAGCAATGGTATTAGTCACATGCAGGCATCTTCTGCTCTTATTTCCTTGCCTTGTGTTTTAACCAACAAAAAGCAGGTTATCCGATTGCATTATAACAACTTAAACAGCTTAAACTTCATCCCAACTCACCCATTTTTGGATTCAATGGCAAACAGGCAGGGGTCAGGCAAATCAAAAATTTCAAGGAGAGAGACAGGGGTCATAGCAATATTGATAGCCTCAGGCTTTGCCTTGGGTGGATGAATTTCCCTGAGCTTGAGAATGTTGACAACTGAAAGGCAGCAGACTTGGCTTCAGGGCAAAAAGAGTATGTAATACTGCTTGAAGTCCAAACAAAAGCAGGGTGCTTTATGGAGCTTGAAAACCCTCATCAAAACACAGAAACTCTCCTTCCTCATGTCAGAAAACCACACACCTGAAGTCAAGCTCCATTTTGATTAAGGATTGGACTCCATATCAACCTTGGACAAGAATTGGAGACTCCTCTTCTATTCACTTGCTAGCAGGAGAACCCAGTTCTATAACCATAGCTGCATTTACTTCCCATCAGACTGCAATCCAAGGCTTTCCAAAGCCATGCCAGTCAGTCCAGGGTGACACTCTGCAGCAGAAAGCTCCATTCCTTTTTAAAAAATTTAAAGATAAAGCTCTATTCTGGCCCATGAGCCCACATCCCCCAAATGCACCCATATAACTAATTAACCTACTGACCCCAAACATCGGAAGAAAACCTGGCAGTCATAGGAGAATATACAAACTCTTCACTGACGCTAGTAGAAATGAAGCCAGGTTGCTGGCCCTGTTAATGCTACATTATCCGTCCCCCTCATGTCCAGCAAACAGCAGCCTCTATGTAAAATACCCATTCAAGTAACAGTGTGGCCTTTCACAGTCTCAAATGCAAAAGATCAAAATCATAGTTGATCTTCTGCCTCAGCTCCATTTTCCTCCACTATCCTGCACACTCAGTTCCCTTGATATTCATTAAATCAGTCTCTTTGGAATGAACTCGAGGACTTAACCTTAAAAATGTTTACGGTCCACCAAGCTCTTAGTGAAAAAAATTTTTCCTCCTTCAAGCTTAAATGAGATAGTACTTATTCTGAGAGTGCAATTCCTCAGGTCATGAATCTCTACATCCTGATGAATCAGGTGGAAATTTTGTTAATTGTAAATTTCAATAAAAGCATGGTAAATGTGAGAGATTACAGGGCTGGTCTACTCAGTCTTTTCTTGAGTGACAATTCCAACAACCCAATAATAAAAGAGGTGATTTATTTTGTGGTTGTTCTACTTCTTCCAGCAGTATATCCTGCTCTGGAGGAAGAGGGTAGCACGCATGTGTGTGGGACGGTTAGCGTAGCGGTTAGCATAACGCTGTTACTGCACTCGCGATCAGGATTCGAATCTGGTGCTCTCTGTAAGAAGTTTGTACATTCTCTCCACGTCTGCTGTGGTTTCCTCCCACCCTTCAAATCATACCGGGAGTGAAGGTCAATTGGGTGTAATTCAGCGGCATGTGCTCATGGGCCAAAACGGCCTATTACAGTACTGTATGTCAAAAAAAATATCCATTTTTAGACAATGAATGCAGTACTCCAAACATAATTTCACTACAGCTCTTTATAACTGGAGAAAAACATCTTTACTCTGTATTGAAATCCTCTCACAATAAAACCTAACATACAAGTGCAATCCTGGATGATTGCTGCATCTACATCCTGATTTTCAATGACCTTTTTTTTTGAACAAGGGCACCAAGATCCTTTCAAACACCATCATTTCAAAATCAATCACAATTTTTAAAAAAAAATCTCTTCCGTAATGTGATTAAAATGTTGGCCTCGCATTCTTCCTTGTGATATTTCAACTGCCGTGCACTTGCCACTCACTTACCTGGTCCATATCCCCTGGAAACGTCCCTACTCATAATTTCACCAAGTCCTGCTCTGTCAATCAACTTAGGAAATAAAGCCTTTAGTCCCCTCAGCCAAATGTTTGATAGACATTCTGAAAAGCTGTATTTTCCATTGTTTCCTCAAATGCACCACTAACCATGGCCATCCAACCTTCTGGTTCTTCACCAATTCTCAGTCCTTGCTAGTCTATTAGCTCAATTCCATGGACACCCTCCTATGTAGGATCTTATCAAAGGCTTCTGAAAATCAAAATGCATCACATACATTGGTTCTCTAACTCCAATTCTACCAACTCGTCTCAAAAATTCAAATGGATTGGTCAATTAAGATTTACTTCTATGCTGAATTTACTCAAGTGTCCCAAGTTTTTTGTTATGACATCCTTCAGTATAATTCCAGCAGTTTCTCAAATAGAGATGCCAAGCTGACAGATCCGTATTTCTCACCGAACATAAATGGTGGCATCATATTTCTACACTCCCATTTACAATCGACATAATTTTAAAAAGTGATACCAAATGAATACATCATCTTGATAACCACCTCATTCAAAACAGTAAATTGTAGATCATCCAGTCTTTTGGATTAACCACTTATCTCTTCAATAATTTTTCTTTATTACTGGTGTTCATTCCCATTGATTCCTCATTCTCTCCAGTGTTTCGAGTGATTTTTTTTCCCAAGAGGGTGACACGAAACATTTGTTTACTTTCTTTACCACAACCTTATTTCTCATTATGAATACTATTATTAAATAATGGTGCTGGGTTGCCCATTGACTTTGCAGGCAAAGGAAGGCTTTTTTATGCATCTCATGTTCACGACAATGAATTAACTCTTGAATCACAAAACTCTCCTGCCATTCTCGGACAGAAACCCCGACCTTCCCTTATTGGTCTTTTCCTTTTTATGCACCTCACACCAAACGTTTGTCAGTACTGCCCAATTCCTTTGTAATGTTACACACTTAAACTAAAGCACCTCTTTGTTGCCTTGTTCTCATGACCACATCACCCACTTTAACCTCATGTCTGTACTTTCTCACCCCAGGCACAATCTTTGTGAACTTGCATTTTTTTTTAAAAGTTCCAAAAATCTAACACTTTCTGTAAAGTTCACGATTATGGTCACTATCTTTTAAAATAAATCAAAGCAGTTTTTCTTTGGCTTCAGTGAAGGAATTAATTGTCCAATCCGATCAGTATAAACTATTCATCTTCATTAAGTTGTGGATCTTATGAAGGAATAAAGGTTGAATCTTACTTATGTAAAAAATAACCACAAACTGTACAAGTTTGCATTCATTGTAATAATGATGCTATAGCTGAAATATTAATGCGAGTTTACCAAGAAATGTCACGCTTCAATCAGGGGCTTTTTGTTTGACTATGGAAAGGATATCTTTTTCAATTCAGGATGTCTTTTTATAAGTTAAAGTGGACTCCGTTTGCTAATTATATGCATTTAAGTTTGATTTAAATATATGTTTAAGTGTGATATTTTAGTATTGATAATTTTTTTTTGTTGTTGTTAGAATTTTTTTTAGGTTAAGTTTTATCTCTTTTTTTTGTAAGTGGGTTTTTTTTCCATATATAATATTGTCAATTTTATTAACTCTTCACTCTTTATTTTGGGGGGGTGGGCTGGACTAATTTTAAGTTAGACTATTAACGGGAGGGGGTTATTTTGTGTAGTTTTCTGATGTAATATTGTAATCATACCTTTTTTAATTTTTTTTTCTATTTTTCTTTAAATGTAATTCTTTATTGTATTCATGTTATAAAATTTTAAATAAAGTCTTCAAAAAAAAAATCAGGGGCTTTTTGAACTCAAGATAAAAATAACCTACTAGAAAATCTTTGTACCACTGCCCATTTAATCATCCATTTAGAAATTAAATCCAAACACAAACATCCAATCAAATCACAATTTGCGCCAGCTGATTAAGGTCTGAAAGTACGCTTTGACCATGCAGTAAAAATTGGCAGAAGAACAACTCCTATTTAATATGCTGAACATACAAATGATAATTGTGAAATACTATGCATGGATCTAAATCCTTATTTAAATGTCATGCATGAATCATAAAATTCCACACAATGGCACTGCAAATGAATTGTATAATACAATAGCATTCTTTGGATTAGAGATACGTGCGAATCAAACATTCATTTATCTGGACTGAACTTTAAGTAAAACACCAGAAACATTTAGAGAATCAGCCTGTATCTTCATCTACCTTTTAGGAAGCTAAATTGATTTAATGTAATCATCCATTCAAATAACACATGCAAATCTGTACCACGAAGACACAGAATTCATAAATATTCCACAATGTTGCTGAAGTTAAGAAGCGGTACAGTAATTTTCACACATTGGGTGATTCTGAGGAATAGTTATTGCAGCCGGTTTGAATGCAGTGAAAATCCACAAATATCGTTGAAAGAAATGCACAAGAACATTTTTGTTAATCCTTTCCAAGTGATGTCATTTTATCAAGCTAAGCAAGTGGACCTTGTTTTATGTATCATCTGATCTGACAATGTGTCATTCTCATTGCACTTAGTGATAGCCTAGATATGGTGTGTAAGTCTCCAAGCAGTGTTTGAAAGCACAGAATTCAATGTAAGTGTATTATATCTGATTCAAGATTGTTATTACATATACTAGATCTGCACCATTGATGTTTTAGGCAAACAAAGCACATGCATTTTGGTGGCCATTATTTTAAAAAAAATTGTGATATTTATTCACAAATGTTATTCCTCATAGCAGATTGTGCTAAATATCTGTAATGATCTATATAAGACAATGTTACATAATGAATCCTGAGACCAATGATGTACAATTAATTAACCAGTCTCATTCAACACAAGATTACATCCAGCACCACTGGGATCATTTTGTAGAACTTGCTTCACATCTTAAAGACACAACACTAAACAAAAAAACATTTATTTGGTCAAATTTTATGCTTTTAACAAGCTTTAATATGTTTTTAATGAACTTGATTAATGGCCACAATACTTGCACCATTTTATGATACTCAAATTAACAGCGTAAGTAAAAAAAAATAGATTTTACATTGCTCGTGATACACAATATACCCCTTTATGTATTGAATGAGTTTATATTAATTCCTGAAAAATTATGATGAATGCAATTCCAGACAAAATAAAAATCTATCCCTTCTTGTCCGAAAAATAAATGTTTTCATGTTGAATGAAAAGAGCATTTTGAATCAATCACATTTCTACATTACTACAAAGGCAATGCCATGTGCCTTCACCATTCCCTTGTCAATCTCCACAGTTCCTAAAGGGAATACATCGCAGCCCATCCAGATGTGATTGGATTTTACCATTATGAAGTCTCTGAAATCTTGGCATTGATCGTTCACACAGGAATGACCAAACCTGCAAATCTCTATTTCTGTTGGTGAGTTTAGACGACCTACCGGCAGTAAGTCATTGCTCGTCATCGGTACATTGTATACATTACCCATTCATTGGTCACGGAATGCCTGCAGTTCAGTTTAGACTGCGGGCATTCTGGGAAAATGACAAGGTGTCTAAGAGGTAAAAAGTTGGAACTGGATGACACCCTCATTCCGGTTCCGAGTTTTTTACACAGCTGTGTAAAAAAAAAACATATAGGACAATCTCTCAATTCTGTCAGGTTAAACTGGCAAATTAAGTGCATTCAAGTTCTGAGACAGGCATTTAGTATTTAAATATTATGAGACATTCATTTATTTTATATTGTGGGTAAGATTTGGAAGTAAGAGAGAACAAGTGCAACTATGGCAAGGCAAGGAGATTTCATTAAAAATGTTTGATAGGTTGAATTACAATCTCTGTTTACAGTCATAAAGCATCTATACATTTTATAACACTAATTTTGCTGGAAGCAAAGGACTGCATCTCTAAATATATTACATCGTTCTGCAATAGTTTCTTTCAGCGCCTTTGGAACCCAATGAAAGTTTTCATTAGAATTTACACACACAAATATGTTTTGCAAGCCATTCTGTAGCCCAGAGGCCAGTACAAGAAGAATTCTTTCCAAGCCATTGTTGGACACTTCACAAAAAAGACAATACGAGTTGATTCTGCTTCAGTGATTTTCCTTTACTTCTGAAAAAAATGCACATTCTCAATCTGCACAACATCCTACCCCTTTGGCAGGGTTAAATTCAAGGAACCTCCACAGGAGATGCTTAGTGCATTTTTTTTTGCATTACTTGAAAGCACAGCAGAATAAGCAAGCAATGCTCAATTGGACTCCTTGTTTCTTTATAGGTTTCTGCTAAGGATAAGCCTTCTTGCTGTGCGCTTTGGTCTGAACGTTATCCCTTCCAGTTGAGATTCACTTTGTATCGAATGCATCTGCTTTGTTACAAAGTTATATGGAAATAATAAGTAAAAATGCAATGCTGGAGAAACTCAGCAGGTCCAGCAGTCTATAGAGCAAAGATAAAGATGCAAAACCAACATTTCAGGCTTGAGCCCTTCAATGAACATACATGTACATTTATCTTTGCTCTTTAAAGTACTTTGTTTGACCTGCTGAGTTTCTGCAGCATTGTGTTTTTACTTCAATCACAGTGTCTGCAGACTTTCGTGTTTTACTGAACTTGGTGTTCAGGCTGACAAAGAACTGATAGAAGGTGAACATTCTCCTTACAAGGCAAATTATGATCTACCAATATAATTTTTTTTTTACAAAGGAGTGGAGTTCATTCTGCATTTGAAAAGGGCACAGTTAATGGAATTTCTGAAAAATAGCAAATTACCTTTGACACATGGTTTATATACTGATATTTACTCTGATGGTAATACTTAATGTGTTTATATTAATGGTCATGCCTTGTACTTTGGATCTGAAATTCTATTCTTCAGGTTTATGATCTGAAGATTATGATCAGATTTCAATCTGAGTCTTAAAAACTTTTCTAGAAAACGTAGCCACAAATTGAATATTTAATGCATCTCTCAAAAGATTAATTTACAGGCATTAAAAATATAGCTTGCAATGTAATTTAATGAACACCAAATAAAAAAGTCTAGAAAAATGATTAAAAAAAAACACATGAAGGGGATGTCTGCTCCACTGTTTTACAAGGGTTCTTGCCAGTAACATTTGATGCACATGAAGAGAAGATGCAATAATATAGAACAAAGTCAAGGGAAGGAAGGAATGTTAGAAGAATGAATGGTTGAAGAAGCAATCAGTGTTGCAGAGGGGTGTTGGAGCAGGGAAGAATGATGGGACAAGTGAGGCACATGAATTATGATACACTAGCAACATCAATTGGAGGTTGAAGGTAGATGGTGGCAATATGCACCAGTATAAAGTAGCCTTTACTCCAGCTTTGTAAAATAATTGGTTGAGAAGTTATGAAACAATATTCTAAGTTACAATTAAATGAATGCATTATAACAATTGTATTTACTAAATTGCAAGATCGAATTTGTTACACCTCGAACCAGCAACAAGAGAAGATGCAATTCAAAAGGGTGAAATTTTAACTCTAAATTTATTAATGACTATTAACAATATAATGTCTTAACACAATTAACTCCACTGTAACTATCTATAGCAAATAAACAGATATCATAAATTTATAAACAGTGTGTATGTGAAAAGCCCAGATCATTACAATCTGTGCCCAATATTCAAAAAGAGAAAAAACCCCAAAAACCTCAGATCAGTCAAGTTAGTCAGTCCAAAATCACAGTCCACAGAATTTAATCTCAAAGCTCAATGTCTAAATTTATTTCTTTTACTGAATAACAAAAGGACATCATGTTGAATGCAAGAGAGAGAAATGACTGATGTTGCGCTGGCGTAAGCTTACAAATCCTCTCTCAAGGCTTCCTTAGGTGACTTCCCTCGGTTCTCAAATAGTGGTTTTTAACCCTTTATCAACTTTCACACAGTTCTCCCGCTGGTCTTCACTGCTCCAAATGCAGTTCTGATGCTCCTATTCTGGTCCATTTGCCGCTTTGAAGGTTTCATTCTCTCTCTCTGCCCACACAGCTCGACCCTGCTGCACCACAAGTCTCACAGAATTCCTAGCAGAATTCCCTCCTCGATGATGACAGTCCACAGTCCAAAATGTCAGTCCATGGCCCGTAACAAATTGAACCAAAAAAAATTAGTTTCAGAATAATAATGAATTTAATTAAGACTTTTGCATGACTAAAGTAAAATCATTTGCGTGATATACTTCAACTTCATCATTTCTTACAATAATAAGAAATGTTATTCACAGGAACTCCATGTACAGAGTAACAGAACATAGAACAATGCCAGCACAGTGAAGATCCTTCGGCTTTCAATGTGGTGCTGAACCATATATTAGTTCCTAAAAAAAGTACTAAACTCTCCCTACCTGTAATCTATTTTTTTCTTTCATCAACATGTCTAAGAGTATTAAAAAATAAATTGTCACAGCTGCATCTCTGAATTAGTTTTCTTACGTCAACTGCTGACTGGAAGAATCTTCCACATTCCTCACAACAGTTCAGGTTAATCCACCTATATTTTGTGTGTGTGATATTTTCCACTGCAAGGAAAAAAATGTGAAAAGCCTGCTAAAATGAAACAGCTTCAAAAAACTGAAAGTATGTCAAATAGCAGTCAATGCAACTCTCCACTATCAACATGAGTTGATTACAACTGTTGGGATGGCGCAATTTGCAAGTGACTCCACAATGCCTTCACGTGAATCATTATTGGTTTCTATTTCGGCTGCAAGGGATTGCAGCTCACATCTGACAAAGCATTAAGTGTTGCAGCTATATTATTGCTTTGAAACCATAACTCTACTTTGCTGCAAGATAAGCCATACTGGCAATGTAAGTTGGAAAGCAATCAGATCCAAGGCAATAAAAATGATGTACATCGAGGTGTTTGTGCACTCCAGGCTAAAAGAACAGGAAAGAATGGGTGGTGCTTACTGATTGGCATGTGGCTTCATTTAACCTACTCTGCAATCAGCAAAATAGATCAGGCTGGGTGATCAGACAAATTCTCAGCAGACTTTGAGAGGTTGCAGATTATGTTACATAAATCAACACCTCGGTGAAACTGACATGTTGCTCAGCAAATCATCCATCTTCCACACTGAAAATATGTCACAGAAGGGTAAAAAAAACCATTCCAGCCATGAACTCCAATCGTCTGCATTCATCCCCGTCTCAGATGACCAGCATCACATATCGCTAAATAATCTATGATCAGAGTCTCTGAACAATGATGAGAACAATGATCCCTTGGCAGTTTTGTTACTGAAAGTAAACCATCTGCACAGTATCAATTGGCTTGGAGAGTGTCACATGGTTATCATGGACTTCATTGGAAGGTAGAGTTGGTTGTTGTGTTTTCGACTTTAGCTGGAAAGTAATACAGTATCCAACAAAAGTGATCAGAAGGCACATGAGGAAAATTCAACAATCCTGAAATTTACAATAAATTGGTATACACCAGTCACAATACCTTGATGAAGACCTCAGGCCCAAAACGTTAGATATAGATCTTTGCCTCTTATTGACACTGTGGGACCTGAGCAATTTTCCGTATTTACTAGAATCATAGCATCTGCAGTCATTCTCGTTTCTTTTTAAAAGTCTCTTAACTGTTACTATCCTATCTGCCCCCACCACACCATTGGCTGCCTGTCCAGACACCTATCACTCACTGTGTAAAACAAAGCTTGCTCCACACATCTCCTTCACATATTCAACCCTCATCTCCAGTATATGATTTTTTTTTTAACCTTGGGGAGAAAAGGTTGTGACTGTCTTCCCAATCAATCAAACCCTCTTATAATTTTATGAACTTTGCTTCTTATCATTTAAGGCTCGTTGGTTCCTCTTCTGATCCAATTCAAGCATGACAAGTTTGCAAGGGTCAAATTAAGAGAATATATCAAATGTATTAAGTTATATTGTAAATAAAGTACCATCCAAAACCTGCTGTGTGTCAGTCTTGTGTTTTTCTGAGTTCTTTTCTGCTTCGCTGTGTTGAGAAATGTGATTGATATTTATGGAGGATTCCACTCAGGCACAAGTTCAATTGCGCCTCAGTGGGCAAATGAATGAGCTGAATCGGCATTGAACCATGAAGATGAGGACAAGAGGTTTCGATCGCAGTCATTGGTAAGTCAGCCGAAGAGGTGGAAAAATCAAGTGAACTGGTCCGAGAGTAACAACCTGAGTCTAAACGTGGATGAGAAGAATGAGATGATGGTGGACTTCAGGAGAACCAGGAACAACCACCCTCCACTGCACATTAGCAAATCTGTCGTCGAGAGAATGGAGAGCACCAAGTTCCTTGGAGTTCACTTAACTTGTGACCCATTGTGGGCTTGCAACATCTGACTTAACAGGAGGCACAACAGTGACTGCACTTGCTGAAAAGATTGAAACAGGCAAGGGTAGCAGCCACTATTATATCAGCCTTCTATAAGAGCTCTATAAGGGGCATCCTGACCAACTGCATTACAGTGTGGTATGGCTGGTGCAGAGAAATGGATCGGATATCAATCCACAGGACCGAAAGATTGGCAGAGAAGATCACTGGGGTCTCCCTCCACCCACATTGGTGTGATCTACTGGGATCGTTGTCTGAAGGGGGTGAGCAAAATCATTGAGGACCCCTTCCACCCTGCACACAGCATCTTTCAGCTGTTCCCATCAGAAAGAGATACAGGAGTATCAGAGCCAACACCACCAGGATGTGAAACAGCTTCTTCCCATGGGCATTGAGAATGCTGAACAATCAAAGGAACTGCTCATACTAACCATCCAAGAAACTGATATTGACAAAACAGTATATATTTACTTGTATATATGAATACTAGTCTGCATTATGTATTGTCTGTCTGTATGTGTGTAATGTCTGGTTGTGTGAGTGTGAATGCTGTTTTGTCGGGTTGTATGACTACCAGCCCCCCACATCTCCATCGGGCACACAAAACTCAAAACGGTCAACCAGTGTACCTATCTCGGCTGCACCATTTCATCGGATGCAAAGATCGACAACGAGGTAGACAACAGACTCGCCAAGGCAAATAGCGTCTTTGGAAGACTACACAAAAGAGTCTGGAAAAACAACCAACTGAAAAACCTCACAAAGATTAGCATATACAGAGCCGTTGTCATACCCACACTCCTGTTCGGCTCCGAATCATGGGTCCTCTACCGGCATCACCTACGGCTCCTAGAACGCTTCTACCAGCGTTGTCTCCACTCCATCCTCAACATTCATTGGAGCGACTTCATCCCTAACATTGAAGTACTCGAGATGGCAGAGGCTGACAGCATCGAATCCACGCTGCTGAAGATCCAACTGCGCTGGGTAGGTCACGTCTCCAGAATGGAGGACCATCGCCTTCCCAAGATCGTGTTATATGGCGAGCTCTCCACTGGCCACCGAGACAGAGGTGCACCAAAGAAGAGGTACAAGGACTGCCTAAAGAAAGCTCTTGGTGCCTGCCACATTGACCATCGCCAGTGGGCTGATATCGCCTCAAACCGTGCATCTTGGCGCCTCACAGTTCGGCGGGCAGCAACCAGCTTTGAAGAAGACCGCAGAGCCCACCTCACTGTCAAAAGGCAAAGGAGGAAAAACCCAACACCCAACCCCAACCCACCAATTTTCCTTTGCAACCACTGCAACCGTGTCTGCCTGTCCCGCATCGGACTTGTCAGCCACAAATGAGCCTGCAGCTGATGTGGACATTACCCCTCCATAAATCTTCGTTCGCGAAGCCAAGCCAAAGATACTTATGCAATCAGGTGACAATAAACTTGACTTGACAAACCCAACATGATTTGCTTTACTAATTCCCCACACCATTCCATTCCTGATCCCCAGTGCAAAGGCTAAGTGAGGACCACCTGCCAGCAACAACAATGCTTTAACAACAATAATGGTACCAGGTCTTCTTTGGAAAGGGTAGAAACTGACTTAAATAGCCAAGAACAGTTCACTATAATTTCCCAGCTATTGTCCTTCCGCATTGGTGGAACGGTACATTTGCTGCTTGAGTGTTCCCTCTCCATTTCCCACAGCAGAAATCCTTGCTACAAATTTAGGAACAATTAACAATCTCATCCCATCAGTCCTGGTTTAATTTAGACACAGATCCCCAACGAGAAACCATCATCCCATCAGTCCTGGTTTAATTTATACACAGATCCCCAACGAGAAACCATCATCCTTTGATCTTATTTCCCTTCCAAGTCTCTTGTTTGAATTCGCAAAGCGTTGCTAAGCTTAGAAAGTTTATAGACACTTTGCTGACACGTGACAGAAGATGATGCTTTGGTTTTAAAAGCTTAAAAGGCCTTCAGCGCTCAAAGGTTAACTGAGAATGTGATTTTTTTTTAATGACATAAAATAAACAAAGATTATTTCAGACCTCTAAAATCCATCTACAAAGCTCAGTCTTAGTCAGTAAACAATCTGCTTGTCAAATATTCTCTGATATCAGTGCATCCTTACATTTCAAAATGTTTGGATGCACTCAACAGGAATGAAAAATCCAAGCAACACATCAATTTATAATACCCTATTAATTGCAACTTTATGTCACAAAGCAGCAAGTATGAAGCATGAATTATTAAATTTGAGCAACAAACCCACTGTGTGTATGCAGTGAACACAAACGAAGAGAGTCAGTGAAAGACATTAATAAGATCTGGGCCTTGTCCACATCTCCTCATGTAATTGGGTGACATTTATTGGCCATTGATCTGTGGTTTGGACAGCCATGACATGCTGTCTAGTTCAGAACTCTCAAACTAGATTCAAAGGACTCCCTAGAGGTCAATATAAAAATGTACTTTGATGAAAAATTCACAAAAGAATTTTCAACAAATATAATGCTTTGAATATATTTTGATCAGATTCATTATTGCCATCTCTGCCATCTCTGCTGAAATGGCAGATACTAGGAGGTTTGCATTTATTTGTGTGAATGAAATGGGTTCTTACAAGCATGTCAAATCCTTATAAAGATTAATTTCCTTCCTAACATGGCTAAACAGAACTCGGCTTAAGCAGTGAAACCAACCCCAAAAAAAGGAAAATATGATAAATTGTATTATTTTGATGTTACTTTCAATGGGACTGAGATCGGTTTGAAAATCAAATATGCTGCAAGCTGAATTATATTAGGATAATCTTTGCTGCGGTTATGGGATGGATCCAGTTGAAATGCCCTTGTCTTAATTTGTTTGAAACTAAAATCTGTTTACATTTGGACGAGCTATTAATTCAAGCAAAATAAATTTACTTGCATGTTAAACATTATCAACCTAGTTGTTATTTGATATAATTACATAGATAAACAAAATGAATCCATATGAATACATGAATAATGTTCAAATTAGTCCAATGGAAATTTGCTTGTCATTTAATGGAAGCTGAATCATTGATAAGAACAATGCCAGTTGCATTTTCTTTATATAAAAAAACACTTAAACATGTGAAAAGAACCTCAGTTTAAAAATGAATAAGAAAACAGCCAACGTTTGTTCCCATGCCAACATCACAATCGTTTAACAGAACTATGTAAGGAAATCCAATTGTGGCTTCTTACACCCTGCTGCTTTGGGCTATTTATTACATTGGGATGGGAATGAAGGGCATAGTCTTAAACCGGTGCTTGCATGGGGACAGAGCATTTAAACCAAGTAAAGGGATCAATGTGGACAAGAAGACATTAATGATGCACAGCGATTTTATCTGTAAACTGTGCTATGATCCTTTCCAAGTGAAAATGCACTCATCACAAAATAGGAGCAGGGGCTGCCAGCTACCATCCAACACATTTTACTTCAATGCAGCATCAGATGAACAGAAGTCAAACAATTCAGTAATATTTTGCTTCTTTCACGATTAAAAAAAAATTTAGACATACAGCTCAGTAAACAGCTCTACCTACAAACCCCATATTTTTTGAAGGGTGGGAGGAAACCGGAAATTGTAATAGCATTGCACTAACCATATGGGTACAGAGCTTATAGGTTAATTGGGGTATTTGGGCGGCATGGTCTTGTGTGCTGGAAGGGCCTGTTATTGTGCTGTATGTCTAAATACATATTTTAAAAATTTGGACTACATGGTTAGTGTAGGGGTAGCTTGGTTGGCATAGCATTTATTGCAATGCTATTACAGCAGCAGAGATCGGAACCAGGATTCGAATCCCGTGTAAGAAGTTAGTATCTTCTCTTTGTATCTGCGTGGGTTTTCCACGGCGGGTCTGGTTTCCTCCGTACCAGGAGGTGTAGGTCAATTGAGTGTAATTGGGCTCCGAAAGAGCCTGTACCGAAGTATTGCACTGGGCAATAAGATTTCTCAGATAATGGAACTAAAACAGGTGTGCTGCCAAATTATCACTTTTTTTTTTAAATGCCCAATTTCCTCTCACTTCCTCCTCCTCTTCAAACTGGATGCAATAAGATGGTTTCCTGTTCCTGATTTTTTTTTCCATGATCTCTACCAACCCATTTTAAGGAGATCAGATGTTGTTTATGTTTAGCTGATCAAAAACAGGATACTTTATACCTCTGCTGTATTTACATTGGATAGTTGGTATGGATTTGGTAAAGCTTCTGCGCCAGTAACAGAACAATATGTCTAAGATGTTTTCGGTCTTCCCAACAGGCACTTGCTTCTTCAGGGTCAGAGATTATCATTGAGAACACATCCATCTCCAAAGAAGCTCAGAGCTCTAATCTGATTTGGAATCAGAATTTCTTAACCAACCATTACGTCTAATAACACTGGACAATTTTTTTTCCCCCCAAAAGATTTGCTTCCTGAAATAAAACTGAGGATTATGATGGACAATAACAAGCTAAACACAAAGATAATTTCAGATTTGTTGTATCACGTAGGAAGTTGGAGAAACATTAAATCAACTTTTATTGAATTTTGCACGTTTAATTGCACAACACTGACATTGCATTAGTTTAGCTGACTTTAAAATGTTTTGCCACTGTTTTTCATTTGTACTCAGCATCTGATGCTTCACGTGTCTATGGTCGCAATATCCTGGTGAAACCTTTCACCATGTTCGTCACTGACGGCACCAAGTTCAGCAGGGAAGAAGTTCAAGTGCAAATGCAGAAAATCAATTTTCAATAACATGGATTTGTATTCTTGAAGTAGACTTAAAATATAATAGAAAAATCACAAAAAGATATTTTACAAAAACAGTATATGATGGGAAAATTTTAAGGTGATTTTCGTGATAAACAGCCCAAAATCCATAAAATACACTCAAAAGTGTTCAGGACATAATATCTCCGTTGTCCTATGTAAATGATGTGTTCAAGCTGAATCTCTTTGATACATGAATATTCATTTAAGGTGAAATTAAGTGAATCTCTTACTTTTTGAAAGCATTACAAACCCATGACATCAATTACTTTTCCAAGGTTTTTAACCACTCTACCCTTGGTTGGGATAAATAAAATTCAGTTAAGAAAATGGTGATCTGTTGAGAAGGGCAATAGTGTCAAAGTGCAATTAAATCAGAACCGAACTAGCATATATGTACCCTTGAAGTTCGTATAACTTGTTCCACAAGATGAAATTACTATTAATTACATATTTAAATTGGTAGCCTTTTAAATAAAACAGAGAACTGCAGAGAAATTACAGCAGTCAAATCATTGCAGCTTTTTTTTTCCTGATTAGTTTGTTTCTAAATCAACATGCACAAATAAAATCACAAGTTGAGCGATTCTGCATTGATAGCATTGACCAAAAATGAACTGGCAGATTTTCACAAAGGAATAGAGTAGCTCAACTCTGCTTAGTGTGAAAGATGAATCAGATTTCTAAATTTGCAGTGTGATATGCTATAAGATGCCTGTGAAATGAAAAGCTACTCAGGCTTTTGTTGGAGTAAGACATATTAATCATCCTCAAAAACATGTATTCTATCTTCCATATAAAAGAGCTTTCAACTGCATAATGCTATATACTCTTCTTATAGCACCAACTAATCCAGATTTTTTTTATTTTTATGTTAATTCAAATTGGTTACTAATATGGTATAAAGAGAAAAATACACGTTCCAAGGTTAGAACTGAGCCCGAATGACAGATCATTAAGTTTAGTATCATTTCCCACATAATGCCATTTTCTGTGCAGGTGTGACTACTGTCTATTTTATTATCCACGCTACATTAATTGATCTCCCTCTGCAGGAATTCTATAAACCCAGCATAATTCTGTAATGGTTTAATGAACACACCTTAAATGAACAAAATTGTTACTGTTAATATTTTACACAGTGGCTGATTGCTGTTCGACTAATCTAGGTAAAAGTTTTTGAGTTATTTTTTTTAAATGTCTTTGAAAGTGCTTTGCCTGTGAAAAAAAGATCTTAATTTTATTGGAACCAGTAAAAATAATTAGCAGGATGGCATTCAGCTTTCAACTGCTGAAGTCCTTCAGTTGACTGAGGATTGACTTTTTGTTTTTTTCTCTCTTCTTGGGGAGGTCCTGATTTCAGTGAGGCTTGCAGTTCGCCCTTGTGAAAATCAGAAATTTTTGTGATTAAATCCTGGGGCAGTTATAGAATAATTGAGCACCGAGAGCAGCTAGTCTCAACCTTTTTTTGGCTAGGACTCTGCTTAATGTTTATGGGCACCTTTTATGTTTTGTGTTCTTCCCTACTCCTCTCTTACTCTGTGCATGAAAAAAATATAAAAGAAAATAAATACATGAAGTGAAAAAGCAAAGCTTTTACTTAAATGTGGCATAGCCCTTGATGGGGGAACCGTAAGGCTACAATGGAGAACGGCGGGAAAATTAAGAACAATCTAAATTAAGAAAATCCTGAAGACTTTGCACCTCAGATTTGGCCATTAAATGCCTTATTCTCATGTAAACCTCCTCTCAAATTATGTCAACAACAGCACAACACCAAATGTTCATATTTCACCTTTAATTGTCTGAAAAATTATAGTTCTTGTTGCTCACAGAACATATTTTTTATAAATCAAATTCTTCTGCGATGGCATTATTTTGGAGGTACAAACTCATGCCACTTATGAGAAGCAAAAAATGCTGCAAAGACTGGAAATCTGACATTAAACCAGGAAATGTTGCAAATACTCAGCCGATCAAGCAGTATCCATTGAGAGATCAACACGTATTTTGTCCTTGGTGTTTTTGCCTCGGAGCGACGGAGGGTGAGAGGTAACCTGACAGAGGTGTACAAGATGATGAGAGGCATTGATTATGTGGATTGCCAGAGGCTTTTTCCAAGGGCTGAAATGGCTAACATGACAGGGCATCATTTTAAGGTGCTTGGGAGTAATTACAGGGGGGGATGTATGAAGTATGTTTTTTTTCCACACAGAGTGTGGTGGGTGCATGGAATACAATGCTGGCATTGGTAATGGAGACAGGTACAATAGGATTTTTTTAAAGAGACTATTAGTTAAGAATATGAACTGAGAAAAATGGATGGTTATGCAGAAGGGAACTTCAAGGCAGTTATTAGAATAAGTTAAAAACACAAAGCTGCAGTAACTTAGTAGGTCAAACATTGTCTTTTATATAGCAAAGATAAAAATACATAACCGACACTTCGAGTTGAGCCCTTTGTCAAATTGCTCTTCTATTAAATTCTAGCATTTTCCTGGTCCTTTCCTCACATCCTTGTTGCAAGTAATTTCTCAGCTCAAACTACATCCAAATCAACAAACACAGTTGCCTACAATTTCCTTGGAACTTGAAGAAGCATGGTGTGGATTCTGCTTCAATATTCAGTAGTGCACAAGTATCACACTTTGCCAACTGAATCTGCCTTTAGCAAGAAAGGTGCTTCACAGAGCAGAGCATACAAAGGAAACAATTTGTCATCATGGCAAGGGATGCGGCACAGGTGATAAAGGCTTGGGAGATGCAGACAGGGCAGACAGTCAGCACTTTTTTTTCCTGGGGTGACAATAGCCAATGCAAGAGGACATAAATTTAAGGTGAGTGGAAGAAACTTTGGGGGAGACGTCAAAGGGAGGAATTATTATTATTAATTTTTTACAGAGTGGAATGCATTGCCAGGGTGGTGGTGTTGGCCAGATATAATAAGGATATCCAGAAAACTTTTAAATAGACACATGGCTGTAAGGAAAATGGAGGATTCTGAGCTGTGAGGGAGGGAAGAGTTAGAATGATCATGGTGTAGATTTATCAAGGTTGGTACAACCTCATGTGCCAAAGGGCCTAGAGTGTGCTGTAATATTCTATGCTTTATTACAGGTGAAGAGAGGAAATGGATCAGGCAGAGTCAGTTGATGTGAGGCCCAAAGTAATCTAGGTACTTAAAAGTGACTGATCTGAATCCAGGCTCCTAAGTATTTAGTGGGATCTCATTTGAGTTACACAGAATGCTGAATCTGAAGATTTGACCTCTGGACAGCATGGGAACTTTTCACTGCAATAAAGCAAGATTCTCAGAATTACTTGCATATTTTTTAAAGACATTACTGTCCGGGGTATAGTCATGTAGCAGGTGCATTAAAAAACCCAAGTTGGAAATACTAGTTTTTTGCAATCTGTTCTGTAATTTGCCAATTTTCATTCACATTTCACCTTTCATGAAAGTCAGATAATGTATCATGTGAAAACAGTGTACTCTGTCCTAATTTCTGGGAAGGTTTCACAAAATTTTCCACATTCTGTGTATTGTGCAATTACTGAGTTCTTTTACAATTACAGTGAAATAATTGCTTTGTTTGTCTTTTGAGTATATACTCATGTTAATCTAGGAAATGACTGCCAAGTAAAATTTAAAAACAAAATCAAAACCAATTGACTCTCCCTTCCTTCTATATTTTAGCAAATTAAAACATAATCCATGGAAGTTGCACAAATTCTCAGCAATAGTTGGTCCATTAGTCTCTGAAGTCAATGAACAACACTGCAGTATTCTCATCCCATCAGTATCACTTACTGTCCAGCTAACTTAATTTAAGTTGGATGAACCCACCCTTCTGTTAAATTTCCGCTGAACTGTGTCTAGGCAGAAATTCAACAGGAGGGTGGGTAAATCCTGTGGGTAACTTCCAGACTATTTTGTCCAATATTTTCACAGAATCCTTATGACATGGAAGAAGTTCACCCAGTCTATTGACTTCATACTTGCTCCTTGCAAGAGCAGTTTAGCTAGTCCTATTTCTCTGCCTTCTATCTCCATCTAGACAAACCCTTCCCATTTAGGTACTCATCCATCTTCCTTTTCAGTGTTGTGATTGAATCTATCTTATTGTCTCACTCAGGCAGAGTTTTCCATATCCACCCATTGTTTTTTTTTTATAAAGTCCTCACCATATTTGGTTCTTATACTCATTCCCTTCATTTTATGCCCACCAGTTCTTGATCCCTTTCCATCCACTTCATTGTTTTAAATACCTCTGTCAGATCTCCTCACAATATCCTCAGTTCATCATGACTTCTTCCTTCCATGCTCTTTGCTTCTATTTACCAGCCCCTTGATCCTGTAGGTTTTTTTCATCCACATTCTTTATTTTGCTACTATCGACAGACAAAATCTTTTCAGTTCAGCCCTTGTGCCTCCTTTTAGAATTATGGCCTCTTGTTTATCTTTACTCATTCTTTCTACCAAAATATAGTAATTCCTAGTTCTGTGCATGAAATGTCATCTTCCGCTCATCTTCGATTTTACCAGCCAATCTGTATCTCTTTAAATTCATTACCATCTTTTTGCACATCTCCAAATTTTGCACCAGCTTACATTTCAAACTTATGCCAAGCACATAGCATATGTCCACATTAGTAATATATTAAAAGAAAATCAAATGTCCCAGTACTGACTCCCAGCGCCAAAACTGCATTTCCCAGTCTAAAAAGCAACATTTCACGATTACTGTTTTCTGCCACTTAGCCATTTTTTAAAATCCATGCTGCTCTATGCTTTTTTATTCATCATTCATTCTCGATGAGGTCACCAGATACTTTAGAGCTGATGACCAGCCTCCACAATTTCCTTCATTTCTTTCAGCAACTGAGCACAAATAATGGTTACAAATATAATGATTTTGATTCATACATATGTATCATTTATAAAACTTCATGTCTGCAGCCAATGTTCCATTCTTGAAACTGCAAAAGGACAATAATTGAATGGAAAGTTTTAAAATCATTCCTACCATGAACAAAAAAGAAAGACATACAGGTAGCCCCTGGCTTACAACTGTAATCTGGACCGATGGGTTGGTCGTAACTCGGGCTGGTCGTAACTCAGGGACCTCGGGATGTCGCTGGGAGCGGGGACTGCTGTATACAGTACTTTTACTGCACTTGCACAGTAGTTTTAATAAAGATACAGATTTTTAAAAAAAGATTGGTTGTATGTGCGGGTCGACGTAACTCGAGTAGATCGGAAGTCGAGGACGACCTATACATCGTTTTGGGATATGAAAAGGACTTCTGAAACATATTAACATTTTCAAAGTAAAAAAATACAAAAAAAATTCACAAAGCAAACTCAAATAAGGAATAACATAATAATGACTTGATAGCATGCTGGAGCTTTCTTGAGGGATTAGGGAAGTGTATTTAGCATGAATTCCCAAAATAATTGCACTTTTCCTTTTTGACAAAAGAAGATGAGATCCTTTACATTAATTTGACAGAGAAAATGGCTCCTCAAGTTAATGTCTCATCTGAAAGACAACAATTCATTGCAACTGCATGGAACTGACAGCCAATATTTCTGTGCACAAATCTCTGGAATAAGCACAACCTTCTTCGAAGCAAAACTGCTATCACATGAGCTGTAACTGCATGCTGTTACTGTCACATGATTTCTGCTATCTTGAATTGAAATAGGTATTTGGTAAATTTTGTCAGAGCTTGCATAATCCACTAGTTATTTACACTGGCATTAATAAGAATTGAATTAAACATTGCCAAGATGCAAAATTTCAGATATTAAAATATGCAAAACATATTTTGTCTCTCTCTTTCAAGCACGTGTCTGTGTGTGTGTGTGTGTGTGCGCGCGCGCGCACTTGTGCAAGAGAATGTTTTAACACACTCCATAAATATATGTGCGCGAGAGAATATGTATGTAAATCTGAGTATGAGAGAATGGTTTACAAATGCTCGATGAATATATACAGTATGCACTTCAGAAAAAAAAATCACTCTGCTCTCCAGAGTTATAGAGCAAAGCAGTGCATGATTTTTTTCAGATATTATATTTGGTTTTATACTGCTTTCGATTTGGCACAGCAACCACTGGAAGGAGAGGTGAGGAATAAGCTCTTTGTTGGAGTTTAGAAAGTAGGCAGGCATGCTTTAGAAATTATTTTTTGTTACATTGGATATACCATATTCCATGAAATTTTAAAGAATGTGCTTTGAATGATAGCACTGACTGCGTCGTGTAAGTGCCATCAGAGAATTATCCCTGTGCCTCCAGGCCATATTCTCTTTTTCTTTCTTATTTTGACACTGCAGTGTAGGTGGACCTCTTCTATGTTGAGCTCAGCTTCCCTCTGACTTCTAATCCATTTATTTGCTGCCCTGAGTTATTCCCAACCTTGCTTCCTGGTGGCAAGTCAGAGGATGGGAAGACAAAAATTGTAAATAGTTATCTTTGTTTGTGCCTTGAGAAAAAGTCTCTCTGAAAATAAATCATATTATCTGCTTTCTTGTTCATCCTTTGTGTATTTTTTCACTTAATTAATGAGTGAATATTGTTATTTAATTCATTCATAAGGCTATCTGGCCACGATGAATGCTTTGTGGCTCAGATCACACATAATGCAGAGCACCATATATATAGATAGATTTTAAAAATCATCCTCGGTGTGTGTGTGACAGTGGATGATTTGTGTGTATGGGACAATTAACAGTTGTGTGTCAACTAAAACAAACAGATAAATACAATGGAATAATATTTAAGATGTGGAGTTCAGTGCCATTGTTTATTTTGTTCACAGAACTGAGGTCAAACTTTAAAATTCTTTTTGCAAATAAAAATCCGATTTTCCTGAGGAACTACTTTGAGAATGATCAGAGGTTGAGGATAACTAGACACCGAATAGTCCAAAAAAGCAGTTTTATTCAACAGCCACCTATTTTCCACGCTGCTGAACTGCCCCATGGGGTCTGGACCTGGTAAAACTGATATTCAAAGCAAGCATAACTTCATTGGACTGTGAAAGCGGTTGAAGGCCCGAGGACCTTCTGCAGGTTTCAGTACGTCAAATCCAATCCACACTCAGGGTTTCTAGCAGCCCTGGTTGCTAGAGGCAGGGAGCTCATTAAATTCTTTTTCAAGTGTATGTCAAGTATAAAGTAAATATTTTAAGGCACTTCTAGTCTATGTTTGTACATTTTTGTCCTTTGTAATTCATTTTTCCCAGTTCTATTCCCACCACATATAGTCTTGATGGGAAACCTCCAAGGGGATGAATTGGAGAAAAGCACAGTTCCAACCAGATCCTGAAAGGGAGGTACATTTACAACAGACAGAGAGATCTTCCAAGAGAAGAATTTTATTTCTAAAGAGGTCTTTTGGCTGCCCAATCCCAATTCTAGCAAGTACACTGTTGGTGAATTTCAAGGGACCGAAAGAATGTATTACCAATCATTCAAGCAGGATGTGACATTTCCACCATACTAATTCCAGTTCAATGGCCACCAATTTCATGATTTGTTATTGGACTGTCATGTTGCTCGATAGCAGATTCATGCCAACTAATGATTCCCATCATTCACTGCTCTTTACATGTGGAATGCTTGTGATTTATAGCATCATATGAAATATGCACTCCTTGCTTTCCCTCACTCTATCAACGCCCTCAATCCAGCAAAATTTCCCAGCACCAGTCAGAAAAGTATTATCAATCGAAATCCAATCCCAGACCACCAAGAGATGGAATGGCAAAACACTTTTAGCCTGATCAAATGGATAGAATTTAAGGATCACCTTGGAGGAGGAGTGTGGGAATTTTTTATTCCTGGACAACTGGGAATCTCTTGAATCTTGAACCCCGAAGGACAGTGAAGGTCAAATTGTTGGAAATATTTAAAAGAGGAGGTAGTTACATTTATAAAAGCATGGAGGATAGAGGATAATGCAGATGTGGCAGAGGAGGAGTTGAGGTGTGAGGCAGATCATATTGAACCCAAGTGGGTTCTTCTTGTGAGTGGTGGGAAATGTTAATGAATTTTCCAACATTTTGGGCAGATGGGATGATAACACTCAGGAAGTCAAAGTCATTGTACCCAAGGATTGAAGCAAGCTTTAAGCTTCAGAGAAATGGGAGAGGAAAGAAAGAATAAAGGGCATTATCAGAGTCAGAATGGAAGTGTATTGTTTATTGTAACGTACCGAGATACAGTGAAAAGCTTTGTTTTGCATGCTACCCAGGCAAGTCCACTCACATGAGTAAAATTCAAAAGTTTGCAGATCTGCAAATGTAGTAAAAACACCCTGAAATGCTGTAGGAACTCAGTCGGTCTTTCAGCGTCCATAGGTTTTGACAAAGATATATTGCCGACCTTTTGGGCCTGAGCCCTTCTTGAAGAAGGGCATTCTTGAAGAAGAGTTCTGGCCCGAAACAATGGCAATATAGATTTGTGAAATCCTACAGATGCTGAGAGACCAGTTGAATTCTTCCAGCATTTTGGTGTGTTTTAAAATCAACTTGCATAGCAGGGGTAGCAGGGAGTGCAAAATAACAAATAAACAGTCAAATAAATAAAATAATGTCGAGAGTAGTGTCGCAAACAAGTTAAATAATTGAAGGAATGAAGAGAAGTTATAAAACATAGTGCAGAATACAGAAAAATATAGTTCAAAACAGTGCAAGAGCATAATTTTTGCCAGTAAGAGGTTCATTTAAATAATTTGGATACGGCAGGAATAAAACTGAACTTGAATGCTGAGGTTCATATTTTCAAGCACACACACCTTCTGCTTGAAGGTGTGTGTGTGTGTGTGTGTGTGTGTGTGTGTGTGTGTGTGTGTGTGTGTGTGTGTGTGTGTGTGTGTGTGTGTGTTAGGGGGGGTGGGGGTGGCGGGTGAGGTGATGGGTAGGAGAGATTTACCAGGTTCGGATGGGTCCTTAACATATTGGCAGCTTTTCTGAGAGAGCAGGTAGGGCTCAAAGGAGGGGAGGTAGAATGCAGAAGTGGTGATGGTGCAAGGTGAAAGTAGATGGCAATGAAACATACAGAATTATTTTTTTTGGAATGACCAAAGAAATGAATGCTGGAAATCTAAAACTAAAATGCTGATTATCTGTTATTTTTGAGTTTGTTCAGGAGATGACATGCTGCCTCATCAAATTTAAGATCATACCTGTGGGAAGAGAGTACGAGGCCTGAGTGGAATTAAAATAACAAATGACTGGCAGTTCAAACTCATTCATGTGGACCAATTGGAGGTGTTTTTGAAGCAATTTGACTATGTTTGACCTCCCTGATGCAGAGGAGGGTGCTCTGGCACTAGGCGATCATGTAAAGGCAGCACAGGAAGGATAAAGGGGGATAAATAACCTTCATCACAATCACATCGGATGATTACTGAATTTGACTTGAAAAACTCGATACTGTTTTGAAAACATAATATTTTCTTTTTCTACAGGATGAGAATTGAAAAAGTGATGACATAGAGATGGTAAGATACCTTCTTGAATGGCTTCAATCTCATTTGTGAAGCACCCTTGTGGCACTGATGACAAGCAAGTTCCAGTATATAATCACAGTAAAACTGAGCAACAGCAATGCATTTTAAAAACAGGACAGTAGGGCACTTGGGGAGGGGTGGGGGGGTGGGGGGCAGCGGTGCAGTTGGACTGAGACTGCTAAACAACAAAAACTGCTCATACTAACCATCCGAGATTTTCACATGCACCAAGCAATATTTATTTATTTATATGGATAAAATACTTGTCCTGCATATATGTTGTTTGTCTCTATGTCTGTTATGTCTGCATGTTTTACACCAAGGATTGGAGAACACTGTTTTGTCGGGTTGTACTTGTACAACCAGATGACAATAAAATTGACTTGACTTAAATTGAACTTTCAAGGGCTGATATACATGTACGTCTGCCATCTTTGCCATTCTTGGTTGCGAAGGCTGCTGTATGCATCAGAGAAGAAGCCTTTGTGAGCCATACCACAGTGAGTTCATGGAGGACTTGAATACTTATTGTGGAAGTGATTCTTACTGCAGCACAAAATCTGGACTCTTGACTCATTCAAACTCCACCAACCATAAAGCACCCATATATATTCAGCCTCTTTTATACTCTCTCACATTCCCATAAATTTCCCTAAATTCTATCCCTCATACATACACTGGGGACAGTTTACATATGTCAGTTAACCTTACAAGACAGAAATCTTTATGATGAGGGAGGAAACTGAAATGGGGCGGCATAGTTAATGTAGCAGTTAGCCTTAGAGACCTGGGTTTGAATCCCCTCCAGACTGCAAGGTTTATACATTCTCCTTGTGTCTATGTGCATTTCCTCTGGGTGCTCTGGTTTCCTCCTAACCTCAAAAAACATATGGGGTTTGAAGGTTAATTGGTGCATTGGGCCAAAGGGGCTGTTTCCGTGCTGTATCTCTAATTTTAAAAAAATATACCTGCAGGGGACTCATATAATTGTTAAACATTACCTACAAAATCCTCTGGTCTGCCCAGAACCACCAAGACCAAAACCTACACATTTCTTGGCAGGAAAATGTCTGACAGCCTCAAGCTGTTCAGAGATACCACTGCCTATATGTAGAATGGGGGGAGGGCGGGTGGACACTTGCCTGGTCAACTTAGACCAGCAGGCTTTCAACTGTATATTGCACATGTATCTGAGTCACATGCTCTCCAAAGTGGGATTTGGGGAGGGAATCCAAAAGTGGATAAAACTTATCTGCACAGACATTCATTGTGTCATCCATATCAGTCGATGAGAAACAAATACCTTCCCCGTCAAGTCTGGACACAGGTAGGGTTCCCCGCTCTCTCCAGTCTACTTTGTCTGCTATATAAACTCCTTTGCTGAATCTATCACAAAGGAAGAGGGCATAAGAGAAATGATGTTTCTAGGCAGTGGAGGGTCTCAAGACAAAGCCTCCCTGGTTGATATTGCCTTCTTCTGTTCACACACAATCATCCCACAGACTGATCAGCATTGAGTGATCATTGGGTACCAGAATAAGAGCAAAACAAAGCTCTTTGGAAATTGATCCAACCAGTCCACCATCTCTATCACAGTCAGATCTGACTACCTGAAGATGTGGGGGATCTTGTTTGCATGGGCCGAGGCTTCCAGACCAGAAATTGGTGGAGTGCATTACAAAGGTCCACAAGAAATTGGGTCTGTGGGCATGGTACTCCCTCTCAATAACAAGGAAGAACCTGGTCATTTGGTGCAAGGTGTTCTCAGTATTGCTGCATGCGGTGCATGTGTGATCCTATCTCACACCTCTGCCCTGGTGATTACTAGACCTATTTTCTGCTTCATATGGGAACCTAAGATGGAAAGGGTCGTTGTGTACAAGTCACTAGACATTGAGGGCAAGAGCATACCTAACGTGGTCCTATCCTGATGGCAACCTTTGTGTGCAGCTGTATCAAGATATTCATGGAACCAAAGTACGAGGACACCAAGCGTTACTACGTGCTGAGGTTCTACCTGTCCCAGATGTTGTGAATGATGGGCTCAGCTCCATTGCTGCACAATATCTCAGTCAGCTGGATTTTGCCACACCACCTATCCTTTGTAGAAAAGTTTTTTTTTCCCCCAGACACACACCTTTGATCACAAGGCCATCTGGTGGTAGTCATCAGAGAATGTCCTAGAGACACTGAGAAGTGGACTTGATGGACATGGTGGGGTAGTTCCAGGTGCAGACTGTCCAGGTCATCTAGCAGAAGGGCCTCAATGACAGTGCTCAGAAACGAGCACCAAGACTTGCCCTGAATGGCCGTGAGACAAGCCCTCTCATTCAGAACGTTCCTGCATATCTGGAACATCACCCACCCCACACATTATCCTCAAGATGACTGCGGTGGAAAGGAAACAGTCACCCTCCTTTTTATGGTTTGTTAAAGATGTGTGAAGAAGGATGCAAGGGTCCTTGTCACAGTCTATCCTCAGCCATAACATGACAGAGAAGTCATTGATTTATAGGCTGTTCCCGAAGACGCACACAGAGACAGACATGCAGATCTGCCAAAGACCATCAACCTGGTGAAAGACGCACTCTGGTCTACCTGTAACCTATTGGTCTTTCAGCACATGGGATGTGATGTTGATTAGCACATGGCAGGCTGCACACGTATGGGCTGAGAGATGCATTTGCACCCAATGTGAAAGAGCTGTGGGAAAGGATCATAGTCTAGAATCCTTCCATTCTGGTCATTGAAGCGCTGAGACTGAAGAGAAGCCCCTCAAACCACAGAGGGGAGTAACAACTAGGTGCCACAGTGGTGGCAGAGTTGCTAAATAGAAATCAATGTAGCAATGTACCATGATGGAAATGTATGGATACAAAACTGTACAGTTGCTAAGAGACCTTGAACTGTTTTCTGTTGGTAAATGATTTATTGTGAATAAAGTCTACTTTTGATTAAAAAAGGAAGTGTTGAGATTGGTGAGGAAGAGCCTTAGAGAAACCACCATTTTTGAACTTTTTCCCATCCTTATTCTTAATCTCCAATATTGATGCTCATGTCAAGACCCTAATGTCTAAAATTCACCTCGCACTTAGATCACTTCTCATTTTAAGACACTTTTGAAACCACTTTGCTACTCAGTTCTCATCAACCATCAAGCACCTCTCTACACTCATCCTTTTTTTAAAAGGATTTCCATCAATTTGCACAGAGTCTGTCAATTGCATATGCACGAGGAATCATTGAGTTTTTTTCTAAGGAAAACACAGACATCTTTGTGATGTGGGAGGTAAGTGAAGAATCCACCTGAAACCCATGCAGTCATACAGGGAGAGCAAAGTTTGGTCTTTCCCTCTTGCTTTATTATGTACTGCAAAGCCTGTTTTGTTTCTTGAGTATGCCTCAAATAAAGGACTTAAATATGAATGGACAGTTAAAAAGTATATCATTCATGACAAGCATTATTGAATATAAGAATCCCCACTGCAAAAATTGTGCCAACAATGGCAGCTGAACAGCATTTGTCATATTCTGAGATGTGGATGGAGGAATGGTGCCTTTTCTAAGTGCAAGACAACAGGAGCATCTGACCATTAAAGACAAATAAAAAAAAAACCCGGTATGAATTGGGTAGCACAGTTCACGCAGTGGTTGGTGCAATGCTATTACAACGCCAGGAACCTGGGTTTAAATCCAGTGCCATCTGGAAGGAATTTGTCTGTTCTCCCTGTGGCCTGCCTGGGCTTTCTCTGGTGCTCCAGTTTCCTCCCACTCTCCAAAACTTACAGTGTCGGTAGTTAACTGGGGATAATTGGGCTGCATGAGTTTCATGGTGTGCATGGCTTCTACCTTGCTGTATTATTAAAATTAAATTAATTTTTAAAACTTTCAATACACCTGAAAGTATCCTTCCTCAGAACTTAGTTATTAAAGCTTGTGTTCATCTCCTTTCATCATTGTGCATTTTAAAATTAGTTTACAACATTTTACTTGCATCCATGAATCATTTTAGGTTGCATTTGAACAACATTCAAAATGTTATTAAATTCATTGAATTGTAAAATATTATTACAATGAAGAGATTTACAGAGAGAGAAAACCAGTTGAATAATTTTAATATTGAATTTAGATTTTGAAGTATTTGGAAAAAAATCAATCTCCTCTGCTGTATCATTATGTAGAACATTATGCATATCAACAACCTGATGCCCTTATCTTCCACCCAATTGCTCCAGTATCCTCAGATACATTTTGGTTAAACCATAAGACAGCACATGGCTATCATGGAGTTAAATTTAACAAATAGTTTTCATTTATTTCAGTTATTTCAAAGCTTATTTTTCTAAATTTACAATGATTGCATTGGATACCAATAGTTTTGATTTATTTTTCAAACAATGGCATAAAATGGCTTGTTTACAACTTGATTTAAGCATCACTGAGGCCCAATCAAAGGTTTAATCTTTTGGAAAATAATTCAACCCATTCTTCAGTGAATGAAAAAGATCCAATTTCACTGAAGAAAACAACTAAATTCTGTTTATCCCTCAAGCAAAATAACTAAAAAATAGCACTTCATGTGGTCATTTTCACATTTATGTTTCTTGAAAATTGCTATCGACAAATTGGCTGCTTCATTGTCTATTTTATAATAATCACTCACTTCAAGGAGTATTTCATTGAGTATTAATCAATTTGGAACATTTTGAATTTCTGAAAGACCCATTCTAAATGAAAAAATTTCTTTCTTTTTATACAACTAGCATTTTCTGAAATACAAAGACAGATGGCAAAATTTAATTTTCAGCTCTTCAAAAAATATCCATTTAACATTCCCAACAAGTGGGAATTCCCAATGCTCCAGCTTAAAAAAAATAATTTGTATGTTTCTGCTGTGATTGTAGTAAAAACACAGAAATGCTGGAGGATCTCATCAGGTCTAGTGACGTCCATAAGAAGTAAAGATATATATTGTGTAATAGTTTTATGGACAAGCTTTTTGGGTCGAATTTGGGGTGGGGGGGGTTCAACTTTTCCATCGGTCATACGTTTAAGGGGCTAAATTTCATGCAAGAATCCAAATGTACCGTATATACTCGTGTAATAGTTGAGCTTTGGTGACCAAATTTTTGAGTTGAATTGGGGGTGGGGGTGTGGGTGAGTACCTACGTTGTTCAAAGCGTTGGAAGCTGGATGGTCGGGATCGGGTGGTGTTTGTGTTCAGAGCATCGGATTGGTGTTCGGATTGGTGGACGGTCCAGACAAAGATCCACATCGGGAGCTTGAATGAATGGGCAGTCATGGCCAAAAATTGGGGGGGGTTTAACTTTTATATGGGACATAAAGAAAAAGTGCAATTTTTGGGCTAAAAAAAACATGGGGGTGGGGTTGACTATTACCCTGTATCGACTATTACACAAGTTTATACAGTAACCAACAATTTGGGCCTGAGCCCTTCTTCGAATATGTTTCAGTTACACAATTGTCTTTCCCAAAGCTTTGTTCTCTGGTTATATTATATTAAGTTATATTCTGAAAAGTTAAGGGGCAAATATGCCCAGCAATTCATCTGTACTATTTTATCAATGTTAAAATTACTTTAGAGATCTTCCATTTGCTGTTTTGAAAAGGTGTCAAAAATGCATTCATTAATATCTGCTTGAAAACAGTGCGAGCAGGCTCTGGCTTCCGATTGCAATACTGTTTCATAAACAGAAGGTCGGGTTTGCATTTTTATTGTCACAGTGGTCTAAAAACAGATGCTGAACATTAGAAATAAAAACATAAAATGGTGTAAATGTTAGGTCAATCAACATCTGTGGAGTAAGAAGCAGTTCATCAGAACTGGGAAAAGTTGAAAGAAAATTGCCTGAAAAAAACAATTGATCAATACTTGATGCTTGCTAAGATGTAGCACTAAACCACAGTGACAGTTTGCAGTTCATCTCATTTTGTATGTAAGAGTAGGCCTGAACTCTCATCACTTGTGACATTAATTTTCCACGCCACTTAGAATCTGAATCATTTGTTATTGACCTTCAACTCCATGCAATAATGGCCATTGAAGATGTGAGCAACAACACTTTTCAATCCTCAGGACTTCATAGTGAATTCAACAATTTCCAATGAAAGGCCAATACAATGAAACAGTAAACTTGCAGAGACTGGATAGCATTGTCAGGTAATGCATGCATGATGCAATGTTAACATTAAAGTTAGCACCATCCTTCCAGGTGGGGTAGACTTGGGAATTGCAAAACATTTTTTTTTGCAAAGGATATTTATGTTATTAGTTATTAGAAGATGTCTAGTTCAGCATAGAAGGTGATATTATTGGAGTTGATTCTGGGCATGAGCTTGGAACTGGTATCAGTGCAAGAACACCAATTTAAAATCCTGAATAGCTTTGCAAAAGGGGTTAATAACACCAAGGTTAAAACACATATTGTAATTTCGACTGGATGACAACAAATCTGGCCCAAGGAACTAGGGATCAAAGCTTGATAGGGCAACCTATAATGGAATGATACAAAGCCTTCTGGTGGAGATGCTCCAGTTGCAATCAAGGTACAGTATATTCCCAAGAGGGAGAAGCATCATTAAACATCATTGCTCCTTCGGTGACTAAAAGGTTGAGATTAAAATAGAGCATAAACAAAACACTTAACAGATGGAAGGTTGATAACACGTGAGAACTAGACTGATCACACAAAGTTTCTAGGGGATATATTAAAGAAAATAAGAGAATAACTTAAAAGTATTTAAGGAAAAAAAATGTAAAAATAATTTTTTTAAATCCTTCCAGGATTTATACCTGGTTAAAGTTGTGACATGAGAAAAAGAGTGAACCCAAGTCTAAAAAGAAAATTCATTCCTGGAGGCAAATGGCAGAGTTGAGTATTTTACATCATTTTTTATGAAGTATGTATTTGTTGCTGCAGTGTGAACAGTTTGTGATGGCAAAATTTTGATAAAGAGAAAGTATTAGAAAGGTCAGCTGCACTTAATAGGAAAAATTACCTGGTCCCGATGATCCCAATTTGCTGGTAAAGTAAGGGATTCTGGGATGGTGTTCGAAGGCAAGAACATCACAAATGTTACCCTCTTCTTCAGAGGCAACAGGATGAAATCAGTGACTAATAAGTCTTGATGAAGGGTTCCGACTTGAAATGTCAACCATTCTTTTTCATCCACTGATGCTGCATGGCTTGCTGAGTTCCTCCTGTAGTAATTGTAACCTGCAATTGGCTAAGTTCCAGAAACAAACTTTGGTGCCAAAATGAGCAGGGACTTGCACAAGTGTAAATTGATTAGAGAAAGGCAACTTTTACTATTATTAATGGTGAATCATGCCTCATGAGTAATTCCTTGATAACACTAGACCACAAAGATTCTGCTTTTTGAACACTTTTGGGTATATTTTATAGATTTTGGGCTGCGGATCATGAAAATCACCTTAAAATTCTCCTAATATGTACTGATTTTTTTTAGATATAACTTATTTTTGCAACTTTATCATATTTTAAGTCTACTTCATGCATACAAAACCATGAAGTGCCGCGTGTCATTGAAAAGTAATTTTCTGTATTCGCACTTGGACGACTTCCCTGCTGATCATGGTGTAGTCAGTGATGAACATAATGAAATGTTTCACCAGGACATTGTGACCATGGAAAGTGGAATCAGGGTAACTTCAATGCTGGCCGACTATTGTTGGACAATGACATGAGAGACATTAGATACTGAGTACAAATGAAAATTAGCAGCAAAATATTTTTAGGTCAGCTAAACTAACGCAATGTGTCAGCATCATTATGTGGTTAAACATGCTAAATTCAATAAAAGTTAATTTAATATTTCTCCTACTTCCTATGTGACAGTACAAACCTGAAATTATCTTTGTGTTTAGCTTGAAGTGATCTATTATTATCCCCAATTTTTTTTTAGGAAACAAATTGTTTGGAAAAATATTGTCCAGTGTAATGTAACCATGAGGATTCATAAAGTAAAAAGAGGTTGATATTGTGTTTGTGTTTTTTTTAAAAGGGATTTTACAAGACATCATGCTTTAGTCTTGTTATCACAATTGAAGTCCATAGAATAAGAATTGTTTGATCAACAAGAAGAAAGAATTGCTGAAGTAGGGAAAACAAGATGGGAAATCTTGTCTTGATGAAGGGCTCTGGGCTGAAACATCCCCATTCTTTTACTCTCATTGATGCTGTTTGACCTGTTGAGTTCTTCCATCAGTTTGTTGTGTCATTGTGAAAGGATGTTTCCTGGACTGCAGAACAAGTTTACATTGAGTTTCCTCAGAGGCTGGTTCTAGTACCTATGCTTTTCTTCACTTATGTTTATGACTTGGGCTCGGAGTTATGAGGCATAATTTCCAAACTTACTGGCGATACACAATTCAGAAGCACAGTGATTGTTATGGACTTCAAGCAGATGTTGGCAGCCTGGAAATATGGCAGGCAGGTGGCAGAGAAAATTTAACACTAAGAAATGTAAAGTGTTACATTTTGAAAGAAAAATATGAGGACCAATATAAACTGAATGGTACAATTCTAAAATAAATATATTGAGAGTTTTGTGTGCATGTTCCATTAAAAGTGGTAGGACAGGCGGAGAAAGTGGTTCAAAGAAAGCAGATTAAAACCTCTGGCTTTACAATCAGAGAGAGTGAAGACAAAAGGACCTTTATTGAGCTACAATTGAACGAATGTGCCCAATAACAAATATCATAATTTGCCATGGAGATTTCCTGATATGTTCTTAGGGATGAAGGAAGGAATTCAGTCATACTGCAGAAGCTTGGGGTGGTATTCACTAGAAAAAAAGAAGGCTGTGAAAAGATCCAGTGGATATATTTAAAGTCATAAAGTGCAGAGCTGGAGTAATATTTTGGCAGGAGGGACAAAACTAGGGAATGCAGATTGAAGATGGTTCACAAGGGAACAAAAATTGGGAATGAAGAAATATTTATAAAAAAATAAAACGATTGGTTGCATATGAATAGGAGCAGACTTTTTTGATCATTCAAGCCTGCCCTGCTATTTATGTGTATTCTGCTGCTCCATGTTCCTGCACAAACCCAATATCACTCGATTCCCATAATAAGCAAAAGCCTATTCATCTGTGTTTTGAATTGATTCAGGATTAATATTCCACAGCACCTCAAGGGCAGTGAATCCCAATGTATTTCTCCTCCTTTATTTCTAACTAGTCAGCACCTCTATTCTAAGACTTTGAATCCTTGATCTTCATTCTTCAGAGTGGAGAAACACCCTCTTATATCTGTCAAATCATGTGAGAATTTTGAAAGTTTTAACATGATCTGCTTTCATTTCTTTAACCTCTGGAGGATACACTCCCAGATCCATTCATTTTTTTTCTCTCTTATCTGACAAACCAATCTTCTCAGGAACCCATCTGGCGATTTTTAATTTCATTCCTTCCATGGTTAGTGTATTTCTTTAGACAATGAGGCAAAAAAGGTGCATAGTAGTCCAAGAGTTAACTTACCAAGGTGGTGCATAATTGCTGTGAGATCTTTTATTTCAGCACTGAAATCCTCTCATAATAAAGACTAAGATATCAATTACTTTAAGCACCTAAATTCAATGGCATCCAGATCTGGCTTTGGTGGGTCTTTCCGTCTCAGTGTACCGCAAAAGGAGGGTCTGGCAATTTAGGAAACTTGGCTGACTTCTGGTTATTGCACCAAAACTTAATGGCCGCACTTTAATGCAATTTATGGAACGTGAAGTACTTTGAAGATCTTCAAGAATGATGTTGTGAAAATGCAAGTTAAAATCAGATTTCAATTGGTGGATTTTAAAAATTACATTAGTCAGGAGGTGAGAAGTTGTGAACAACATTCATTTCTGCTCTTGTGAAATTCCATCTGCTAATTTAGCATTTTTACTTGTGTGATACATTATATTTATCAAACCATAATGATGATTTTCTGAGAGGGATAAAATGAATGGCATTGAAAAAATGGTGAGAAACCTCTGTAGACAATTAGCCTAGACCCCTTGCACCTGATCCGGGCAGCACAACAACTTTACTCTTTGCATGACTGCAATATGAATTCACAGCTCTGCTGCCCATCAGCTTTTGTCTCAGCAGGTGACCCAATTTCCCGAATGGCTGACCCAACAAAATCCTGCCTGCATCTCTTACACAGGCATACTTTACCGCAATATGTGCTGGCAGGCCTTTTGGCACACACTCCAAGCTGGCGGATGATGAAGAATGGTGCAACTTAAAACAGTTCACTGCAGGGTTTTGAAGTAGGAAAAATATCTAAAGTGGCAATCTTTCCAAACAAACACTGGAGAGGCCATGGACCTTTGCAGAATTCATGCATAAAGCTTGGTGTCATACCACAGGATGTTTAGGGACCTCAAAGATATAATCTAGTGAATGAATGCATTCTCAGATCCTAATTCTTATAAACATTGCCACTAATTCATCACACTCCGACACTCAACTGTAAGTAACCAATCAGTTCATAGATCTATCATTTATTTGCTAAACCATATCTGAACATCATTTGAACGATGGCAAGCTTCACATCCAAAGGTAGCAACTTACAAGTCTAACTAGCTAACCAGTAAGTGAATCAAGCATGGTGTGGGGCACTTACCACTCAAACTATATCTTACGACAAGGTAGCACATACTGGCTTTCAATGGCAGAAAAATGAGCAGATAACAGGCTCAGCAGCATCTCCAAAAGGGAAGGGTTTTTTATTGCAATTAGAAGGAGTATTGCTTTAACCCATGGCTAGCAACAGGGTTAAATCCACAAAAACTGATGGCAATCATCATGCTCTCAACCCTTTCTCACTCCGTTTGCCCTCACTTCTGATTTGCATGCATTTGGTCTAGTGCACCCTTTCATCTTTTCTTCAACTGGTTAACAAAACCCTACCATTGCAAGGGTAGCCAAGTGCAACCTCGTTCCTCAGAAGAGCAATGATGAAGGTCCAAGTTCTTGCAAAATTAAGCAGATGTGGAAATCTGAGATGGAAGCCAAGAACACTGGAAATACTTTGTCTCCTCTGTGTCATTCAAGACTCAAAGGAGTTCACCTTTGATCATTCTTCAAAGTTCATTCTTACACTTTATCAACTGCATGTAATTTAAAGGTGAAATTAACTTAATGTTGGCACTTACACGTGACACATCATTGAAAATATTGGCTCTCAAGCCAGAGCAAATGGAGAGCAAAGTTATGATGCAAATTTATCAGAAGGCGAGGTCACACCATTTCATTGCCCTCACTAATATCATGACCAGACATGCATGCTTCAGTAATTAAAGTACGCGTGCATTGCCAAGATTGTGAGAAACCTTGTTTACAGTAGCCAGCTGTATTCTGTCATTGTTAGATTCTGCACCAATTTTCAACCCCACCAACAGAAACAACTTTTTTTTTCCCTCTCTCTACCCTATGGCTCCCTTTGAAACATTATTCATCCATAATAGAGATAACTAAACTTTCGCTGCTGAGTCGGAAGATTGAAAATCTGAGGACATAAACCTGAGCTGATAAACTCTTGCTATAAATTGAGAAAGTGCAGAAGGTGACCTCTTTCAGATTTCACAGTAAACCAGGGGCCTGTTGCCTTCTCAGCTGAAGGTACACTGTCCAATAGGATTATTTTAAAGTATAGCAATGCAGGAGGGTGGAGTAGAGACATAAAGGGTCAGTCTTGCCTCCAATGTCCGAGATGATTCGCCAAGATCTATTTCTTTACTCAATGTTACAAGTAATGTTACTAACAAGAGACAATCACACTTTTAAGGTGGCTGCTCATAGAATCTTGTCACTCATCAATTACTACATTGGTTGCATTGCAGAGCTAAACATCAAGGTACTTTTTTTTGTGTGTGGAGCATTTTGATCCATGCTAAGGTCATGAAGGTCATTTATAATTGTAAGGGCTGATTTTTTTTTTGTCTCTCTCATCTTTTAAGCATCAAGTAACATAACCACCATTCAAAAATGTATCAGGGGTTGTAGATCAATTGGGTGTAATTGGCGGTAGATGCTTGTGGACCAAAAGGGCATCTAACCATGCTGTATGACTAAATTCAAAGGTAAAATTTAATCTCTCCTCAATGAAAGTCAAACACAGATTTCATTGAATTGTTACCTGGAATTCAAGTTAAATTATTAAGAGAGATATATTGTAATTGTATTCCTTGGAACACATAGATCCATACATCACTCTATTGATGCTAATTGGATGTGTTGCCCAGAACTATTTAGAGTCCTTCTGATGTGGTCCAACCTGAAGTTTATTTGGCTGAAATCATGAGGAACACCATTGGACAGTCATTGAAAGAACTTAAAACTGGACCTCAATTATAAATAACCTAGTTTATTGTAAAGCAGACTAAATTAAATGTTTGCATTCAATTGCACAGAAACTAATTGATCTCCAGGAAAAGACCATATCTGAAGTGCAACATTTAACAGCAAGTAGCAGAAGAATCATGATCCCAGATAAAGCAGAAGGAGTGACAAAAAAAGTTACATTAATATATATTGAATTTATCACTGAAACGAAGTCATGAGAAACTAAGCAATTTGTTTAAAATATAGAGACATTCAATTAGATTATAAATGGTAACTCATACTGGATTTTCTGATGTGAAATTAGAATTTGACAGACAGAGTAAATCAACTCAGGGTTTAATTTTTGTCTGGGATTGACAGTCATAAGCTTCCATTATGACCAATCTATTTGATCCAATATTTTTAATCAGGACACCTTGATGAGGACTTCGTGTAATTTATTAATCTACCATTTTAATTTTATCGTATAAATTATATCATAAACTGGTCATGACAAAAACTAGAACAATTTGAAGAGATGTTGCCTGCTTTATTTGTGTAATATGTTTCTTCCATTGTATATAATTATTATTGATTATTGTATATGTGGAGCTGGCCCGCCCACTGATGACTCGTACCCTATGACTCCTCCCCCATGGTCCTGGACTATTAAAGCTGAGCCACCTCTCCCTTTTCTCCATTCCTATACCTGGATCTCTGCCAGCAAGGTTCTTCTACATATTAAAGCCTATAATTCTCTCAGCCTAGTCTCTGTGGTTACTGGTAGTGCCCATTAGATAGGCTAATTCCATTCACAACAAAAAGTGGCAGTACTGTTCCATAGCCATAATCATACCATGAACAATAATTAGAAAAAAACTGTAATCATCCTCATGTTACAAAATTGTATAATCCTCATAGAAATACTGGGATAAAATATTAGAAACGTCTTTTCAAAGTCAGGAATAACATTCAACTTATAGAAAGTATAAATGTCATCAAAGTGAATACTGATAATTGTGGTGGATATTACATCAGGGAGGGAAATTCTTTTCCATGTACTACACATAAATTCTGGAGGTGAGATGAATCAGTGTCTGAAAAGAAAGTTAATGGAAGAGCTTAGAATCTCCTCTTCAAGCAGTGCAGCATGCAATTCAAATTTGACTTCCCTGTGAGAAAGAAACTCACAGTGCCAAAGCACAGAGCAATGAACCACAGACCCTGCCTGACTTTGACTTTTCTTTGCACGATTTTTTTCTTATTTATTTTGTAAGGTGGTTTATATAAATATTTGCCTGCCATAAAAGCAATGAATTTTATGACATGCTCATGGCAATAAATTCTGATTCCGAGAAGTACAGAAAGAGGCCCTTTGGTATGCCCCCCATCTATCCACTGACTGATATTCCTGGTCACCTGATGGATTTGACTGTGAGGGCCCATTCCCAAACTCACAACTGATTTCCTGAGATGATCACCCTCTCCCGCACACTCTGCTCACCCATTTGATTGGACCTGATTACTGTCACAGCAAATCCTCGAAGAACTGCTCTCCCTCCAGCTGTTTGCCTGATGGCTGGTCCTAACCTCATAGGGAGAACCAACACTCTCAGTGTTCTGCCCACTTACTTCTGTGACTGTCTTGGAAATTATTGTATCATTTATTATTTCTTTCACTGAAACTCTGCGGCTGGCCACCTCCCACCGCTGAACTCTCTGGCTTGAAATTGGGCTCAAGTAGAAAATTTTCCATTGCAGAAAAAGAGGACGATCTTTCATCAGCACCTCAGCCTCAGATGCCATTGAAATGAGCAGAGTTGGACCAGTGACTCAAATATCATTAGTGCCCGACTACAACACTTATCCAATGTAGCCAAATAATTTGCCCAACACAGGTGGTGTAGTGGTTAGGGCAACGCCTTTACGGCACCAGCAATTGGGACTGGGGTTTGAATCCCACTCTGTCTGTATGGAGTTTGTATGTTCTCCCTGTGTCTGCATGGGTATTCCCCAGGGGCTCTGGTTTCCTCCCACCCTTCCAAAATCATACCAGAGAAGTAGGTCAATTGGGTATAAATTTGGCAGCATGGACTCATAAGTCGAAATGGCCTGTTACCATGCGGTATGTCTAAATTTAAATTTAATAAAAACATTTGTGAACTTGTTTTGCTTTCATAACAATGCATTAATTTATTGCTACATTTCCTTCTTTTATGACATCACCTGCACTTTAGAGGCACTTCTGAGGGCACAGAGTGAAGGTAATACATAAATTCAAATTATTTACGAAATGAGGAAACCTTGTAAATACTAGAAGAAACTAACTTGTTCAGAGTTTGGAAATAAGAATTAAAACTTCAAAGGTGAAGTCACTTTGGAGTCAGTTGATTGGTGCAAAGAACGATGGCAGTGGAAAAAGAAACAGAATCTGTATCTAAATTTGGTGTATGTACATTCCAATAAGAAGTTGTATTTCAAAGCTATATTTCAAAGGCGAGAAGACAATGCACATCTCAAGTCTGATTGAGAGAGATCATTAAAAATTTTACTAATTATCTTTTAAAAATTAGAAAATATATATTAAGTGAAAACAGGGATTTTTTTGAAATAACTTATACTTTCCTTTAACTTTGAGATGTACTTTATTTGATATAATTTATTTATGAACATTCCATAATTATTGGTCTTGGATTACAAAATATTGTATTTCTGACTTTCACAAAATATCATGAAAAATGGCTGAAAATGATTAAACTTGCACCATTCTGTGAAAAGTGATGGTAGATTAGAAAGTAGACAGTACTTGCTAGTGGGCCCCTTCTTATCAGAAGCCTCAAGGATGCAGGAATCTGGTTCGGACTGGCACAGTGACCTAAGGTACCTATGACCACTACGGCGCTTGCTTAATAAAGACAAGAATATTAATTTAGACGCCCCAAGGGAGGGGATGGACTGATTAGCATAACATGTGATGTATGATGAGGGAGGAACTGTGTGGTATCTGCAGTGATGGAAGGGAAAAGGGGAAGGTTGTAAGGTATTTATATTCTGATTGGAAGAGACTAAATGAAGGTGTGGTGTTGTTGAGCGCGGGACTATACAAAAGAGTGATGACTCTGGACTCGAGACTGAGAGACACCTGGCTCTGCAGACCCGAAATAAAGCTGAACCTGTTCTCAAGATTTTGTCTCCAGAGTAGTGATTGTGAACACTTTTATATTTCACAATATCAACCCATCCTATTCTAAAAAATGTTTGGCTATTACTTGGAAATCTGATTTAGTTTTAGGAATGCAAAGATGGCATGGTGAAATGAAATCCTGTATTCCTTTAGAAAATATAACATATAATTTAAGGGATAAATATCATTTTTTTTGTAAAAGTATGGAGCCCATATTTAAAAACTCTTGCTATTAAAATTTAATCTCTTGGTCTGCTCAGGTGGACATTTCGGTTTCCGCAGCTAAAATCTTGAATATTGTTGTTCTGAGTGATGATCACCTTTTTTCTTTCTTTGTAGATGGGTAGGGGAGGAGGGAGGATGTTAGTGGGGTGGATGACGGAGGTTGGGGGGGGGGGTATTCAATTATACAATGTTTGTATTGATATAAATAATGTAATATGATTCAAAATTGTAAGTAAAATATTTTAAAAAACCATCCTATACATGCATAGTTTTTATCAATTAATTAATTTCCTTAATTGCATTGCATTAAGTCTGGGAAACTTTTTTTTGAAAGCCAAAAGGGTGAGGAAAGATGAAGATAACTTCTCAAGGACATTATTCAACAGAAGACAAAGAAGGAGAGCCTGGCCTGTTTTCACTGATAACATCTGTCCATCCCTTTGCAGAAAACTAACCTTATCTCTTATTAACTACCACTTTTCTAAAGCCAATGACTTCTTCCATGATTACGTATCTTCAGCAATCAATATCTCATTTAAACCAATGCTCGGAGGAGGATACAGACAGTACTTCTGGGACTAGAACATCTATTCTTTCCAGTGGCTTAAAGGACAGAAGATGGCTCTATTAGTGATTAGATATCTGGAGATAAGTTGCAATAATCAAAAAATGTTAATTTACATTGTAAGTTTACTTTTCTTACATCGTATTGTTTGTAATTTGGCCCAGTGGGTTGTAGATAAATCAAGTTCTGTTTTTATCACATGGGATTAAACAGAAGTTGACAGAACATTTGCCGATGTCTTGGAACTGTCATTACAGATTACACTTGCTGTCCTAATAAACCTGTGCATCATATATATGCTCATTTAAAAAAAAGTGTTTCCTGCATTATATCAGATAAATATATCTTCAAGGACCTCAATCACGATTACCTGACAGTAGACCACCCTCTGTGCATCAGTGGACCACAAGGAGAAGGTCACTTTTCTTTCTCATGGAGTGCTAATGTCCTTGTTTTTTTTCTGTCTCTGAAAGCTTCCATCACATTGGGGTAACTTTGGCCAGATCTAGATGCCCAGCCTTTTGGCCAAATGGCTCTGACTAGAAAATGGAGTCAGATTTAAAGCAATAACTAGGGCATCAACTGCAAGAATCATTAATATTGGACATGTATTAAACCACATGGGACACAAATGGCAATGCATTACAGAGTTGCTGCAAAACAAATGCTCAGAAAGAATTAAACAAAAAGTGAAAACAGATGCTGCAAAGTTAGAATAAAAAACCAAAATGCTCTGAATACTCAGCAAATTAGGTTGCATCATAGAATATTAACAGTAGTTGCTGTTTTTATTTTAAATTGATGATAACACTTTATTGCCAATTTTATTTCATAAATTACATTATTTCCCCTCAGATCGATCGGGAATAACATCTTAAATAATATGTTTCCACAGAATTAAGTCTATTCATGTGATGAACAACATGTGAAGACAATGCAATTTAGTGAACATAACAGCACTCATTTTATGCATAATCACCTGGATTCTTAAAAATAGTGATTTACTGAAATCAACTACAGTCAAACCCCCAGTATCTGAAATTCAAGCAGCCAGCATAAAAATCGAGGAAATAAATGGGAAAGAAAATTAAATTAAATAAGAATAAGCTAAAAAAAATAAATAGAAGTTTTAAATTGTAAAAGTAAATTTTCTCTGAAGCAACACACACCTTGGTGAAGATGGGAGCAAACAATCAGCCTGCGGAATCCCCCGCTTCCCGCCTGCAGCAGCTGTTTGAATAAAGTTTCAATAAAGATGTGTTTGAATAAAATGGCAATGCCCAGGATGAAGAGCTGGCCAAAACTACTTGCCGCTGAGTGACTCTCCCAAAGCATTTCCCTATCCCTGTCTAGTAAGAGTCTTTATCTTTATTAGTATTAAGTATATTAGTAAGGCTTTATCTATAAAATTGGGGGAGGGGGGGTTAATTGTGGCAGGGGCACAGTTAACGCAGTAATTAGTGTGATACTGTTACAGTGCCAGCAACTGTGATTTCAATTTAAATTTTGTAAGTTATGGGAATTACCTGATTAAAGCGATTAAGGACTACAATACTGATTTTTTTTTTAGAAATTACTTCACATTTTGCATCGTCTTTTGTATTTTAAACTATCTCTTCTTAATGTAGGTGTGTTAGTTAGGCATTGGAAGAGTGTGCCTCAGTCAAGTGGAATATTTGCATATCTGGCATCTGCGATCCCAGTGGATGCAGGATACCAGGATTTTACTACATTTGTCTGAATAGTTAATTGTTCAATCCATAAGAAAGTAATTCCAGCAAATCAATTCTGCTCAGTATTATTTTATAAATGAAATCTCAATATTTCAGGGAGAATGCTGAACTGGCGCTGATAAATGTGAACAAATTGGTTCTTCCTGACATCGTATAGCATAGATGCCACATCCTATCACTGATCACTGATCAATGTTTAACTCATTTTAATCCACAGTTTTAGAAATGCCATCTGTTGTCAACACCAAATGTGACTTGGAGCTTCTCATAAACAATACTTTGTGATGAATGACAGAACCAATCATCCTAATGCATGCAGAAAAAATAATTTAAAATTGACAGATTATATTTAATTACAATTATTCAGAAGATATATTATAACAAAGTCTACAAATGATAGGTTGTTCATAATTACTGGATATACAATCAGCAGGAGGGCTAAAGAACTTTCACATAAACCTGAGATGAGACAAAACAGAGCCACAATAATTACAGAGTACAAACCAAGACAACTGCAATAATAAATAACAATGTGAACTTTTGTTACTTTTGACAGATAAAAATGTCTCAAACTGAGCTATAAAGAGATTGACAAAAGTTTGCTTGAACTGATGGGTTAACATGGCTTAAAGAAGGGAGAAGATTGTCAAGAAGTGAAAAAAGTTTCTGGAGGGATTTTCAGACCTTAAAGTCCACAGAGCAGAAGGCTCAAGGGATGTTGACGATGTGGCCTGAAATGAAGAATAGAGATCTTGTGGGTCCAGTGAAAATGGAAAATTTGCTGATGGGTTGAAGAATTCGCTTTTCAGCCAGAGAATTATTTGACCTCAATTGGTAATATTTTTTAATGAAAAAAGTATCCCTTGGAACTTGAAGTAGAAATGAATCAAAAACAAAGTTAACAATAGAGAGGTTTGGAAGTTTGGTCATAGGGCTGTTTCAAGGAGATTCTTATGAAAAGATTGGAAGGTGGAGAGATGGAATTATAGGGACAGATTTACATATTTTAAAAATGTGGAAATCAAGCAAAATCTTACCCATGGGGGGAATGACAGAAGAAGCAATGGATATGAAAGAACTGGAAGATAACACAATGCCATTTGTAAAGTCAGGGAAAACCATGAGGCTGAAGAAAAGTTTAAAAACAAAACATTAAGTTTGGAAAAACTTGGATCTTGAAACCTTCACACTATTACAAGACCAAAGATCAGTCTGGGATATTGACAGAATATATCCTTTTTTTTAAATTTATTTTCTCTTCCCTTTACATTTATTATCTATCTTTTTCTCTCTTTGAGACATTTTATTTAATTTGTATCAGCAAGTTTTACAGAACAAGAAAGCAATAGCAAATAAGATTTTCAATATATATCTGGATTGTACTTGTGTATTTGATCACAAACTCCCATTCACAATATGCCAATACAGTGGATTCAGCTTCGAATCAACCTCCCACTAACTCTTCTCTTCTTCACTTAAGAAAACTCAAATAGAGTTCTCAAATGTGATATGCCTTTCATAAGTGCATGCTGACATTACCAATCCCATAATTATTTCCTCAGTGCTCTGCAAACCTCTTCCAATTTCAGTTATCAACCTAACTGGAATGTAGTTCTCTTTTTTTTTAAAATTCTCACCCTCCTTTCTGAAAGGGAAAGGTTACATTTGCAACCTTCCAATCCAGGGACCCATTCTAAATTCCATTCTCAAAGAGCATAATGCAGTAAGATAGGTTTGGAATCTCTCATTTTGAATTGAGCTGGATGAATTGGCTTTCTAAAATAAACACAACAAAACAGAGAAGAAAATGATTCACTGAAAATTGAAGGCAATAGTTGCTTCTATCCTGAGTTTTGCTGCCAGGGAGTTTTGAAATATTTTCATCTCACAATTTTTTTTTGCAAATTTCCAAATGAAATTGTGAAGGAAGCAGTGTGAAGAACTCCAGGGAGCTTTAGAAGGATATTTGCAGAATTTATGCTGCTTCAGATCCAATAATACCAGCGTGTTCTGAGATTTATAACAATCAGAAAATTACAATTCCAGAAATAAACCCATTTAAATCTCAGGCTAGGGCATAACCCAGAAATATCTTGTGTTGTCCAGTGGCACCATACAGATGTCTCTTCAGTGATTGTAAGTATGTTAATTCAGTTATTCTGTCCAGAAATCCATTCCACACTGTGATCATTAGTTCTTGATGTATTTCTTGCTATCAAATTGAAATTCCTTTACTAGTTATAAAGCATCATCTTGAGAAACCATTGTCACTGTTTAACTGGTTATTATACCCTACACCGTTATCAATCACGTTTACCTTAAAAAGTCACTCCCTCATGCCTCCTTTTTTTTAAATCTTGAGGCTTTTTTTTTCAGTTTTATGATGTCTCTTACATGCTACTGCAACAAAGTGACAGTGGCAATAAGAAGAATAGAATATTAATTAAGAAATGAGTATTAATAATGCAATAAATTGCTCTTGTAATTAGAAGTTTGAATGACTGATGACAGCTGCCAAAAGAAGGAGTACTTGAAAACTGCTTCAACGGTGCAATTATGTTTCAAAATTTGATTGTCTAAAGAATATTGCAAGATTTTAAATAAAATATTCAAAATTATTTTTGGAGATTTGCAGTTGAAGTTTTGGAAATCAGTAGGAAATGAATGAATCTAACATGGGGTCAGATATTTTTGGCTCCCTGTGTTTTGAGGTAAACGTGATTGATAAAGGTGTAGGGTATAATAGCCAGTTAAACAGTGCCAATGGTTTCTCAAGATGATGCTTTATAACTAGTAAAGGAATTTCAATTTGATAGCAAGAAATACATCAAGAACTAATGATCACTGTGTGGAATGGATTTCTGGACAGAATAACTGAATTAACGTACTTACAATCACTGAAGAGACATCTGTATGGTGCCACTGGACAACACAAGATATTTCTGGGTGTTGCCCTAACCTGGGATTTAAATGAAGTTGTCCGAAATGAATTTCAGAGAAAAGTTCTATCACCCTTTCAGAGAAAACTGAACCTATCACCCTTTCAGAGAAAAATGTTCAACATTACAACATTTACTGCATAAAACAGATGACGAATTTCTAAGATATTCATCATAAAACAAAGTTAACTATTTTGAGAGATTGTTTTTACAATGAGAATAGTCCTTAATTTTCAGTCAGCTTTCTTCTTTATGTCTGTGCTCAGAGCAAAGAATTACTTATCATAACTACTGGATCTCTGCTTCGAACTGTTCCTGTGTATAATCCAGAAGCTAAAGTAGGTTTCACAATAAAATGACAGCTAATGTTAACTCTTTCTCCATCAATGCAGCCACAATGGACAGACCATCAACACATGGTTTCAACCCAATCTGGTCATTACTGCACACTGCAAACACTGTTGCGGCAGGATCAGGACCAACCTTAAATATGAGTACCCTGTGCCTATCCCTATCTGAAACAAATACTAAAATGACTTAACAGGCAATTGAATTATTTGCAGCCCAATGTTCTTTACAGCCTCTGACAGTAGTATACCTCAGGAACAAAATAATTAAGACTGACTCGCGCTTTAATGTAATTTTTGGATGACACATTATCAACAAATGGAAGAGCTGATCTGAAATAATAGGATTCTCATAACACAGTAGGATGCATTGGGCTCATCACCTTTGCTAAAATGTCCAGCCTGGCCTATTTCCTTGCTCTTCCAATGGCCCTACAGATTAGATTCCCTCCATTGCTGACTGAATTCCCTCTTGAAATTCAGATTTCCATTTGATTCCTTCTGTTGGCATTACTTTCTGCAAAGAAGGTTTTCCTTAAAGCCTCCACTTCATCCAAAATTTGAAATGTGTTCTCCTTGGTCATTGAACCATTAAATAATGGGAGAAACTTCCTCTCATTTATCCAAATTTAACCAGGCAGTATGGAGCATTTGTATTTGGCAATAGACAGTCAAAGTATGTCGACTGCCTGCTGCCTTCCATGGATGCTGCGCGGCCTGCTGAGTTGCTCCTCCATTTGTGTGTGTTTCTCCAGTTTTCAAGCATCTGCTGTCTCTCTGGCTTACTTCCAAAGGCAGCCTGCTGACTTTCCCTTCATTCTTTAACCAACTGCCAGTTTGTGCAGAATATTGACCTATCACCCTTTCAGAGAAAACTGATCAGCAAGTCACTTTTTATCAACGCAGCCATTAATTTTCATGTCACCTTAAATTGACAAACATTGTGCTGTTCTCATATGATCATTGATACTTGGATATTGCAAAGTAATTCAATATAACTTGTATCTGAGCCACCTTCAACACATCTGCTCTCAACACAAAGTCTTCTATCCCAGCAACATGGCTTCCCCTCTAGTGTGATCAATGGAGGCCTCTCCCTCATTTCTTCTCTCTCTGAATTCTGCCCTTACCTTTGTACCCACCACATCTCTCAAGAGAGAATAGTGATAGGGATCTCTTGTCCTCTGCTTTCACCCCACTAGCCTCTGTATTCAGTATATCATCCTTCTTCAATTCTGCCAGCTGTAAATAGACCCAACACCAGACACATCTATCCCACCCCACTTTTTACGCCATCTGCAAGAATCACTCTCGTTATGATTTCCTTGTCTATTCGTCCATTCCCACCACCTCTCTGTGACCTCTGGTACTTTCTCCTGCAGGGACAGGAAGTGGAACACTTGGCCTCACATCTCATCCTTCACCGCCATCAGGATCCCAAACAGCCCTTCCATGTGAGATTCATGTGCACCTCCTCTAACCTCAGCGACTGCATTCAGTGTTTCTGATGTGGCCTCCCCTACATGCAGACCTGGCGAGCATTTTACAGAGCATCTAGGCTTTAAACTCTATGGCCATCCTGAGCTCCTGGTTGCATGCCATTTGTACTCCTCTTCCCACCTAGACCAGCCTGCCTTTCCTGGGCCACCTCCACTGCCAACAAGAGGCCCAGTGTAAACATTTAATCTTCTGCAAGTTTACAGCCCATTTTCTAATTCTAAATAATGAGTCCCCTCTCTCTGCTTCTGTACCCTTTCTGCTCTTTCCATTCCCCACATCTTTATATGTCCCCCTTTCTGCCCAGCCCCACCCTGCACCCTTCCCATTCTCATTATTCTTCTTCTTTGGTTTCATCTCCTTCATTGCCATCTCCCAACTGGATTCTCCTGCTCTTCATTCTCCCCCACCCCCCTCCCCGCCCCCCCCGCAACTACAGCCTCCCTTTTTGCTTCCCATCTGGTCTCTCTGTACATCAATATTCTCGCCAACCCTTCTTATCGGATTCCAGCTCTGGCAGCCATTGTCCCTTTGCATTCTGCCCTCTGTGACCCATCTACCTCCACCTGACCCCTTTGTTTTTTCTTTCAATCTCCTAATAATAATGAGCTTACTGTTGTACAACATACATTTGTGCCAAAGTTTACTGCACTTGTACAAATAATCAGCTGCAATAATACACATAATTGAATTTAAAATGGCAATGAAGACAAAAGACCGATAGATAATAAATAGTGAGTTATCCAAATTCAAAAAAGTGACTTTACAATCATGTTTTCCTTCTTCTACTGCTTCTCTCCATCATGTTTCACCTCCACCTAGTTCGCCAATCCCACGAGGGGCCCCATCCCACTTGTTCCTCTTTATGCTGTCTTCAGGGTGGCACCGTTAGCGCAGCAGTTAGCACAACACTGTTACAGCGCCAGTGATCAACACCAGGGTTCAAATCCGGCACTGTCAGTAAGGAGTTTGTATATTCTCCTGGGTCTGTAGGCTTTTGCCAGGGGCTCCAGTTACCTCGCACCATTTGAAATGTACCGGGGGTTGTCAGTCAATTGGGTTTAATTGGACAGCACAGGTTCATGGCCAAAAAGGGCCTGTTCCCCTGCTGTATGTCTAAATTTTAAAAAAAATCTATATTCTCCCAGTCCTGATAAAGAACTTTGGCTCAAAACTGTGACCATTCTTTTTCTCCGACTAATGTTGCTCGACCTACTGGGTTCTTCCACCATAGAGTGTTCATCTTCAGTTTTATGCACCTGTGTGACTTATCTTTAACCTCTAATTTGATCGGTTCAGTCAGTGCCATATAAATAAAGGCGCTGAAATCCGAGGAGCTCAGAAAATCACGCAAGATCAGTGGAGGCAAAAGGGTGCTTAACATTTCAAGCCATGATCCTGCATCAAGACAACAGAATAGATGCCTCATAGAGCTTTATCTTGGTTTACTGGAAAAGTCTAAGTGAAAATTTATGGACGCTGCTGCATTCTTTATTCAAGGATTGGGGTTACAGGAAATTAAGGCATGACTGGTCTCCTTTCTTTGTGGGTAGAGTTTCCGTCAACTTCCCAATGCGGCGCTGAGCAGTAGACGGTGAAGTGTGGTAGGAATCAGCAATTGGTGGCATTGAATATTCCTGGGAATAAGAAGCTGAGGAGACTAACTTCAACCCCTGCAAATACAGTCAAAACACAAGTGAGGTGGTATTCGAAGACACAGACATCAGCGAGGGCAGCAAAAGCAGTTTGAGCATTGTTCCTTAAAGTAGCATGTTCTGGGGGAGGGGGGGGGGGGAGGGAATCAGCAAATAAAATTTGGTGAAATTTTGAGAAAATAAAAATTGTAATATTTTTGACAAATGAAAATAAAAACACACTGCAAGTTGCTCCATTTTGTGATGTAATAAGGCAAGCTTTATCAAAAAATAAATCAGGAATTGAATTACCTAACAGGTTGAAGGCATATATCAATGAGTCTGTTGTTCTGAAGATGGTTTTCAGGAGTAGAGCATTTTTTTTTTTATTTTGAGCTGTGCAAAGGGGTTTCTAGCCCCTTGGCCACACAAGTATAACCCAACCAAATTCTCTCAAATTTGCTCCAACGTGTGCTTTTTTTTTTGTTCTGTATCCATTTCTAGCAGCTGGGATGTGCAAAAAAGGATGAGCTACAGTGAGCTCAATCCCCCATTATTCTCCAGCAAATTCCTATCATTTTTTACAGAAAATAGTGGCATGAATTTCCCATTGGAGGATCATTTCCAACTTAGAATATTTAGTTTCAATATTGTAAACCGAGAACTCAAACTCAGCACAGACTGGAAATCATACTGGAGTGGGAATGACTCACTTATGTTCTGAATAGACTTTGTGATGAGAAAATAAGGACCAGTATTTCCCAATTATGTTGGCTTTAAGGCAAGAGTAGCAATAATTATCCCCAAGGAAGAGATGGAAAGTTACATCATGGAATGTTTGGATTTAATAACATCAAAAGTTGAACGATAGAACCATAGAACACTACAGCACAGAAACAGGCCCCTTTGGCCCTTCTAGACTAGCCGAACCATTTTATTTTTGCCTAGTCCCATTGTCCTGCACCGAGTCTATGGCCCTTCATACCTCTCCCATCCATGTACCTGCCCAAATTCTTCTTAAATATTAAAATTGAGCCAGAATTCACCACCTCAGCTGGAAGCTCATTCCACACTTTCACCACTCTCTGTGTGAAGAAATTCCCCCTCATGTTCCCCTTAAACTTTACCCCTTTCAATTTTAACCCATGTCCTTTTGTTTGTATCTCACCTATCCTCAGTGGAAAAAGTATCCACCCCCCTGATAATTTTAAATACTTTATCAAATCTCACTTATTCTTCTATGCTCCAGGGAATATATTTTCTCTGTCACTCAGTTCCTGAAGTCCGGGCAACAACCTAGTAAGTCTTTTCTGCACTTTATCTTATTGATAGGTTTCCTGTAGGTAGGTGACCAAAACTGCACACAATATTCCAAATATGGCCTCACCAATGTCTTATACAACTTTACCATAACATCTCAACCCCTATTGTCAATACTTCAATTTATGAAGGCCAATATGCCAAAAGCTCTCTTTCCAACCCTTTCCACCTGTGGCGCCACTTTCAGATAATTATATATCTGTATTCCCAGGTCTCTCTGTTGTACTACACTCCTCGGTGCCCGACCATTGACTGTGTATGTTCTTTCTTGGTTTGTCCTTCCAAAATGCAACACCTCACATTAAATTCTATCTGCCATTTTTCAGCCCATTTTCCCTGCTGGTCCAGATTCCTCTGCAAATTTGAATTTTTTTTTTAACTGAGTTGAAATGTAATGAAAATATTCTCCTACATTCTTAATGTCATTCCTCTCACTAACGTCGTATATATTTGAAAACATTCAAAGCATTCAAATGCCACATCATTTTGCTATGAAGTGATGCCCGAAAAGAGTCAGATTAAGTACCTGGCCATAGTTTGTCTCATGAAGCAGCCTCCATGCCACAAACTGCATCTCATCTGTTGTACAACTGTCATCTAAACCCCACTGGATATTTCATGCCAATTTTATCTAAGATTGGAGGGTCATAGAGTTGTGCAGAACAGGACAAGACCAACTTGCCCATGCTACCTACAGTTCTCAAGCATCTCTCTCAATCTTTCTTGGCCACATTCTTGTCCAAATATGTTTTAAATATTATTATTATAATACCTGTGTCTACCATGTCATCTAGCAGCTCCATATTTATTAAAATATGAGAATCAGTGCACTAATTTGCTTTAGTTATTTCAAGTATGATTCAAGAGCCAAGATTTTTTTTTTAATTGAGTGTTTGGATTTATGATCACTTGGAATGAGTGAAACAACACGGTTTTACCATGGGAAACCTTGCTTCACAAGCTCTGAGTGTTTTGAGGAGGGAGCAAAGAAACTTGATCAAGGCAAGGTCATCCAGGCCATGCCCTCCTCACACTGCGACCATCTGGAAAAAGGTGCAGGAGCCGGAAGATGAGCACCCAGTGGGACAAAGACAGCTTCTTCCCCTCTGACGTCAGATTTTTGAATGGACAATGAATCACAGACATTACCTCACTTTGTCCTATATTTATTTTTGAGATGTAATTTATAGCAATATGTGCACTTTAATGACGCTGCAAAATAACAAATTTCCTGACAATAAATTCTAATTCTGGAAGAAGTGGTGTACATGGATTAATGCAGCAAAACACGAGGAGATGGCATGGACCTTGGAAGTGTGGATATTCAAAGGGACCTTGGGGTACATTCATTGCTCCCCTTAAAAAGGCAATACAGGTACATTGGACAGTGAAGAGGGTGTTTAAATTGCTCCTTCATAGTCAAAATCCTGGAGTGTAGGGGTGACATTATAAAATCATGAGGTGTGCATAAAGTAAATGATGGCAGTATTTCATTTATTCAATTAATCACCAGTATCCCTCCTTGTAGTTGCCTATTCGGGCAACTACATTCAATAATTCCAGTCAAGACCTAAATCCTCAGCGATTTTCTTCAAAAACATTTGGATATTATGATTCAATATTAATCAGCTTTCAAAACTTAAAAAAAAACCTTTTTCCCTTCAGATGGAATCCAGTTCCGTATCCAAAGGAATGAGGACTTTTGTTGACTGATGAATTTCCAATTTAATACCGTAATTATTGTTTGACATGCAAAACCTGACAACCTGCTGATTGTGTGGCACTCGTTATGACACATTCAGCATTTGCCATTCACATTTTATTTTGAATTGGATCTGGCCTGTGAGTGATTACTGAGGTACATCGCATGGTATTTATTCCATAGAAACTGCAATAACAGTCAAAATAAGAAAGACTTTGATTTTGATTTTTGACATGTATAAGTTCAGAGATTTCTCTCTACAGTGCCAGAAAAAAAATGCCATTATATCAATGAAAATCATGTAAATGCAGCATTAACCGGTTTTGGTCACATTTCTGGGAAAATGGAATCCATTTGTTCACAGTAGATGAACTATTTGGTGTAGTTAAAAGCTCTTTAACTTAAACCATCAACTGTGTTAATCTCTCAGCAGATGATGCCTGATTCCTTTGCATTCTCCACTTGGATTCTGACAATGCCACTCAGTTTTAGAGTATTGAGTTACTAGTTTGAGAAACTTGGCTGAGCAGCAAAATGCACACTGTCTGAATATTCACCATCAGAACAAGAAAGGTGAACATGTGAACACCAGCATTTTTTTAAAAAAAACTATTTTACACAAGCTGTGTAAAAAAAAGGGGGATTTGTTCTTGGCTCAGAATTCATTTAAATTCTAAATGAGTCTAAAGTCCATGAATTTCAGGTGCTTGAGAACTGGAACAACATTCAAAATGCTGGAGGAATTGAGTGAACGAGTCAGCAATATTAATTTTCATGGATGTTGCCTGAACTGCTAACTTCCCCCAGCACCCTGGGGGCTGCTTCTGAATTTCAGGTGAATTGGTTGAATTTAGATCACCTAACATTCTAACAGATTATTTTTATTGAATATTTCCATGAAGTATTCTGCAAAAGGAAATGCTGACCAACGGATCAGTCAACGGACAATGCACTGCCAGCACATACAGAAATAAATAATTTAACATTGAATGTAAAAATGGGATCAGTTTCTGCTTTAATTTAAAAGCTATGAAGCTGGGCTCCGTGATGTAGCAGGCTGTGCAACTCCCTCGCAATTCTAGTTGCCCAATTCTAAAGCTGACCTTTAGAGTTTGTGTCTTCTCCCTGTGACCAGTCAGTTCTTTCCACTTTCTCTGGTTTACTCCCAACGTCCCAACAAGTATACACATGGTTCAGTTAATTTCCCATACAAATTAAGCTTTGTGTGGATGAATGGCCAGAGGATATGGGGATAAGTGATAGAAAGTAAGTTGCAGTGAAGCAAGTGGGAGAATGGGATTGGCTCTGAAAGAAAGTACGGACTTGAGACGGGTTGAATGGTCTCCTGCATTGTACGGAAAATTGAGAAAATACGAATGATATGGAAATCTTTAAAATGATCATTTTGAATTGGCATTGTCCTGATTTAATATTTTACACACCAACTGCATGTGTCTTTAAATATCATTATAACCTCTACTGAATAAACAATGCTGTCAATCAGTATGCAGACAGTACTTTCTTAGTTAGTTATCGAATGGTTTAGCAATCTTCCTTTGTAATCATAGGTTATAACCATGTTCACATTGGCATTGAGCTTTAAATACATAGAAAAATAGCATATTTAGATTGTAAATACAACTCAACATTAACATGGTGATCAGCACCTTCACAGTCAATTAATCCAAGCAGTTTCTTTTCAGTTCAGTGCTGTTGGTGTAGCTACAGTTAATACACACTGTGAGCATCTGCCTAGCGAATCAAAAACTATTATTTCCTCTGAGAGTAATTGTTTTCAGTGCCTTGACAGTCAGTCACCATCATAAAACATTTTTTTGCTGATATTTCTATCAGCAATATTTACATTTTCCGACGGAAAGGTTGTTGCAAAGCAAAAAAATTAATTGATGTAAGGTCCTCTCTTATATCCCTACCTGAGTTAAAGACTGTGGTGAAAATACATAATGCTTGTACTCAGATGCTGTGAAATGAATAAATATTAATTAATTGTTATTTTCAAACTGATTTAATCATACTGTCTGATAGTGAGAAGTTACTTTCATTGAATTTCTCACTTAAGCTCACAAAATGCAATATAAACATCAACAATTCATTGGAACCATCAAGGTTACTGTAAAATGTACTGGTGCAAATGATGGGTGCGGAAGATCAGTAAATGGATCTCTGCATCTATGTCAGAATTAGGGTTATTTAGGCACAGGAGCAGCAGGGAAGTGCACGTCCCTGTGGGAAAGTTTGTATGAAAATTGCACTACAGAGAAGAGGTGGAAAATATTGTGATATGGCGCAAGAATAATAAGCTGAGTCTCAGCATGAACAATTTGAAGGAGATGATCATGGACTTAAGGAGTGCCAGGAATGACCACTCTGCATTATACATCAATAACTCGTACATGGAGAGAGTAGAGAGCATCAAGTCCCTTGGAGTCCACTTCACAAGTGATCTATCATGGACACATAACATCTCCTCACTTTTCAGGAAGGTGCAATGGTGACTGCACATCCTGAGAAGACTGAAGCAGGCAAGGCTACCAGCCACCATCATGTCAACCTTCTACAGAAGCTCTATTGAGTGTATCCTGGTCAGCTGCATCACAATTTGATATGATTCATGTTGAGAATTGTATCGGAGGTTAATCTATAGGATCATAAAAAGTGGTAGAGTGAAAGGATTTTCTTGCGTTCCATCCCCCCCCCCCCCACCCACCCCCCACACCATCGACATGTCAACATGATCTACAGGGATCGTTATCTGAAGAGAGCACCCAAAACCCCTACCAACCTGCACACAGTATCTTTCAGCTACTCCTGTCAGAAAAGATATAAATGGAGTATCAGAGCTAGCACCACCAGGCTGAGAAACAGCTTCTTCCCACATTCCAGACTCTAATATTTACTAAGCAATATTTATTTATTCAATTTTAAATATATATGCATATTTGTCCTGCATATGTATTTTTGATTGTAAGTCTGCTATGTCTGGTTATATATCTCCATGTTTTCCACTGAGGAATGGAGGATTGGATAATAATAAGCCTGAACTTGAAATGATCTGAGCTAAGTTTGACATTTGGTGTGGGTCATTTAGTCTGCAGCAAAATGCTCATTCTATTATGCTTAACATTTTGAGGTTACATCAATTTTTTTAAAAATAAATCCCAGACCCGTTTGTTGATCTGCAAATTTTGCAATTCAACCAATCTCTTTGATTGAAATCGTATGGCACATGCATCTTTTTTTCAGATCAACAAAAGGAGAAGTTCACACCTTTAATAAACACTCAAAATTCTGAGCACATTTTTCCATGAGACCACCTCAGCTTTGTCCACGGAAAACTATAATACACATACTATTAATAAATAATGTCAGGACAATCGTATGCCATAAAAAATTCTGTCATGAAAATTTAAAAATAATTGGAATTATGCCCGTATTTTACTAACAACAATGGTAAATGAATTTCCTAGATTATAAAGAGAACCATGATAATATTTGAGCACTGGGTGGTAATTCCATTCAGTTAACTGCAGGGTTCATACTCAGAAAGTCAAGCATGGAGATAATTACCCTCAATTTGCCCATGAAAATGAGTCTTATCAAGCATGAAATCAAATTAATGTGAAGTGATTGAAACTATTTAAAAAGCAAATTTCCTCTTTGATCATATAAAATTACACCAATATCAAAACCTAAGTCCACCAGAATCTTTGTCAATCATTCTTTTTTGAACTTCTAGTAGTCACCAATTTGCTGTGAGTAAAAATTCATGTTCTTATTATTGCCTTGTTTTGTATCTGTCCTGATGCATTTTGATTTTTCTCCCGAAGTATATCAGAAAGTAAACAATTCTAAAATAATGGAACCGAAGTGTGAGGTTTCAGCCTTTGATATTTATATTTCAATTAGCACAGCTGAATGCAAAGTCAAGGTCAATATTTTAAAATGGGCATTAAATGCTGTGTTGTCTTGGTTGAAAGTTCCAAAAGATACATGCTAGACTTTGGGAATGAATTGTTCCAAGCAAATGATCTCTGCACAATTCCATTAATAATATAAATATTGCTTTATTGTGCCAACTGAGGTGACCTCAAAACGTAATTACTTCTGTCAACTGTTTACTTTTTGATTCAGTGTAACTTCCCTTATCTTTCTATTTTACTTTGAAAACAGTACCTTTTACACAATACATCCACATTCGAGGCTCTCCAACATGTGGATCTAGTTCTGCCATTCCAATTCCCTTAAACGATCAACCAAATCTTCTAAATCCCAGTGATTTATGTGTTCTGCTCTGCTTGTAGCTTAACCTGGAGCTGCATGCACTGAACATACAGCAAATAGAGCTGGGTGTACCCTAATTCAAAAACTTGATTCAAAGAAATGAGTTTCCTCATGAGATAATGAATTGATATATTGGACTGGTGAAGGATGGTTTCATTTTGCAGCAAAATGTTTTGCAGTGTTACGAGCCCAGAGGACCCCAAAACCCAGCAGCAATAGATATTCACCAAGACAAATGGTTACTTCAACTAAAGTTGCTTTTAATTATCTTTAAACATGAAAACAGAATCACACTTTAGCTTATCGCTATTGACTTAACTAACCTAACTTATCCCCCCCTTCTAATTCTAAGCGCACTTGGATGTAATGTGTGTGTAAGTTCAGAAAAGTTCTTTGATTCACAATCCAATCTCACTTCTCATTCCTCCAAGTTCATTGGTTGCAGGCAATTCTTATACTGTGCACAGAATTTAACATTTATAAAGTTCACCAGGCTTTGGCGCTTGATAGGTAAATGGTTACTGCTCAGGAAGGTTCTTGTCAGTTTTCAGAGAGAGATTTGCTGTTCACTGGACACCCACAACTGATTCCTTTTTAATCAGCCACTTCAGTGTCTTGCCAATGAAACCTGTCCCCTCAGGGTTCTCCAGATGATAACCTCTTTCTTTCAGGTCACTACAGAGTTCCTTTTTGTTTCTCTTATTTCAAGTGAATCATTAAACAGCCAGTCTTCTCCTTTTGCATGAACCACAAAGGCTTTGACCAGGCTGAACTAAACACTCAGAACCTGTCTTCCAAATGGGGTTTTCCACAAGCTTGCCAGCTTGTCCTGTTCTAGTCTCAGCTGCTGCTGCTGACTGTAAAACTGAAGAACTGAATTCTGTCTCTCTCTCTCTCAGAGAGAAAACCTGTTTTACTCCCTCTGCTTGCAAAACCACATAACCCTCTTAGAACAACAAGTTCCACTCCTGACAGTCTGCGGCTACAACAAGTTCTTTCATCTGTTGCCTTTTAGTAAACAACAATGCAGTAGTGAAGTATCTTGGGCACTCTCCAAAGCTTTTGCAAAGGCTCTTGGCACTGACATGTTTAGCATGAGCAGAGCTCCGGTATTTTAAATAAGATTTGTTTTAAAATGTTTGCATGTGATCATCACTAAAAAAACTGCCCCAATTTATCTCCCAAAAACATATCTGTATACAATACAAACACAACATTATCTGTCACAGCAGAAGAACAACTCAGTATTGTCAATTAGTCATTCTATTAAAAATAAAATGGGGGCAATCCATACAGACATAAAGTTAACAATAATGCAATAATATATATAAGCACTCTTGAACTTTTAAACATATCCTTATTAAAACATATTCACAGTGCACACACCAGGTCTGATGATAAACAGACTTTTGTCAATGACTTGTTTGAGTTTGTTTATTTAGCTCAACTTGCAAGGAGCATTGTTTATAAATGAATCTCTGAATTGGATCTAAAAAAGGGAACTATACTGATCCATAATTTTTTTTAAAAAAACCCAGAAAGATGTTATTAGATAGGGGAAGCTGGAGACAGTTGAGAGAAAGGTGATCAAAGGAATGACCACACGCACAATAAAAAAAATATGTAAACATTGCATGAACCTTGATGTATACTGCTAATAAATTATCTGAAAGCAAAGCTTTCTTTTGAAGAGAATGCCACGATGTCATCATTAACAGAATACAGGCATTTGAACCCATCGATATTTGAGACCTGACACAGCTTTAATTGGATCACATTCAGTTAGCTCCCATTTTACATGACGACTGGTCAGGATATCAAAAGACAGCATGGTTAGTGTAACAGTTAGCACAACGCTATTACAGCACCAGTGACCCGGGTTTGAATCTGGCACTGTCTGTAAGGAGTATGTACCTTCTTCCCATGCTTGCCTCTGGGCGATCTGGTTTCTTCCCACTCTTCAAAATGTAAAAACACAATGCTGGAGAAACTCAGCAGGTCAAACAATGTCTTTTATATAGCAAAGATAAAAGTACATAACCAACGTTTTGGGCTAAAACGCTTTATCAAGGTAGCCCTTCAAAACATATGGAGCTAGGGGTATTTATGTGGCACAGGCTCATCAGCTGAATGGGCTGGTTACTGTGGTGTATGTCTAAATAGAAATTTTAAAAGAAATAAGGAGCTGCTTTACTCAGCACAGCCTGCATTCCATTGATAAACGCTTGACCACTCCAAACACTTTAGATTTACACTGAATATTCAAGCTGCTCAATTAATGGAACTACCAATGCTGACCTTTCCTTTTATACATATATATATATATACATCTATATATATATATATATATATATATATATAGATAGATATATCTATCAATATATAGATCTATATCGATATATATCTAAATATATATATATATATATATATATATATACATACATATATAGGTCCCTATTTATATTTAATCATCCGTCTGTGTTTGTGTTAATAAAGTAAAATGACATATCAATGGCCAGCTGAGTTCAATACAGCCCTTCCTTTTCAATGCACTATTGAAATCACAATGGCAATTGGGAAGTGTGGAGGTGCAGCTTTTAGCTCTGAGGATATGTGTACAATTCTGAACTTGGGTTTATCCACGTGGAGTTTGAATGTTCACTCTGAGACCATGTCTGTTTCCTCTCATGCTTTAATTTTCCTTCCATCTCCCAAAGATGTGCTGGTAAATCAGTTGGTGACTGTAAATTACTTCTATCTGTGGCTAGGTGGATGAAGAATCAGAAGAGAACTGATAGACATGTGAGAGAGAATAAACTGCAGAGCGACAGGGAAGTAAGAAAGGGAGAGTGATTGATGGGATTGCTTGTTGAGTCAGCATAAACATAATGGGCCAAATACAGGCATTTGAACCCATATTGACTCAGTTGTTTTTATTAAATGATGATTTAAAGATTTATTCACAGAAATAAAGGGTGGCAAATAAAGAGTGATTAGTGAAGCACTGTTACAGTGCCAGTGAACCCAGGTTCGAATCTGGTGCTGTCTGCACGGAGTGTACATTCTCCCTGCATCTGTGTGGGTTTCCTGCAGATGCTCTGATTTCCTCCCACCCTTCAAAACATACTGGGGTTGGAGGTTAACTGGGTGTGTAATTGGATGGCACAAGCTCATCGGCAGAAAGAGCCTGTTACCGTGTTCTATGTCTAAAAAAAAAATCTTTTTTTAGACATAGAAAAAAAGACATAAAAAAAAGCAATTTCTTCATGTAGTAGTAGTACGAAACAGTAATGTCTATTGAACTCAAGGTTAGATCCTTTTTTAATCCATCAATTAAAATTTTCATGATCACAACCTCATTTTTTATTTAATATGCACAATTTATTGTTCAGCATTAAAAATTACATGAACCAAACTTGTCTATACTGGACTCATAAAGTATGATGTCTTGTATCTAGTAAATCACATCGGATGGATGGATAGGTGGCACACCACGGGTCTCCCCCTTTGTTCTTCAATGATACCACAAAACAGTTCATATACAATAATAACAGCTCTTTTTTGCAGGCAGCGGGGTCCTGAGTGGGATCAAGTCACATCACCATTTAGGACATCACATCAGCAGACTCCACCTGCTGCACAGCGAATCCAAAGAACAGTAACATTCCTGTTATCTGGAATTCAAGCAACGGGCAGCCTCAAGCAACTGGCAACAAAAGAAAATCATGAAAATAGGTAGCAAATATGGAACTTTAAAATTGGTGCATCTGGCTGTTAGTCTGCTAATCACACAACACGGAATCTCAAGCAGAGTGAAAATTCACTTAACAGGCATGTACCAATCTCCAAAGGTGTCAGATACCAGCTGTAATGTCAGTTTGTGTTTAGATCATCATTTTTAGATGAATCTTCTATTACTGGGACCTGAACAGTGTTGGGAACACACCCATTGTTTGAACAGTAAAATTCAAATTCAAAGTCTTCATGAAACATATATCCATGGCTATTTAGGTAATTGGACAAAGTAGCCTTGATAATTAACACCAGGCCTGGCACCTCTTAAAAACAACTTCCATACACATTGTGCTGAAAAAAATAAACATCCAACACTCAAATAAAAATTGACCACATGCTCCTTCAGAAAGTATTGGGGCATGACCAAGTGCCTGAGAGATTAATTTAGAGGAAGGTCTTATGCAAGGAAGATAAGATGAAGACATTTCTGGATAGAATTCCACAAACCAAAGGCTTTGAAAACCTAAGGATCAACTGCCAATGCTGGAGCAAGGAGTGATTACATTCAGTGTATGTCACAACTCCTGTGACCCAGGTTCTGACCCCTTTGTGCTGTCTGAGTGGGGTATACATGCACATTCTACCAAAGGAAGTGTGTGTGTGTGTGTGTGTGTGTGTGTGTGTGTGTGTGTGTGTGTGTGTGTGTGTGTGTGTGTGTGTGTGTGTAATGGAATCTGGGGTGAGGGGTGATAGAAATATGAAATTAAGTAACACCAAAATTAAGTGGAAAATGAGATTGATCTGTGAGCCATTGAAGACTTGATGGGCTAAAACGACCCTGTATGTTGTTGGGAAATGCAGAATAAGAAAGCAGTTAAAAGACAGATTTAGATTAATATCAGAGTATCCAATGAATTCAGGAATAGTAGATTTCACACAGCTACTATAGGTCAAGATAAGAAACAGTTTTAAAAGACTGCCTTCGGAATGTTCCTCCCTCTTAAAATACCCAATGTTCTCAACTGCCTCCCAGACAATGACTCATGCTTTGGGCCTCTTTCCACTCCACAGCCACACCCAGTGGCGGTTTGTCTTCCAAGTCCAGAAATATCTAGATCATAGATGGACGAGAGAGGTGCGGAAGATTGCGGGCTGGGTGCAGGTCAATGGGACTAGGGGAGAGAAGGTGTTTGGCATGGACTAAAAGGGCCGAACTGGCCTGTTTCTGTGCTGTAATTATTATATGGTTAAACACAAGAATAAAAACCAGGAAACTAAAAAAAAATGAAAAAAAACATAAAAGTGAACTTAACACAGTGTACCTGGGCACCAGAGATTTACAAGACCTCAAATTTATGGAGTAGGAATGGAAGGGTAGTGGGGCAACTGAGTTAACCAAAGGCATGGAGAAGGTTTTTAGTGGTGGATGAGTTGAGGTTGGACTGCTCAAGCAATTACACAGAGGCAGACCAGACAATCTCAGTAATCACACAGGAATCTGCCTTAAATGTGCTATCAAATGAGTCTGAAAATCCAGTCTAGAAGATTTTCCACATCTTAAAGTTTGTTGGAACATGGTTCAGAAAACAAAATTAACTTGCAGTTTATGGATTTGATCGATAATTTTTAAAACACAGGATTTTCATTCTACCAGCAGACCTAGAACATTGGGAAACTCGCATGGTCCAAATTAATTACATTTTCCATTTACAACAGAGTAGGATTTTTTTTTTGCAATGAGGAATACAACTCTGTGAAATTCTGCTCCTTGCAAAATGGGAGTGTGATATTGGAGAAATGAGCTTCCATGAAATAGACTTCTTCTCAACAAGACTTCATGTAGTGATCATTGAGAGATCAGAGGTAGAGAGGGTGAGCAAATTTAAATTCCTGGGAGTCACTATTTTGCGTGATCTTTCCTGGACCAAACTCACACGAATGCCATCATGAAGAAAGCACGTCAGCACCTCTACTTTCTCAGGAGTTTGCAAAGGTTTGGTATGACACTGAAAACCTTGACGAACGTGTAGCTGACCAGCTACATCATGGCCTTGTATGGGAGCACCAATACCTCTGAGTAGAAAGCCCGGCAAAAGATAGTGGACACAGCCAGGATATGCACTGTTTGCGTTGTTGCCATCAGGAAAGAGGTCTAGGTGCCACAAGTCTCACACCACCAGGTTCAGGAACAGCTGCTACCCCTCCACCATCAGACTCAACAACAAACTCAATCAGACTCATTTATGGACTCCTACTTTGTACATTATTTATTATTGAATATTTATATTCTGTATTGCAGAGTCAGGTTATTTCCATTTCTTTCTTTGTTTACATTTTTTTTCTTTCGTAGGCATGTCTTTTCTTGATTACAGTTTTTCGCACTACTGCCTGTCCCACAGGTAAAAAAAAATCTCAGAATGGTATGTGACGTCATGGATGTGCTCTGACAACATATCTGAATTTTGAACTTTATCTTTGAACAAAGTTACTTTTCCTGCACATTTGCAAATTTTGTAGCAAAGTAACCCCAGATACATTAGATTAATTGTAACCTTTGCTCAAGTAATGGCTTCCCCCCCCCCCACCCCAATCACCACCTGCACTGTCAGTGTCATCCCACTTCTTAAACCCATTTTTGTCACCCATTCTCATGAAAAGCAAACCAGAACATTGAAATAAGATGGATGGTGAAATGGTTGATGTCCTTAATGACAAACCTAATGAGAGACTCATTTTAGGACTCTTGCTTGTTCACTTTATTGATCTTCTTTTATTTGTTCTCTCTGTAGTGCACAGTCAGTTTGTTTTTATTCATTATCTGTTCACAGTTCTTTGTTTGCTTACAAGTTTTACACTATGTACGGTTTATTTACTTTCTACCAATTTCTGCACCCATAGGGAAAAAGGAATCTCAGGGTTGTATGTGATGTTTGGCATATACTGACAATAAATAAAATTAAAATAAATCTGAATCTAAAAAAAACCACATCTAAATAAGCTGCCATGTGAGCAGCCAGCCACTCAAACAAAGCAGTGGTGTTCCTCCACTGCAAATGCAACAGTCATGTAGCATGAGGTACGAGCTCCTGATTGCCATTGTGTGAGAACCAATGGCAAACCACGTAATGCATATCACTTTCCCCAAACAATTGATTGACTGTGTTATATCCAATTTCCATTATGAAAATGTGCATTGTAACAGAAAGACCTTAATTCAAAGCAGATTTCAGCTTCAAAGATTCCATTATATGGCTCAGCAAGTACACACTGATTGTTATTGGCAAAATAAGGATGGAAGAAATCAAGAACAGCTGATGGAAGGTTGAGGCAATTTATATGCAGTGTATTTGGGAAACACACCTGTTGATAACAATCACAAACTTCAGCACTTATTACTCTACACATCTGTCAGGTGAGGCAAATTGTAGCTGCATTTGACAAACATTTTTTTGGATTCATATAATTCATATAATTAGTACTGTCACTACGTTTCATTGTTTGGTAAATGGTTCAACGTAACAAAGCAATTGCAAACTGAAGTGCACAATTTTCACCTGGAGAATGTTGTTTCATTGGGTGGTACTTGTGCAATCAGGTGGTAATAAGCTTGACTTGGCCTCACGAGTACATTTCATTTACAAACCACGCAGCTTCACTTTAAGGAAGAATCATCCGAAACTTGAGACCTCCGGTGCTGCAGATTATTAGAAACAGACAAAAATTGGAACCAGGCGCAAAAAAATGAGAAGGGCACACAACTCAGTGGGTGAGGTGTGGTAAAACATTGTTCGATATAATTGCCTGGTCAGGCAGTCCTATTGGCTAGTTGTACCTGTGGCCCTCGCAGCTCAGTGCAGGACAACCAAACAGTGTGGATGTGAATAAAAGCCTATTGGTTTCTCTACAATAGTCTTTTAAGTAATTGATGGTGCATCATGAGGAGCAACCATGGGCAGAAATGGTAAATCAACACTTTGGGACCAAAGGGTCCAAAACTGAAACAGTGACTGACCATTTCTGTCCATGATGCTGTTTGACCCACTGGGTTCCTTCAGCAGCCCATTGTTTTCAACAAACTATAATTTTTGTAGCAAAGTAACCCCAGATACATTACTTTGAGAATCTGTAGAGTTCTCCTAGAAGGGTTGATTGATCTTCTCTATAAACAATTGATCTGAAATTATCAGCAGGCTGACATTGCAAGATTTTAATTTGGTCGTGTAGAGAAGCAGCAAGGAGACCTCACGGAATCAGTAGTATGATTGCAGATCGTCTTCAGAACATGACCACAACTTTTTGTGAGCCAGAAGTGACAATGATTTTTAAGTCAGAACTGTTTAAGAAGCGGTCCAAGGTTTGAAATGGCCTCAAAAAATAATATTTTAAAGTTGATTGTTTGAGACAATTAGGAAATTATAAGATTCTCCACTGATCCCAATGATTAAATTTCATTCCACATAATTGTTTTATAAGTCTGCAGCCAGATCTGCAGGAAAGTTCCCCAGCAGGATTTGAATGAAGCCCTCCCCCCTCCCACTTCTTTTTACCCCTTGTTACCTTTTCCCAGCTCTTTCGTTGTCTCTTCCCTTTTCCCTTTGTCTCCTTTAACAGAGCCAAAATTCCAAAATCAATTCTCACCTATCCTCTTTTGGTCTGGACTCCTCTCCCTATCATTCTTCAGTCTTTAATCAGGTGCCTTCCAGTTTTTTGCTTATATCTTAAGGAAGGGCTTAAGCCGGAAACATTGGCAATATATCTACCTCCTCTGAATGCTGCGAGACCAACTGAGTTCCACCAGCATTTCTGTGAGTTTTAACTAGAATCACAGCATCTGCAGACTTCAGTGGTTCACTTTGAATGAAGGCAGACCACTTGAGTCAGCTGTGAACCACACAGCATTGAGCAGGAAATTAATGTACCGTTGGCTGCCATGAAAATACTAGGTCAGGATTTGTTTTCAAACTTAATCTTGGAATAAATTCCCATTAGCCAACACACTAGGAATCAAAATCGAGCTCATGCGCCAAAGTACAAGTTTTTTCACAGCTACTTTTCAGTTGTCGGGCACCATCCTGCTCAGCTTGATCAAACCTTTGCCCCCACAACTTTATTTGTGATCATGAAAAAGCAAATAAAAGGACAAATATTTAGATTGTGGTTTTTTTCCCCCAGTTTCTTCTGTTGCAAATCGGCCAATGAATAAACCTGTTTTCGTTTGACTGTATTTGTTCTGTTACTGCAAGTTCCATTAATGCAAAGCAAGTTTTGTTATGCAGACACCTGCAGTGACTTCTGATCAGACTTTGAAAAGAAACAAGCAAAATATAAATAATCAAATCTCTAGTATAACATATAATCACCTGGCTCTTGTCAGTATATAGATTTCAAGATGAAGCAACTTTCTTATTATTGTGGGTCCACCTGAAGAGTCTGAATTCTAATTGAAACACTTTATTTTCCTGATTTTTGAAATAAAGACTGAAAAGGCAAAAATAAATCTCAATTTCAAAGATGCATCTGGGGATTGCTTGATAAAGTTGCATCTAAACAGACTTTTCATGTCAGGCCTTCAAAACATTGGACAGAGTATATTGAGAGTGAAGGCCAAAAGCAAAAGCAAGGCTGAATTATTCACAAGACATGGAGTAGGAGAATATTTTTGGCGTGAGATCGCTCACTTTCAAAGATTGTGCGGCTCGTTTAGCATAGCAGTTAGCGCTATCTGTAAGGAGTTTGTAGGTTCTCCCTGTGTCTGCGTGGGTTTCCTCCGAGTGCTCTGGTTTCCTCCCACCTTCTAAAAATGTATGAGGTATATAGATCAATTAGAGTATTTGGGCTAGAGGGGCCGGATACTGTGATGTATGTTTAAAAAAAAAGTCCTCGCCTGCTACAAAGGCTCTCCCCAGCCTATTATCTTTGTTCACTTTTCACTTCCTAGTCCAAGGTCAGACACTGAGGGCTAATTTGCCAGAGAACAATATGGAGAAAATTAGCTATTCAGTATCATTCCTGGCTGAATTTCCAAGGATATGATTACCAATGTATGCAGAGCACTGTTCCAGTGTGGTTCAATTGAGACCAAATTAAGGTCCAAAGGCTATCACAGCGCTGATGGCACCTCTCTTGGATCAATAACCACAGTAGATTCCAAGAAAGGCAGAGAAATTGGCCATGGTTGCTGGATTTCACTTGCATTGAGCACCACGCAAGCCAACAGACTGCTCTCACTAGGACGGCAAAGGGCCATTTTGTTGGGCAAAGTAAATCACCATGGCAGGTGCTGGATAATTCTGTCCAACTTAGATAAGATTTTCCTTCAAAACTGCCAAGATGTAATGCAGGAAAATGCCTTCTTGAAGCACCAGGGCCATGTACTATAATGCAAATAGCTGCAAGGTTTTCTAGCCAGCTTACTCTTTTTCCCTCCTTTTGCGTGACCTCAGCTGTAAATTTTAGGCTTAATGGTCTGGCACTAATCCAGTTCATTAGATTTTAAAGTTATTTACATCTCAGTGCGGCAACACAGTTACTGTCAAACCTAATTTCTGAAGCATGTGCCATTATGTGGCATCATGCTGAAACGAACCCCTTTGTTGTTGGGATAAAGGAAGCTGCTGTTAATCGATGAACATACTGCACAATTTTCAGAATGAAGGTTGTAGGATAAATAAAAACATGAATGTGAAATATCCATAACATCTGAGCTGTTTTGTATTATTTTGTAAATAAATGCTTCATAAATGGTTTATGAATTTGCTCTTAATGACATCAGTGAAAACTTTGTGCAGAGATGTAGATTACAAAGACAGCAATAAACCTGCAGGATTCCACTGACTTTAGAAACAGGACCTCAAGATCACCCACAAACCTGACAAGAAATGGAAAGTAAACAACGTGACCTTGGGGTTCATCCATTAATCCCTCAAGGTTGCTACACAAGGTACATTAAAAGAAGTGCTACAGCGAGTTGCAAGCAGAATTATGCCCTCAACTGAGACCTGGGCAGTCCAATCGGGAGGTGAATGAAAAACTTGGCACCGTGGCATCATCGCTGTGGTAGTTACTGGGAAGCATGTCACAGCCCAAAGGAACTTTTTTCCCATGGCAGAGGAAGACCAGAGGCAGAAGGGACTATAATGCAGCTGAGGAAAAATGATGGGGAACAGGCCAATCTTCTGTGAATCTGGGCAAGAGTCACATGTTTTTAAAGAGCAAAGTATATAGATGCTGTGATTGTGTGCCATACACAGACATGCTGGAAGAACTCAGCAGGTCATGCCGCATCATGCCACATGTTGGTCTTTCCAAACAAGACTTGTGCTGCAAGTAAATAGCATTCATTGTGAGCTGCATGACTATTAAGGAGCCAGAGTGGCTGTGATACAACTTGAATAAAGAGGTTGCAGGCAGTGAAGGAAGCAATCCCAACAGTGCTTCTCGAAAGCCCCATATCTCCAATGTCTAAGGTTCAATCCTTATTTCTAGTGCTATCCATGTGGAGTCTGCACATTTTCCCTGTGACTGTGGGTTTTCTCCAGCTGCTCAGTTTCCACCAATATCCCAAAAGATGTACACGTCAATTGGCTGCCATAACTTCAGGTAGGGAAAGCTAGAGGTATACAATGCAGTGATAACTGGGGGAATTAGTGGTGGAGAGAGTGACAAATTTAAGTTCTTGGGAGCCACTACCTTGGAGGATCTTTCCTCAACTGAACTCACCAATGGTATCATGAAGAAAGCACATCAGCATCTCTACTTGCTCCGGAGTTTGCAGAGATTTGGTAGGACACCAGAAACCCTGGGAAATTTCGACAGAGTTGTGGTGGAAACTGTGCTGACTGGCTGCATCACAGCCTGGTATGGGACACCAATATCCCTGAGATTAAAGCCCTGAAAAAGGTAGTGGACACAAGGCAGGGCATCACAGGCAAAATCCTCCCCAGCCTTGAGAACATCTATGGGGAACACTGCCGTTGGAGAGCAGCAGCAATCATCAAGGATCCACACCAACCAGCACATGCTTTGTTTTCGCTGCCATCATGAAAGAGGTCTAGGTGCCACAAGACTCGCACCACCAGGCTCATGAACAGCTGCTACCCCTTCACCATCAGACTCCTCAACAACAAACGCAATCAGGGACTCATTTCAGTACTCTAACTTGTGCACTTTATTGATTTTTTTTATCCTCTCTATATTGCACAGTTTACATACGTTATCTGTTTACAGTCCTTTATTTGTTTACATGTATATATTTTGTACATTTTTTTGAACTACCAATAAGTGGTAATTCTACCTCGCCCGCAGAAAAACAATCTCAGGGTGGTACATGATATTATGTATGTACTCTGACAATAAATCTGGAATCTGAAATTTGAATTTGCACTAGTGGAGTTTGGGATGACTTGAGGGGAATGTAAAGAGAATAGTGTCAGTTTAATGTTATTGGGTGAATAATGGTCTGCATTGATTTAATCGACGGAAGGGCCTGACTCTAAGGGTTTCACTGTCCTTGTCTGTGGAAAAAAAAGGCCAGCAGATGTTCTGAGGAAGGATTTATTGTCTTAATGGAGACTCTTAGTGATATTCCCTGCCTATTGTTCTCTTGATGGTATGGTGGTTAACAATGGTCACGGATTGCAAACAAAAATTATGAGAGTTGTGGGGAAAATGAGTCAAGCAACTTGTGATTTCATGAGGTGCTTAACCAAAGCTAGTAAAACATTGTATATGAAAAATATGCACTATTTAATTACATTTTTCAGCTTTAGATTTTGCACAAAGTAGGTATAAAAATCATATCTGATGAACTCCTCATTAATTCAGTGAGAAAAGTGTATGTCTACAAAGGGCTATGCTCTGTTGTCCAATGCTATTCGTGAAGGCAACCTTCTTTTTTCAAAAAGACTGCCTTTTCCTCTACATATTGAGGCAACATCAGCAAAATGATGAGAATTGAATGCATGTCTAAATATTGTGTTGGTTATTGGTAGAATTCAAAGGTAAAAGACGGTCAACCTCCCTGGGATCTAAATTAGTAAGATGTAAGAATTTATCAAGATGACATAAAGAAGTATCACCAAACATTCAATGACACCTTGATGGTGTACCTTGATGTAGGCATGAACAAAATGCTTGCAATACAGCCGTGATAAGTGTCAACCACTTTGTGGCAGCTCACAAGTCAGAACACAATAGCTTTGAACCTCATTCCAAGGATTTAAAAGATGAGTTAAGACCAACACCATTGTGACCTGGTGACACCCCTTAGTCAAGTTGTTACACTGGTGCTACATGTGGCTTATAAAGCGAGTAAAAGCTCTCACCCACAATTCAAGGATGAGGCAGAAAGTCTCCATTTACCTTGGACAAAACTTATCCCTCAACTTGCATGACCAGAACGAATGAAATTATCCTTATCGCATCAACACCTGTGGAAAATTGATATGTCCACATCAATTACCACTTTTTCTCTATTTAAAGAAGAATATTTAGGCTCTTGTGTGCTTTTGAACATACATATATATAGATAGATAGATAGATAGATAGATATAGATTATACACACACATATCACCCCCAATGTGGGAGATGTCACGTGAATGGCATCAATAATCAGCCAAACACAAATTCACTATGTCTGAGAAATGAACAAGTTTAAAGCTGACATTTACCTCCCAGTGGGAATTCTGCAGATAAGGCAGGTGGAATCTCATCCTCCTTACTCCAATCCATCGTGCAAACTAGGGACATTCTTGTGCCTTCTTCATTGCTATCTACTGGCTATGAGTTTCTTACCTCACTTCAGCCAGTTGTGGGCACTGAGGGTATAAAGCCACCACTGGAGGCTCAGCCAAGTAATTAGAGGAAATCAGAAGACCTATGTGTCCTCGGAGGCTATTAGGCCTTCTGGAGCAACACAAGTTAAAGGTTCCATCGTGGAGATGAGAAAATCAAGAGATTTTGTGAGTGAGTTCGAAAGAAGCAAAGTCAATTTCAGTCACTTTGCTTCTGGGGTCTTCCAATGGACAGCCTGAACTTTTGCAGAAGCCACAGGAGCATCAGGTTAATATAATCTCAAGGCTCAGTCACATCACTCGATATTTGGTGATGGGCTCGCAATGGTGTGCAGTTAGCTCAATATTTATTGAACATGATTCCAGAACAGGCACTTGTACAAACACATAAAGCACAGCTAGTGTTTGTATCGATGATGCTGAAATTCATTTGCTGATTTTTTTTTTTTCTGCGTGATACACCATTCCCTCCAAGTACATATCCACCCCACCACCCCCCAATGCAGGTGGAGGATTCATGTTTCTGAAGCTCAGTGAACGCAGCCTTATTGTGGACCTAGTAACTCCATTCCTCACATGCCAGAGTTTAAAAAGTAGTACACAGCAGGTTATGGCATTTGCTTCCAATCTTTCTCATGTATTGCTATTTATATTTAAAAAATATTTCCATTATATTGTGTCACTATCCAATGTAAAAAAAAATACACAGTTCTGATTTCCTGCCACTAGATGTTGCTTGCGTACTTTGTTCATATTTTACAGAGCTGTATTTATAAAATGCCTTCCGGACACCTGGTGGCATGTCCAAAATGATACTATGCTGGGATTTTCCAGGGGATATTATCATTCCCACAAAAGCATTGATTTTCAAAAATGGTGCCTTTCCTGCCTCATTAATCACTGTTTTTCAGTGACTTGTGTTGGCAGGATTCCCAGCTCTCAACGAAACTTTACCAAACTCTTTTTTGCATTTCTTCATAATGCTAACATTCTGCAATTGTATAATTTAACTATTACCCTTCGAAAATAAAATTGTCACGATGTGTAGTTTATTTCCCTTCGAAACTGAAAAGTTATATATCATGGCCATAAAACTGATCGTGACTGAAGCAATGAGAGACAGGACATTGCTTCCGTTATTTGCTATCATCTTAGCAAAATATAATATGTGCTCAAGAATATTCATATTATGCAATAACCTTGTCCATGCAAAGGTGGTACAATGTTGATATTCAAATGCTTTAATTCTTCAAGTAATTCACAGGGCACTATTTTTCTTTCCCTTTCTTAACGGAAAAAACTGTTTTCTGCAGCTTTTTGGTTTTAAATCAGTCAGTTGTTGCAAATCTGGTGATAGAGTACAGCAGGGAATAGCAAACATTTTCCAGAGTAACCATGAAGCTTTTCCTTCCATAATTAAAGTTTTTGCATGCGGGGGATCATCACTGGTGTGTGGCAAGCCTGTCAAGATGCCCAAACTGAAATGCACGGATGAACGAGAAATCTTTCAAGTACAGTTGCTCATCTTTTCTGTGCAACCCCTCACGGTGAAGTTCGGGCACAAATCATGGAGTGAGTGCTGGGAAGCAGATTGCAGAGGGGTAGAGTGATCAGAAAATCTTGAGAGGCGACGATTCCAGAGAATGTGAAGATTAGTTGAATGGTTGAAGGATTCCAAGGTTAAGACACCAGGACTGTGGAGATAATGGTTGAAGGGAGGGATGAAGCAGTGGAGAGAAGGTGGACTCAGGAAAAAGAAAGAACCACAAAAATAATGTGGGGAGCCCAAGGAACAGGAATGAGGTGACCTGACAGCGATGAAGTTGGGAAAGAGATCAGGAGCTCAGGTCCAATGTTAGGATGTTTGTGAGAAGATCAGGGGATACTAACGGCTATGTGGGAAGAGCACTTCTTTGGAGATGATTTAACAATGTGAAGCTAAAACAAGAATCTAAGTTAAAGGATGACTGCTGTTTGTTTCAAAAACAGGCTTTGGAAGGAATGAGATTTTAACCAACCCTTGGACAGATCTTTATCCCCAATTGAGACCTGTTCTAATGTTTGACTGAATGATTTATCAATGCCGTGTGCAGAACAAAAATTACAGATTTCATCATGTTGATGCATTACTTTGTGATTGAAATCTCTGGGATGTACCCAAAGCATGGACAGGAAAGATCAGACACTTTTGCATGGTCAGAGAACCCATTCACATTCAGCAGTTAAAAGTTATTCTGAAACCTATGATTCTGTATTTAAAATGGTGAACAATAGAAAGAAATTGCTAGGGCGCATTATTTTCCCTTGTGCAATTTTTCATAAAATTTAGAAAATATGTTTCCTAACATGGTGCAACATGGAGGATTATCCAACAAGTTGGACAGGAAGTTGGTTAAGACAATGGTCAGTTTCCATGTGCTTGCAACTTGGGAGTATCATCTGACCACCCAGGCAGGAAGCAGGCCAAAAGTCACCACTCCCCCGTCAATCAATGTCAGACCCACTCACACAGGTAAAGACACCTTCCAATTGGTCCTCCTCTTCACCAAAAGTAACATGGGCCTACCTAGGCCAGCCCATGAGCTTGCAGCAGGATAAAAACCCAGCAGATGAGCTAGCTCACTCTCTTTTCCCTTTGGAACCATCCCTGAGCTCCACTCCAGGATTTGAGCTATAAGCAAAGCTGGAGGACTAATTGTAGAGTGTGTGCTGGGGAATGTGACATTCACCAAGGTGTCCTGTCTGTTGTAATTTTTATATATATATATATGACAGGAGTGTGGGTATGACAACGGCTCTGTATACGCTAATCTTTGTGAGGTTTTACAGTTGGTTGTTTTTCCAGACTCTTTTGTGTAGTCTTCCAAAGGCGCTATTTGCCTTGGCGAGTCTGTTGTCTATCTCGTTGTCGATCCTTGCAACCGATGAAATGGTGCAGCCGAGATAGGTAAACTGGTTGACCGTTTTGTGCGTCCGATGGAGATGTGGGGGGGCTGGTAGTCATGGTGGGGAGCTGGCTGATGGAGGACCTCAGTTTTCTTCAGGCTGACTTCCAGGCCAAACATTTTGGCAGTTTCCGCAAAACAGGATGTCAAGTGCTGAAGAGCTGGCTCTGAATGGGCAATTAAAGCGGCATCGTCTGCAAAGAGTAGTTCACGGACAAGTTGCTCTTGTGTCTTGGTGTGAGCTTGCAGGTGCCTCAGATTGAAGAGACTGCCATCCGTGCAGTACCAGATGTAAACAGCATCTTCATTGTTGAGGTCTTTCATAATCTCACAAAGATTAGCGTATACAGAGCCGTTGTCATACCCACACTCCTGTTCGGCTCCGAATCATGGGTCCTCTACTGGCATCACCTACGGCTCCTAGAATGCTTCCACCAGCGTTGTCTCCGCTCCATCCTCAACATTCATTGGAGCGACTTCATCCCTAACATCGAAGTACTCGAGATGGCAGAGGCTGACAGCATCGAATCCATGCTGCTGAAGATCCAACTGCGCTGGGAGGTCACGTCTCCAGAATGGAGGACCATCGCCTTCCCAAGATCGTGTTATATGGCGAGCTCTCCACTGGCCACCGAGATAGAGGTGCACCAAAGAAGAGGTACAAGGACTGCCTAAAGAAATCTCTTGGTACCTGCCCCATTGACCATTGCCAGTGGGCTGATATCTTGGCGCTTCACAGTTCGGCAGGCAGCAACCTCCTTTGAAGAAGACCGCAGAGCCCACCTCACTGACAAAAGAAAAAGGAGGAAAAACCCAACACCCAACCCCAACCAACCAATTTCCCATTGCAACCGTGTCTGCCTATCCCGCATCGGACTTGCCTGCCACAAACGAGCCTGCAGCTGACATAAACATTCCCCCTCCATAAATCTTCTTCCGCGAAGCCAAGCCAAAGAAATATATATAGTGTGTGTGTGTGTGTGTGTGTGTGTGTGTGTGTGTGTGTGTGTGATATATAAATATATAAACCTTGTTAATTGGTGTGTTGTGCCAGATTGTCAGAGGAGCGCTGGCAAGTACTGTTTGAACCCTCAAAATAAATTTAGTATTGGTTAGTTAGCTTGTATCAAAGGATTATTGGTTTGCATGCGGGTCTATGCAACTCCTTTTGCATATTTATGATGCTTTTAAATAAAGATTACTGTTAGCAGTAACACGTATGCAGTATGGTCACACCTTGAACCCTTTGAACTTGTTCTCTCTCCATACATAGAGAATAAAATCATAAGACTCAAGATACAGTGAAATGCAAAGCAAATATTGAAGCAAATGATACTCAATTTGACTGTTTGAGCTTTGTCGTTAAATCTTTACAAATCAATAAAGAGAGTAGAATTCACCCCCATTAGCCTGACCTGTGTTTGATTACTGCTTTTATATGTAAAAGATAGCGTGCTTGTACACTGCACCATTAACTGGCTTCATGTAATTACTAACTAACATTTGGATGACATAATTGGAGAACTATCACACAAAACTGGAAAAAACCATGATGAATTTAAAAAAATGACCTATAGTTGAACAAATCTCACAGTGAATTTATTTTCCAGCTGAGAATCTTGAAAGGGAATGAACATTTTCAGATTTTTTTTTCCCTTCTCCTGAAAATACTGACTTTGGGTGAATTCTTCCTAATTTACCTCTCCAAATAGCCATTCTTTGTGGATAAATTCCAACTATTCAGCCACTGAGAGCTTAATTTCTACTCCAAATTACATTCAAATAGATATTTCTGCAGGGAATATTGGAGAGCGGCAAAGGGAAATTTTCTCTCTTAATTTCTCCCTCTCCCATTTTTCTCAGTGCACACAAAAAAATTATAATTCACAGCTAGAATCATCTTTCTTAGTGCAGGTCAAAGATTCTGATTGTCCAGAAATTAGATCATGTAATTGCAATGGTTCTCAACCTTTTTTCTTTCCACACACATACCACTTTAAGTATTCCCTCTGCCATAGGTGCTCTGTGGGATTGCTTAAGGAGGTATGAGGGTGGAAATAAAAAGTTTGAAAACCACTGTTTCAATTGTACCTAATTGACTCATTAGGTGCACAGTTTCATAACTCCAAAGGAAATGGGCCAATTATATTTTTTCTCAAGCAAAATATTTCAGTAACATTGGGTCTAGAGCTGTGATTCTCAACCTTCCCTTCCCACACACATACCACCTTAGATAATCCCTTACTAATCACAGAACACTTATGGCATAGAGATTACTTAAAGTGGCATGTGATTGGAAAGAAAAAGGTTGAGAACCACTGGTCTAAATCTTCCCTACCTCACACCCATGCCCTCTATTTTTATTTGCCTAACAGTCTTTTAAATGTCCCTATTGTTCCAGCCTCCGCCACCACCCCAACAATGCATTCCACACACCCACTACTCTGTATAAAAAAAAAACTTACCCCCAACATCTCTCCTAAACCTTCCTCCCCTTACCTTGCACAGATATTCTCTGATATTTTCTCCCTTGTTCCTAGGAAAAAGGAGCTGTCTGTCCACCATATCTTGTCGACCTCAATTAAGTCACCTCTCATCCTTCACTTCAAAGTGAAACTCTGCAGCTTTGCCAACCTTGCCTCATAAAGCATGCTCTTCAATCCAGGCAAAATCCTGGTAAATCTCTCTAAAGCTTCCACATCTTTCTGTAATGAGGTGACCAGAACTAAACACAATATTCTAAGTATTCAAAAATTTTAGAGGCTGTTTCTGAGATTTCAGTTTAGGCCAGATTGACCTGCTCTGCCCACAGATTATTTTGGTATGTTGCCTTCCAATGTATCTGTGTGATAGAGTGCTATGTAACTGATTCTTATCATTGTTCAGGTCCAGGCTGTTTTTTGAGAATCCAAGGTAGCCTTAAGGGCCAACACCTTATTACTCTCCTTCAAGCCTAAACCACATCCCCTTGCCATGGTACTCCACCCTCACAACCCTTATCCAACCTCATTAATTGCCTGATCCTTCCCAATATGCCCTCTGAGCACCAATTATTCACCTCCTCAGCCAACAGCAGCTCACCAGCAGCTGACCTTTGGCTCACCATTTGTTTTCCTCCCAACTCAAGACATCCTCTGTCATTCATTTATTTTTCTTCACAAGCAACACACCAACTCAGCAACAAGAGGCTTTCTTTGATGTAAAGTTGACTTGGCATTACCTAAAGCATTCAACACAACAGAACTTCAAGCATCAGGCTAACAAACAAGTCAGTGATCAACATGCTATGTAATGATCACCTCTGAAATTCCATGCTGACATTTGTAACTCCCTTGATGGGAGCAAGATATAGATGGGGTCTTTTTTTTTCAGTTCTTTTTCTGCCGTGAGTGCATATTCTCTGCTTTTGCTCACATCGTTGGCCTCCATTAGAAGGTAAATATTTGGATTGTTGCTCATCAATGCTTTTCCTGCAGCATAAAAAAAATACAGTAGTTGTGGAGGGTCGTGTGATCTCTCTATCTTGAACCTAGATGGAAGTTGTATCAAATGCCAATCAAAGTTGACTCTGCTCACCCATTTACCTGATCAGTTTAATCACATCATGATTACCTGGGTCAGACCCTCCAGCTTATTGTACTATAAAGTCTACCACGTGCAGTAGCTCTTTCCTCTTCAGCCCTGCTCCACTTCAGGTCACAAACTGTCTACATCACTGGAGGAGTCATTGGAAAGGTGTGCACTACACAGGGATTGGGACTGTTAGATAGCATTGATGCCTTGCCCACATTAGACAAGGAACGGGTAATGTATTGTAATCCTTAGTTGTTATATGTCCGTACACAGTTGCCTGTAATGGTATTGTTAAGTCCGATGTGACTGGGTTGTGCTGTGTGATTGAGAGTACTAGTGTGGGTTATCCCTGTTGCAATCCCCTTTTGTGTGTTTTAATACATCCTTCCTATCTTCAGCCTGTGTCAAGATTTATTGCTCTTTGAACCCACCAAATTTTTCCCTTCCTACACAAGTTTTTTTTAGATTGATAAACATATTTGTGCAAATATATCCCATCACAGAATGTAACAATCTAGATAATTTTATCATTCAGCTAAATCCTCTTCAGAACCTAACCTTTATAATGTTTTTAATTTTAAAAAAAATTTGCACTGAGTCATATAATAACAATATCCACAAATGGTCAGCAGCAATATATACATAGTGACACTTTTTTCCTTTTCCCCCACTTCCTCTCTCCCCTTCCCCACCCTCATCAAAAATCAATAAATGATAAAACACTTAAAACAAAGAAATAACCAAAAAAAGGGGAAAAATTGTATCTACTTTCACATGTTTAAATCTTATTCTGCTCATAATTATATTGTTTTACGAGATGAAGTTTTGTGGTCAGCATTCTCCGACATATTTTGTGTATGGTTCCCAAATAATGTACCCTTGTCTGTCAGATTGTATGTGTTTTTTTTCTAATGGAATACACTTGTTTATTTCTGTAAACCACTGTTGTATTTTAAGGTTTGTTTCCAATTTCCAGGTTCTCGTAATACATTTTTTGACGACTGTTAGTGCTGTCATCATAAATTTTATTTGGGCTTTGTCTAATTTTAGTCCTAATTTTTTGTCTTTTATATTATTTAACAGAATCTTTTTTTTGATCTTTTGGTATATATTTCTTTGTGATTTTGTTGAATATTATGTTTAGATCTTCCCAGAAAGTTTTTTTTTAACTTTTGAGCATGTCCAAATTGCATGTAATGTTGTTCCAATCTCTTTTTTTGCAACGAAAACATCTATCCGAAGCTGTTGGGGACCATTCTTCTAATTTCTGAGGAGTAATGTTTAATCTGTGTAGCCAGTTATATTGAATCATACATAATCTACTATTTATCGTGTTCCTCATTGTTCCTGTACATAACCTCTCCCAAGTTTCTTTTGTTCTTTATCTCTGTGTTTAAATCTTTTTCCCAACTTTGTTTTGGTTTATACTTTATTTCATCTTCTTCTTTATATTGTAATTTGATGTACATGTTTGTAATAATTTTTTTTTAATTCTCATTGTGTCTGTGATTAAATATTCAGTGGCTACTTTCTGGTAATCTCATGCTATTTCCCCAATATATCTTTTAGATAAGTTTTCAATTGGCAATATGTAAATATTGTACTTTGTGTTATTCCATATTTATCTTTTAATTGCTTAAATTTTAATAAATTATTCCCCAAAAAGCAATCTTCTATTTTCTTGATTCCTTTTTTATCCCATTCCTTGAAAAATAATTTGTCTATTGTAAAGGGGATTAATGGGCTTTGTGTTAATATCATTTTTGGTATTTGATAATTTTTTTTTCTTCCAGGTGTATTTTTTTTTCCATAATTTAAGTATGTGATGTAGTACTGGTGAATTGTTATATTGTACCAATTTTTCATCTCATTTATAAAGTATGTGTTCTGGGATATTTTCTCCCAATTTGTCTAATTCTATCCGAGTCCAATCGAGATTTTCTCCTCTCTGATAAAAATCTGAGAAGTATCTTAATTGTGCCGCCCTGTAGTAATTTTTGAATTTTTGTAGCTGTAACCCTCCTTGTTTGTAACTCCATGTTAATTTTTCTAATGCTATTCTTGATTTCTTACCTTTTCCTAAAAATTTCCTTACTATTTTCTTCAGTTTTGCAAAAAAAAATTCTGTCGGGGGATTGGTAATGTTGGAATGGATATTACACTCGTGGTAACACATTCACCTTAATACAGTTTACTCTTCCTATTAAAGTTAACGGTAGTTTTTTTCCAATTCCTTTCTAAATTTTGGAATGGAAATAAATGTTCCTCACATTTAAATTTCTTCTCATTATTGTCTTTAAGCAGATATTGGAGTTTTGGATCACCCAGACAACCCTCCATTTTTTCCACTTCTGCGCTCACATTGCCTCCTCCTAGAGAGAACAGAGATAGAGTCCTCTTGGTCTTCACCTTTCACCCCACATCCATCAGATCTTTCTTCATCAATTTTGCCAGCTGCTACATGATCCCACCACCAGTCACATGTTCCTATCCTCACCCCATGTATTTTTGCATGGGCAATTTTTTCTATGAATCCCTAAATTGCTTATCTCTCCCCACCCACTCCTGGCTTCTCCCCTGCAGCCATAGTAAGTACAACACCCATGACTTCACCTCCTACATCACCACAATCCGTAGACCTAAACACCCCTTCCAGATGAGGCAAAAATTCACGTGAACCATTTCAACTTTGTCGGATATGATCAGTAATCATGAAGAGACCTGCTCTCAAGGTGACCACTGAGTTGTGCAGCTAGTCATTCACTCTTTCTTTCTCTCTGCAGTGGTTCCAATGAAGTCCAGGTTGCATTCCATTTCAACCCCTTTTTTCCATTTTTACATCTCTTTTGCAGTCTTCTCCATTTCGAGGCCAAAAGAAGTGTCTCATGTTCTGTCCAAATTGCCCACAACCCAATGATATGAACATTGAATTTTCCAATTTACTTTTCTCTCTCCTTTTGATTCACCCATATTTTCTCGAGAGAAACCCTTCTTTTTAAAAGCCTGGCAACCCATTACCCAGTTTCCCTTCTTCTACCTGGTTCCATCTACCCATTAATGGTCTGTTATCAGGTTACACTCATCACCATCTCCACCTTCCTCTCTGTCTACCTGGATCCATCTGCCCATCAATCCCTCTGGTTGCCAACTCCTGCCTCACCCCTTTCAACTCTCAGTCATGATGCAGGGTCTTAACCAAAAAGTTAGGCCACTCCTTTGGCTTTACAGATATCGTCTTTCCTAGTCAGTTCCTTCACCAGTTTGTTTTTGCTCCATGTCACCCATGATTTTGTTAATAACTAATCGAGTACTGTACCACTAAGGCACCCATTCTCAACCTATTTTTTGGTTATGTCCCCCTTAGGACTCTGCTCAAAACTTATGGGCCCCCTTCCCTGTGAAGCAATGAAGAGTTGGTTTCTTTCATACTTCTCTCCTAACGATCACATAAAAACATTAAAAATATTTATGTTAAATTGTTCTACATACAGCATGGTAACAGGCCCTTTTTGCCCAAGACAACGTGCTGCCCAATTAACCTACAAGCCCCACTACATTTTTGAATGGTGGGAGAAAACCGGAGCTCTGGGGAAAATCCAGACAGACACGGGAGAATGTTCAAACTCCTTACAGATAACGCAGGATTTTAACCCAAGTCCCGAATGCTGATGCTGTTACAGCATTGCACTCACCACCATCCTAACCATGCTGCCCATGTTACATGAAGTAAAAAGAAAACAAGGCATTTATTGTGCTGTGACCCCCAGGGGGACTGTAGGGCTCCCTTTGAGAATGGCTTGACTAATGATCCCACTCCCTGACCTTTCAAATTCCTCCATCAATCAACTGCATCTGTTGTTAGGTTTTGCAAGTGTCCATTGATTATTTGGTCAAGGGTCCATGGAACATTTATACCAATGGTTCTTTCCAATCACTTCGGTGCTCTGTTGTAAGGATGTGATTATTTAAGGTGGTATGTCAGTGGAAAAAAAAAGTTGAGAACCATTGGTTTATGCTCCGATGCTGAGCCAATTTCAAAGAACTGTGCTCATACAGTTGTTCCCCCCTTCAGCTGCAAAATAGCAATATTTGGTTACAGCAATGTTGAAGCAAAACTCCAATAACATCCTCTCCAAATATTCAGAAATCCTGATGGTTCAACATCTAGCTCACCATCTGATGTTTGCTCCTCTCTCTTTCAGTTCACCAGAGTGCTGATACCCACACTCCGCTTCAACACACCCAAGGTCCATTTCTCAAACTCACATTTAATACAACAGAGTTCTGCTTCCTATACTCCACTTCAGCACATCCAAGTCCCAAGTTTCTACACTCCCCTTCAATGGACCAGATGTCTGATTCCTGATCCTATTCTGAATTCTTGTATATTCATATTCACACCTGGGACACACCTGATATTCATTTCCTGGTCTCCCCTTCACATACCTGAAATCTATTTTCTGGCCTCCGCTTCACACACCTGGTATCTATTTTCTTGTCTCCCCTTCAACACCCTTGGGATCTATTCCCTGGTCTCCCTTCACACACTTGGGATCTCCTGGCTCTCTTCACACATTTGGGATCTAATTTCCTGGTCTCCCCTTCAAAACTTGCAGGATCTAATTTCCTGGTTTCTCCTTCAACACACTTGGGATCTATTTTCTGGTCTCCTCTTCAGCACACCTGGAGCACAGTTATTGGGCTTTCCATTAATATACCCATGCTTTGGATCCCATTTGCTCTGTCCTCTCACTGGGGATCTGGTTCTTTTCTCTCAAGGGTTGCTAAATTATCTTCTAATTTTCCAATTATTTTTGTGCACTTTAAAATTTGTCATTATACTTTGTAGCATCCAAAACAAATGCATTAAATAAGTATATGGATATTATTAGAAATAATATCCAAGAGTCCAAGCAAAACTGTCCACCCAACACCTCCAATAACCTGAATGTGGAGGATAATCAGTTTCACTGTACAGTACAGGGTATTCAGTTGCCTAAATTGGTCCAGAGCTCCCTCACTCAAACAGAAGACTGTAACACATACTTTGGTTATATCTCCCAGTGCTAAAGCAAAGCAAGACAACATGCCTCAATGTCTATCATCTGATGCTCTTTTAGTAAGCATCATGAAGTGTTTTGATGGTTGGTCATAGCTCACAGTAACTCCAGCCTCCCAGACACCTTCAATCCATAACATCAGGCCCACAGATGTTATCTCTGTTGGTCCTACAGTCTGCCCTGCGATACCTGAATAACCTATGTTGGGCTTTTAATTATTGACCATCGCTCCACTTTCAATACCATGATCCCAAAAGCTCATCCCAAAATTCAGAGATCTTGGTATCAGCATGGACCTCTGCAACTGGATCCTTGATTACCTATCCTGCAGACCACAAGCATTGAGGGCTAGTGACGACATCTTTTCCATGATAAACCTTCACAGCAGTGCTCAGCTGCTGACTGTACTTCCTATTAACACATAACTGTGTGGCCAAACATTGCTTGAATTCCATGCACAAGTTTATAGTTATGGGCCAAATCGCAAACAACTAGATGAACTACAGGAAGGAGATAAATAAGCAGCACAATGTCAGGATAACATCATCTCCCTCAATGTCACAAACAAAAGAGCTGGTCCTTGACATCAGAAAATGGAGAAGACCTCAAATTTTTAGTAGACAGTGTGCACAAAAATATTATGTTGTGCAATTTTTTTTCCCCTGTGACAAAAGTATGTGGGCACTGAATACTTGTGAAAATGTAAACTTGAAATTATTTCAAGATCATTTTGGCACGGCCTATCTCTCATGGCTAATCAAACTACATTGGCCTGTTTTAATATAATACAAGAATGATTGCATTCGACGAAGTAAAGTATTTAGTAAAGATTTTATTCTATACTTTGAACTACTTTGTTCAATTTGTTGTTCCATTAAATAAGACATCCACTTCCAATGCTTCAAATCTCAAAATTCCAAATATGATCCTATTTCTTTCCAATAGCAAATTCTCAAGCAACCTTCTCATTACAATACAAACAGATAACTTCTGAATCATACATAAATATTTCTAGCAGCTGAACATTTATGACCTTAGTGTAGTTAGCTTCTATTATTTTGTTACGCCATACAACTTTGAACAAAATTCAGATTTTTTTGTGCTTCACGCCTTTTGCTTTTTTTAAATTCGACATAGTGAATCAATATTTTTTTTTAAATAAAAACTCAGTAAGCTATCTACAGAATTTGAAAAGAGATCTTTGTAAACTTTACGATATGAACCCTGTCTATGAAACATGGCTGCAGCTGTACAAACCAGAACAGGAAAGAGAGAGAACATAAGTAGTTAATAGAAGCTGTTAGCCAAGAGATTGTTGTCAATAAGTATAATTATTAATTACTACATTATTTTAGGTAACTAACTTGTTGTGCGCACATCAATTTCCTTTATGTACTGGTTGCAAAGTTTGTGCGGGCGCACACACACACACGCACACACACACACACACACACACACACACACACACACACACACACACACACACACACACACACACACACACACACACACACACAGCTTAGAGGGAAAGTGGACAATACATAGATTTACATCGATGGTGCTTATATGGAGATGGTAGGGAGCTTCAAGTTCTTTGGAGGACATATCAGCAATAATCTATCCCTGTTTTACCCTGTCAACTCTGCAACCACAAGGAATACCAACAACTCTATTTTCTCCGAAGCTAAAAGAAATTTGGCAGGTCTCTAGGATATCTCTCCAATGTTTATTGGTGCATCATAGAAACTTTCCTGCCCAGATGCATCACAGCTTGGTAATGGGAACAGCTTTGTCAAAAACTGTATGCAACTGCAGAGAGTTGTAAGCACAACTCAGATCATCATGCAATCCAACTTCCCCCATTCGATATCTCCAGCTGTACGAGCAAATCTGTCAGCATATCAACGAACCCATCCCACCCTGGTTACACTATCTTCTCACTCCTGTCAGGCATGAGATGCATAAGCTAGATTTTAAAAGAAAAACTCCCGATTCACAGACAGTTATCGGACCCTTAAATGAACCTCTCATTATAGGTAAAAGTTGATGGCCTTGCTCCATTTTAACTATATTTTTCTTTATCACTCACACTTTGACTTACTGTAACACCACACTCTGGACACTTGTTTTACGATTGGACTACCATTTGAGCTTAAGTGTGCATTGATTTGCCTGCATGGCATACAAAACAAAGCATACCACTGTTTCTCAGTACTGTACACATGACAATAAGCAATTCAATTGATTCAAACCAGAGTTAAACTCCAGTGGGGTACAGAGCCAGTCCAATATCATGATGAATTCCATTCTTAATACGAAATGCTGGCTTAAAGCTGCACACATCTGCTCTGGGAGGTTCAGATGCACAGTGAAAGTCAAACTGATGTTTCCTAGGATTCCCTTTATGTTAGTAGAATTTTCTTCCAAAACTGATTGATCGTTCCTAATAGTTTGTGGGATCTGTAATGTTATGTTTGAACTCCACCACATCTTGATCTTCAAAATAATCTTAGCTTTATGAAATTTTAATCACACATTTCATTCTTCTGGTAAAAAAAATGAAGCAAGTTCCAATTCACATATATATTTTTTTTGTCAAATTGTGTATGAATGTTCAAAGTATCATACTTTTTGCAATGGCATCCCCTCAGCTTCCTGGTGAAAGAAAAAAGGAACAGATCGGCTGTACAGCCTCTTACCTCTTCCCCATTTTGTTCTCACATTAATCAGGCTGACTGCTGTGCCACTTTCATCCTCGACACAAAAACATTTAAAACACCAAAATTACACGCTGGCACACCAATGCCACAGCATGGGATCCAGCTGTGCACTTGTGGTTCTGTCATTAAGAATCAATCTGTTAATATACAGCAACTAATAGGCCATTGAGACGAGAACAAAAAAAAGGCAACTGATTCCCCAATTCAAATTGAAGAACAAATTAATAATCTACAGTACAAAATACTATTTCTGTCTAATGAATCATAACAATGAATGGATTTAGTTGGAAAGTCATATTTGAGAGCTGTATTCCATCACCGTTTTAGATACTTTAATGTTAATAATTTCAAAATGTACTTTCTGAAAATGACAATAAAAAATTTTCAGGAAACAACCAAAGATTAATTTCATGCAATGACTTCTGGAGAATTATTTTCTCCTCAAATTTTCTTGACTTATTCTGGGTTTGACTTTTAGAGTTAGCCTCTACTGCTGTGTTCATGAGATCAATAATCATGAGTTCTAATGGGAAGCTTATTGATGCATCAGGCTGTGCAAGATATCACATATGGACGCGACGAGACTGGGTGAGATCTTCCAGCATTTCTGTGCATTTTTCCTACAATCTCAGCATTTGCAGACTTTTGTGCGTCACTTCAAACTCCAAATTTATCTCATCCAACCGTCACATAACTGTGCTTCTTCATCAAGCAAGGATGAACCATGCCTTCTTCGGCTGGACCTCGTGAGCGGCTGACATGGAGGGCGAGGGTGCTCCGGCATTCATCAGCATCACCAAGATGCGAGCTCAGCGCAAGAGGAAAAGGGAGACTGAGATGGTCGGCATGAGCACGGATTCGCCGTGACCGAGCCAAAGGCCCGAGTTCCCCACCGGTCTTTGGACAGCTTCTTCTGGATGGCAAAGACAAAATTCGTAGAATTCCTGTACCTGCGCATAGATATACTCCTCTGAAAGAAAGTTGGTTGAAAATCTTCACTCCTATTGTTGAACACTTGCAACTTCAAGTGGGATTCAACCTGAAAACTAGAAATGTTGAAATCAAGGCATGCAAAGACACACAAGAGTTATGTTCGCTTACAAAGGCTTGAGACTTTGTAAAAGCATTCGTTCTTGGATTCCAAGTGGAGGATGCCTTAGCATTAATTCGATTGGATGACCTATTCCTAGAAACGTTTGATATTACAGATGTTAAGCCATTAAAAGGTGATCATCTTTCAAGGGGAATAGGGCGTATAGCTGGCAAAGGTGGTAAAACAAAATTTACAATAGAAAATGTTACAAGAACAAGAATAGTTCTTGGTGATTCGAAAGTACACATCCTCGGCTCTTTTCAAAACATTAAGATGGCTCGGACAGCAATCTGCAACCTCATTCTCGGGAGCCCTCCATCTAAAGTTTATGGCAACATTCGATCAGTGGCAAGTAGAGCAGCAGAGCTCTATGACCTAATATGGATTTAATTGGAGAAAATCAGTCTGGCTGTGCTACACCTATTGTACAGATAAAAGTATTTCTGATAATAAACAACTTCACTGTTGGGTGAAATAAAAATAAAGCAGGATGCACCATGGGCATGTTTTCCTCTGTAACCCATTACTGCTCTCCTGGCTATCGACTGGGGTTGAAGGTGCGTTCCCTTGAATTTGTATTATTTGTGAACAGTAATGCCATCTCAATTCACTATGGGAGTTTCTTTGACAAGAATAGGAAAGAATTAACATGCCAGTCTGGTCACTCTTATTGAGAGATTATATCTGATGAGAATCATGATTCCTTAACCCAGCAAGTTAAGGAAGGCAGAACCCTTGCTCAAGAACTGTTGAAGGGAGAATATTTTCTTTTTTTCCTTGAAGTTTTGTCGTGTGAATTCTACTCAAATGCATTATTATGGTCTCCAATCTTCAGAAGAATGAGCTGTGTGGAAATTGTTTAAAATGAGTAGGGCCACTTTAGAGTGACTGAGAATGAGAGCCTTTTGTCAGTGCATAATGCCATATATTTGTATATGGCAGATTCAGCACATTGAAGAGGCTGGCCCATTTCGGACTTCTGTCAGTGTGGGATCCATAATGAGTGACAGCTCTCAGTACTATTACTTTATCCTGCAATTTCCAAGCTGAAGGATAAGCATTTCCAGACCCTCTCAATACACTGCAATTACCATTGTATCAATATTTCTTAATTTCTGTGGTCATGTTGAAAATGACCTCCATTACATACCAAATGATGATACCACCAAGGTATACAAAAGGTGACAAACCAACAAACTTCACCATAAAGTTGACATATGTATTATTCATCTGCTGTCTTCTAAGTACTCATTTGGAAGCTGATAAAAAATTTTGTAAAAAGCTCCATATGAACATTTTGTGTGGCTAAATGTTTTTGATTAAAGGTGTGAAACATAAAGGAACTCTTCCATCCTTCTCTCAAAAAAAGGGAAATGTGTTTAAGATTATGTGGGAGGTCATTGACACATTCCTGACCTGTGTCAACTCTTTAAGCTGAAAACTAATCAGAATTTCCTTCCATTTATGTGCTTCATACTATTGCTCAGGTAGGTTTGCTCTGCAATGCAGTGCCAACTGTGAATTGCATTGAAATACCCTAACATATTTCACTTGAGTCTTTCAGGACCTCTTTGTAAGAGGTAAGTTCAAGGAACAATAATTCAAATAGATTTCACCACACAGATGAGGCTGAATTTAAAAAAAAAGTAAATTATTTCCATGTGATAGTTCCATGGGGAAAATTAATACTTGAATACAACCACCCATTCATATAATCTTCATGTCACAAATATTAATTCACAAAAATGTTTATCTGGAGCTATTTAATATGAATGTTCCCAATTTAAAATTGCAACTATTCTCGTTCCCATTGACCTGACATTTTTTTCAAGCAAGATTATACTTCAATGTCTTGTCATCCTCCATGTACCTTGATGTTAGGTAATGGTGGTCAGATGTTTTTATGTACATTTTCAAATAAGACCTCGAAACTGGAAGCAATTAGCTACCAGGGCATCAAAAGTTATACAGTATGGAGAAGGCCGGGCAATAGGAAAAACAATCAGTTTATAATTAAATGACGAGACAGACTCAATAGGCCGGATAGCCTATTTCTGCTTGTATGTCTTTTGGAAATGCAATTTAATCAAAAATCACACTGAAAACTATATTGTGGTGAAAATAAAACTTCCCAGATACAGTTTAGCTGGAGTGAATCAAGTGAAGGGAAGTCAAATGTATTTATCGTTCATTCTATGCTTACGCCGTAGGACAAGATAGCATTTCTCCAGGACCATGGAGCATATTTACATAGATGTGTTAGGAAAGCAGTTAACACATTAAAATATACACTAAAACTCCACAGCGCACTATGCACATCTGTACTGGGAGTTTAGAAGCCTGATGGCTAGGGGAAAAAGCTGTTTCCCTCTCTGGTCATAAGGACCCAAGTGCTTTGGTACCTCCTGCCAGATGGCAGAAGGGAGAACAGTTTGCATGTGGGATGTATGGAGTCTTGCACAATGTTTATTGCTTTCCGCCTGCATCAAATGTAGTAGATATCCTCCATGCTAGAAAGAGGATCCCCAATTGTCTTTTCCACAGACTTCACTATCCTCTGCAGGGTCTTGCAGACCAAGATGGTACAGCTTCCAAACCAGGCGATGATACAGTTGCACAGGATGCTCTCAATACATCCTCTGTCGAATGTAATGAGGATGGAGGGTGGGAAATGGACTTTCCTCAGGCTGCGCAGGAAGTAGAGGCGTTGCTGGGCTTTCTTGGCTATGGTGCTAGTGTTAAGGGACTAGGTGAGATCCTCCTCAAGGTGCACTCCAAGGTGCACTCTTGACAACCTCAATGCAAGAGCAGTCAATGGTCATTTACATTCCTTATTTCCTTGTAAAAAAAAATGATCAAACCATCACAGGAAGGATGGGTGGCTTTGGATACAGTTCAAAAAGATATGTTAGCGGTCAGTACAATTATTTCTCCAAGAACAATTCTGGTTTCTTAAATTCTGACTTCATTCATTCTTACCTTATCTTTTGCCAGTATTTCTGTGTATCTCTTTTGTAGATAGACACAGAATATTAATTGTAATTCTGTTACTTTTTTTAATGCACTGATACAATTCATCTTGTCTCAGTCTGTAATGTTTGCTCCCTTTTTCCTTTGTATATATTTTACAGAGATTTTCACAGCCTGCTTTACGTTTGCTCCCAAATTACTCATTTTCTCTGTCAAATACTTGGTGTTTCTTTGCTAAAGTCTAATACTTTTTTGATCCCGGACTTAACTGTTCTTCACGGCAACATTATCAGGCCTTTCCTATATTGTAATATTATATAACTTTCCTTCTTAGCCACAGCTGAACTACTTTTTTCTGTATTTATGTTCCTTGAGGGGACTATTTAGTGCCAAACTATGCACAACTTTGTTCAATGTTACCAATTGCTAACATGCTATCATACCTTTTAATGTAGTTGCATAAGCTCCCAAATCTTTTGGGCATCTTTAGAATTGATTTCAGATTGAATGAAATCACTTTCTGTTGATGTAAAATTCGATCACACTGTTATCCGTTTTCCCAAAAGGCTGGCTAATTTGTTTTTGTCATTCTCCACAAAAATTCACATGTGATTATAGTTTCCCCATCTTTTTTCTTTAAAATGTTCTGAGTTATATTAGACTCTGCATTTCCATTTTTCTTACTTCTAAAATGTGTGTTCTGGAACACATACTCAACAGTATTAATTGATTCACAATGATGTATTCATAATGGCGATTTGATTTCCAAATGTGGCAACAATTTATTTTTTTATATAAGAAATGCAGCAACACATTCAAGGAAAGAGCAGTGGATTTTTCTTTGCTTTCAATGCTAATTCATCAATATATTCTTGTGTTTCTATCATCTGTCCCTTCTTGACAGACAATTTGATTATTATCCGTTTTGGTACTTTAAACTATTGTTCATCATCTTCAACTTTCCAAATGCCACATCACAGGAAGCCTCTCCTCTGCTATTTAGATAAATTCATCATCGACTGTCCTAATTTTTCATTAACCCTATTCAAGTGAAGCCCTTTTCAACAGAATAGTTCCCACTTTCCTTAATGCAGGAGCCAGTGGTCCATGAATAGAAAACCATTTCTCTTCTATTCATGCATTAAACTCTCCGATTTTATTGACCCAAAGCCAATTTGCATCTTGCTCAGGTAGTAAAACAGATTATTATCTTCGCAGTTCTGTTTTTTAATTTGGACCCTGGATGCTCTTATTCCGTCAGCAGTACTTCCTTCTTCAACCAACCAATGCCATTTGTTTCTACATCACCATAACAACTGGACACTTCCAAGTTCCTCTCCAGCTCTGAAGATCTATTCTTAGCCCTGACACCAGACAGCAGGCAACGTAGCTTTCAGGAGTCGTACTCACAGCAGCAGAAAACTGGATCTATCATCTGAATTATACTGTCCTCCTTCACAATTATATTCCTCTTCAAAAGATTCGGCTTCACTGGAGGCCCAAACTAGAAAGAGAACTGCCACCTGGGACTCATTTGTCATTCTTGTTGTAAACTACTGTATGTCTGGGCACACCAATTGGCTGACTCCTAAATACAGGTGACTGTTCTCAGCCCCCTTCTCAGTTCAGGACAGTCAACAGCATGGACTTGCCTTCATTTTCTTGTGAATAAAAGCCTATCAATTTGCTCAACTTCAGTCTTTTAGACTCATTGATAATGCGTCAATAGTCTTGACAATGGAGCTGATCCTGAAGCCAGAGAAACAGAAAAACGACCTTCAATCACCTGAGGCATCTACCAACTTTGAACTCTGGCTGCGCTGTTTCGAAGCATTCCTGCAGGCATTATTAGCTATCGTTCGGACAGAGAATGACAAACTACAGGTACTGTATTCCCGAGTTGAGCCCCTGGTGTACTCGATGGTCAGAGATGCCACGTCGTATCCGGAGGCAATGGACATATTGAAAGGCCAGCACTTGAGAAAGGTTAACAATATTTACGCCAGACACCTCCTAATGACCCCAAAGCAGTGTCCCGGGAAGTAGAAGGCCGAGTACCTCCAGGACCTGTGAACCCTTGGATGGGCCTGCAAATGCAAGCTCATGATGGCTGCAGAGTACTTGGAGGACCTGATTAGAAATGCCTATATTGCAGGCATCAGGTCCAATTACATCTGTCAGAGACTATTAGAGTAAGGTGAGCTCAACCTGCAGAGAATTGGCAAACACACTGGAGGTGGACCTTCAGAATATGGAGGCCTACTCAACTGATAACATGGCTGTCTTGTGATTTCCCCGGGCGCCCCCAACTTGGGACGTGCTGCTACCGTCACGTTCCACCAGCGATCTGACCACAGTGGCCATACTTCACGAGAGCCTAACATCGCTACTGCCATGTTCTACCAATGACCCGACCATGGCCACTGCACTGTGAGCACCCGAAGTGCTACTTCTGCAGTCTGGGTAAGCACCTGTGGAAACATTGCCCAGCGAAAGGTGTGTTTTGCTCCAGCTGTGAGAAGAAAGGGCACAATGCAAAAGTGAGTAGATCCAAACGACGCATTCCTAGCAGAGCCATGTGTGGGCCTTGGGGGTGCCATCTTGGATGTCACCTTCCCCAGGAACTAGCAGTGCCACGTGAAGTCATGGAGGCCGCCATCTTGGGCCCCATCTTCAAGACTCAGCAGCGCCATGTGTGAGTTGTGAGGGAGCCATTTTGGATGCCGCCATCTCCCAACTCAACACTCAAACTCTCCGCCGCAGTGACAAGCGGCGAACTGACACAGGCTTCTATCACACTCGACCAGGGCAGCCCACATCAACTCGCCAGATCAATGATGGACATTCAGGTAACAAGTAACACGTGACAAGTTTTCTGTTCAATAGTGAGAGCATGAAGGGCTTCATTCACTCTGACATGGTACAGTGCTACTCCCTCATAGTACAACCAGCAAGCTAAAAGTTCACTTATGGTGGATGTCTGTGGTTACTGTGCAATGACTCTGACCGTGCAGGGCACAGACTATTAAAATTTTAAACTCCTGGTGATGCCACAGTTCTGTGCAGCTGTCCTTGTACTGGATTTTCAATGTCATCTTAAAAGCATGATGATGGAGTACGGTGGGCCGCATGTGCCCCTCATTGTCTGTAACCAGCAGTTTTTAAATCGCCTCTGCACTCCACCTACCCTTCAGCATCCTCCCCCACTGCACACAGCCAACAACCTGATTGCCCATTACGCACAATCTGCGGACTCGCCACCCTCAAAATTACCCCTCCGTCATTGTTCACCAACCTCACTCCCAATTGTAAACCCATCACCACCAAAAGTAGGTGGTACAGTGCTGGGACAGGGCCTTTATTAGGGCAGAAGTGCAGCAACTTCTCAACATTGAGGCCAGTACCAGTCCTTGGCGAGCACAAGTGGTGGTAGTGAGGAATGGGGTAAAATCAGGATGGTCATCGACATAGTCAGACCATTAACAGGTACACTGGATGTGTACCCCCTTCCCCATATATCCGATATGGTGAACCAAATCACACAATATCAGGTCTTCTCTACCATCCACCAGAAATCGGCATACCATTAGCTCCCCATCGGCCCAGTGGATTGCCAATACACTGGGTTTGAGGTGGATGGCTGCCTCTATCATTTCCTGAAAGTCCCCTTCGGCATCAGTAATGGGGGTTCGGTCATCCAGTGGAAAATGGACCTCATGGTAGATCAGCTTGAGCTGCAGGCCACATTTCTGTATCTCGACCTCCAGGATCACGATGCCAATCTTCAAAAATTCCTCCAGACCCCAACTCCTTAACCTCATATACAATAAAGCTAAATGCATACTTTGCACAACTCGCCTTGCAAACTGAGAACTGAGACATTGGCCCTGACCCTGACCGCATGCCCCTCCCCCTCAGCCTCAAGGCCCTGAAAAGGAGCCTGGGCTTTTTCTCTTACTATGCCCAGTGGATCTCCTACTGTGCAGACAAGGCCCGCCCCCTTGTTAAATCCTCCTCTTTTCCCCAAACACCAGAGACCCATGCAGCCTTCAGCCACATCAAGGCAGACATTTCCAAGGCCACAATGCATGCTGTGAATGAATCCATCCCATTCCAGGTGGAGAGCGATGCATCAGACTTCGCTCTGGCCGCTACCTTTAAGAAGGTGGGCAGACCCATTGCTCTCTTTTCCCGCACCTTCCAAGGCCCCAAAATTTGACACTCCTCTGTTGAGTAGGAAGCCTAAGCCATTGTCGAGGCGGTATGACACTGAAAAAACTACCTGGCCGAAAAACTATTCACCTTGCTAACTGACCAATGTGTAATTGCATTCATGATCAATAACCAGCAACAAGGTAAAATCAAGAACAACAAAATATTGAGTTGGAGAATTGAACTTTCCACCTTGTACTGGCCCGGGAAGCTCAATGAGCTCCCAGATGCCCTGTCCCGCGGAGCCTGTGCCAGCACATTAATCAACGCTTACAAGCCCTCTACCACCTTCTGTGGACAGAAGCTTTGTTGAACTGAAACTCTCATACAAGGGCAATGGATTTTGGGCTGTTTTTTGCTGGATAAGCTCCTTAGATTTCCTTCTGCACAAATACATTCAAATGGCAGGATTAAATAAACCTACTGCAGACTGAAATCCACAGGTTGAATAAGAATAAGATAAAAGTTTCACAAACTTTGTGGGTAAAAGAATATAAGTTATTTGCAGGATTACAGGCAAAAGCAGGGAAGTGGGACTAATTGGACTGGTCTTTCAGTGAACCAGTGGTGACACAGAGGACTGCAAAGCCACCTCTTGTGTTGTATGCCTCCAAAACAGTGGTGCAAGTCTAAATAGACTTGCATATTTTTCAAACCCATCAGTGCAAGAGACACTGGATACAAGGTTCCTCCACTTCGTCAAAGCACGCCACGTGCCTTACTCCATTGATGAGATCAGGTCAGATGATGATCGAAAACTGCCAGTTCTGCAGAGAATACAAACCACACTTCTACCATCCAGATAGAGCACAGTTAATAAAGGCCAACCACCCCTTTGAATGCCTGAGCATAGACTTCAAAGGGCCCATTCCCTCCTCACACCACAATGTGTACATCCTCAATGTCATTGATGAATGCTCACATTTTGCATTTGCCATCCACTGCCCTGACACGACAGCTACTACAATCATCAAGGCCTTTCATTCCCTTTGGCTTCCCAGGCTATATTAATAGCAACTGGGACCCTCATTTATGAGTGATGAGCTGCGTCAGAAGCATCACCATGAGCAGGACTACCAGCTACAATCCCTGGAGGATCAGGCAGGTGGAAAAAGAGAATGCTGCATTCTGGAAAACCATTCTCCTAGCCCTTTGGTCAAGGGACTTTCCAGTCTCCCAGTGGCAAGAGGTGCTCCACTCCACCAGGTCCCTTCTATGTATGGCCACACCGCATGAACGTATGTTTTCCTTTCTTAGGTAATCGGTGACAGGGTCCCTGCTGCCAGCATGGCTGACGACCAAGGGACCAGTTCTACTCCAGTCGAAAAAGACCACCTCCTCCATGCCAACCCCCAAATATGCCTGTGCGATGTATCCTGATGGGCACGAGGACACTGTTGTCTATTAGGGATCTGCCACCTTCATGGCCTCCAGAGACCACCACTGATCACCCCACATCCCTCCCACCACTCACGATGCTTCAGAATCATAGCCCATTACCTCTGCTCCAACAAATGACATGCCAGACTTGTCGCCGCACACCCACCAGCCCAACACCAACCACTGCATACAGGCACCCCAGGCTGTCCAGGACCCCATCGCTACGCCGCAGTCACAGCCAGTATTATGGCGGTCATAGTGAAAAACCAAACCGTCTGAAAGATTTAATTTGGAATTTCATCATAAGCACTTCACCCCGCTGGAGTCCTTTTAAAAACAAGGGATGAATGAGATAAACCATTGTATGTATATATTTATCTGTCTGGGCTCACCCATTGACCAACTGTATCGATGGTCCGTCCCACAGACTCCTGAATAAAGGTGACTGTTCCTCAGGCCCCTCCTCCATTAGGGACAGTCGACCAGCATGGATGTGCCTTCATTCTATTGCAATTAAAAGCCTATCAGTTTGTTCAACTTCAGTTTTTTGGAGTCACTGATGATGCATCAATGATCCTGCTTGGAGTTTACAAGAGCACTGATGAGTTTGGTGGCAGTCTGGAGCATGTGAAGAGTCATGGAGGGGCTGTCAATTATTTTGTGGCAGCTTGACAATCTGATCAGGCAGTGGTAGCAAGTTAGAATGGGAGAGCTGGGAGAAAGTGCTGGTGTTCCTCTTGACTGACAGGTGATGCTTGATAACCACTTACCCATTCTTAGAGGTTGGAATTCATCTGTTTCAGATTTAGTCTTTGTCAGCAAAAGATTCTGCACATGATAACTGCTCCATTTGAAATAAAATAACTCAAGGCCAGTCGTTTGATGCATAGAAAATAATAGCATATTATCGAAATGAGAATTAGATGTAGCTTCCAGCCCTATCCTTCTCTCACTTTTCCTCTCTGGAGAGTGTTTGTGACATTCCCGCCACTTTGCTTTGTCCCTGATGACATTCATCATGTGATGTTGACAGAGAGAGAAAATAAAACTCATCCTGATCGTCACATGATTTGGGAGCAGAAATTCCTGCCTTTCGATGATAGATTTTAAATCAGTGAGGATAGGAATTTAATTATTTTTACAACCATGAACTTCCACTTGCCCATGATGCCCTTCTGTACAGTTCAAAAGAACTCAGGCCCCTGGCTCATTCACACCTCTGGTAGAACATATCAGTTCAGATCAAAAGCCTGGTTTGAGATCACTCTCGTTGAGCTCACTATCACACACGGCAGTTCGTAAATTTGCATGTCCACGAAAGAACCAATTGTAAGTGGATCCACTCCTATTCACAATTATCATTTGATCCCCTTTTGTCCGTAATTCTCATTTTAACTGACACCTTCCTCACCAACTTTACTTTCATATCCATCAGAGACATGTTAACACCACTTATTTAGTATTCACATTGCTTTGATATCAGGAAAAATTTGAACTTGCTATCAACTTCGTGATGGATGTGGTTGAACTCGATCGTTGCGTGTTAGAATGCAGGTACTGAAGAAGCGGTGAGCTGGGCACACGTGGATCCTATAATGCCACCTATCACAGTAACTTTGCAAAAGACAAAAGTTCTCAAAATGAGAAGAGCCTTCTAGGGTTGTGAGATTTAAAGATCTACTTTCCTTCCTCACCGATTCAGCCCAAGCTCCGACTGTTAAATTCAAATTGCCAACAGCACAGCAGGATTGACACAGGAAGGAATGGAAATTCAGCAGTGGGTACCAGGTCTGTAATCAGGAGAGAACATTGCTATCAGGGCGCTGGAGGAATACAACCACAGCATATTTATTGACAAAAAAAAGAGGGGGAGAGGAAATGCAGCCTGCTGATCCCAGTCATGCTGAAACTGGAAACTGTGATGGACAGAAGCTTTGTTGAACTGAAACTCTCATACAAGGGCAGTGGATTTTGGGCCGTTTCTTGCTGGATAAGCTCCTTAGATTTCCTTCTGCACAGATACATACAAATGGCAGGATTAAATAAACCTACTGCAGATTGAAATCCACAGGTTGAATAAGAATCAGATAAAAGTTTCATAAACTTTGTGGGAAAGAGAATATAAGTTATTTGCAGGATTACAGGCAAGAGCAGGGAAGTGGGACTAATTGGACTGGTCTTTCAGTGAACCAGTGGTGACACAGAGGACTGCAAAGCCTCCTCCTGTGTTGCATGCCTCCAAAACAGTGGTGCAAGTCATAATAGACTTGCATATTTTTCAAACCCATCAGTGCAAGAGACATTTGCTAACTACTATTCATGATTAATTGATTAAAACATTTCCATAACCATCACACTCCCATAGCAAATCATTTCAAATTACCAACTCTTTCCTCCAGTTGTCCTATTGTGGATTCTTTTCACGAATGGCTCAGCAGGTTTGCTCGTCTGCAGCGGATATGTAGGTCAGAGCTGCTTATTATCACTGCTCATTGAGGTCTTATAATTGCCTCAGGTAATTTGTCCCAAACACAGGAAATCACTTACTGGACTCGGGGTCTGAGTTGCCATCACCTTCAGTCCTGCTGTTCGGAGATGTTTGCTCGAAGTACTCTTCCTGCGGGAAGCCGAGAGGCAGAGGGTGAGAAGTGCTGGCACTGCTGTTGGGTTCATGGTCTCCCAGCCCACTGTCACTGCAGCTTTCCTGAGACCCATCAGGGAGATGGAATGTGACCCTTCGCTGTGACTAAGAGGAAAGAAAGACACATTATTTTACAACTGACACCAGATGGTTCCCTTTCTTTTTAAAAATTTTTTCACAGATTCATTTTCTACCCCTAAATCCCCTCATCATGTGATGATGAAGGCCTTCTAGCATGTCATCTAGTTCATTGAACGCACTTCCGATGCATTTCTGGATAACGTATGCTCATCGGACATTGGATAAGAATTCAGCCCCATCCTGCTCGTATTAAACCCTTACCAACAGGAAAAACACGAGAGAGGCAGATGCTGGAATCTTGAGCAAATAATGAGAAATTGGATGGACTCAACAGGTCAGGTGGCATCCATGAAGAAGAATGACTCAGTAACTTTGAAGGATTCTCCTTTGCTTCTTTTTCTGTCTTACTATAAGGGACATCGGGCGACACTAATGGTGTCTAATGTACGGCAGGCAGAATTTTGTGTAATATTGCAAATTGTGAACTATTGCGTGACAATAAATGAATCTTAAATGGACGTTTAAGTCAATGTTTTGAGCTGGGACCCTCTATGACTAAAGTTGGAAATGGCGATATCAAGCATAAACCCTTTTCTGAACCCTCTCAGTGGTACTCAACCCATCCCCAACTCTCTCATCTTCACTTGTCCAGTACTTAATCATCTCTTCACCTCTCCTCAGCCCTGCCTTTTCATTCTGCTATGTTCCCTTCCCATTAAAAAGATTCCTGACTCGAAATATTGACTGTCCTTTTCTCTCTATGGATGCTGCCTGATTCTTTGCGTCTCTCCAGCTTCTCATACTTTTTGACAAAATCTGCCTAACAGTAATCAGAAAGAAGACACCTCCTTCATAGTTCCGTATTTACTCTGACATTTTAAAGCTGAACTACTCAACGTCAAGCTAAATTAGAGCAATATAGTTCCCGCAATCCAAATTGTTTCATGCTTGTGAAATTTAGCAGCAAATTAAAAAGTGGAAGTAATATTCAAATTAACACTTTTATATCTGTGTGCATAGACAAAGATGGGTGTAAAATGTTTATCCTTTAAACACATTGCCAGACATGCTTATGACAGAATCAACTGTTGGGAGAAGTGGCAGATTAGTAACACCTTTAATGTCTCATAGCCAAGCTTCAGAATGCAAAGAAACTTGCAGGGTAATGGCCAACAAGCAGTAAAATGGCAAATTGGATGGAGTTTCTATGGAGCTAGCATGGGCACAATGAACCACGTGGCCTCCTTGTATGTAGTGGGATTCAATGATTGAATGATCTCATGAGTAATGCCTTCTCTCTATAACTTGCTTGTATTCCTTATGCCACAAACACAGAAAGTTACCCATTCATATTGCACAAGCAAAGGAAAGGAGAAAAAAAAAGTATCAATAACCATCAGCTACTGGTGGTCTCTGACATTTAAACAGCAGGGATAATCTCATGTCTGCTGGAAGTTGGATGGCCGGAACAGATGTGTAAAAAGCATCTACATAAAAGGGCAATTAGGCATTCCGGGTCCAACTCGGGTAAGGAACTGTATGTGTACCATTTCTCTTTAGTAAAATGCAAGTAAACTTGGCTCAGATGAGCAATGAGACTTCGCTGTTAAAGTTTGGATTTTAAACTTGGCATAGGGGAGTGCTGGGAGTTCACTGTTAAGATGACCTCCTGGATTAGGGGTGACATTTTTAACTTTCAACAACCGTCTTATACTCTGGCATAAATGGAATGTTTGTAATTATTTAGGTGTAATATTTCAAAATATTTAGAAACATTTTTAATTTTTACTTTCATGTCCTTGAATTTCAGCATATTTAATAACTTTGATAGCTAGTGTCACCTTTCACACCTGACAAAGCTCTGCCCCAGCTATACCACCAGGATGGATGCCAAGGACCTGGAATTGAGGACACTGACAACCTAGGGTGCGAAGACTACATGCACCAAGGACTGTTCTACAGGATGTAATCCATTAATAAGAGGCTTTAGTTCAGTGGTTTGCAAACTTTTTCTTTCCATTCACATACCACTTTAAGTAATCCCTATGTCATAGGTGGTCTGTGATTAGTAAGGGATTACTTAAGATGGTACATAAGTGGAAAGAAAATGTTGGAAAACCACTGTTTTAATCATTTCTAATTGACTCATTATGTGCATGGTTTCATAACTCCACAGGAAATGGGCCAATGACAATTTTTCTCAAGCAAATATTTCAGCAACTATTTGGTCAAGAGCAATGATTCTCAACCTTTTTCTCCCACTCACATACCATCTTAAATACTCTCTTAGTAATCACAGAGCATCTATGGCATAGGGATTACTTAAGGTAAAGGTTCCATTATTGTCACGTAATACTACATTTTTGTGGTACGTGAGTTGAAAGAAAAAGTATGAAATCCACACTCTCATAAATTGTGTGCATGTTTTATTGAAATTGTGTGTGCATTTTCCTACTCTTTTATAAACTGTATGTGTGTTTCATTTGCGCTTGGATTTTCCTACGCTCTCCTATTAATTGTTGTGTGTTAATGAAAGTAATGCTTAATTGCAATTGCTTGTGTCCAGATGTGTCTCTCTAGAACCTGACATTTTCTCAACACAACAATGACCAGTGCGAACCGACAGCAGGCTGCCAGCAAAGTCTTCCAAAAGCCTGCCACCAGCCCCCAACAATAGATAATGGTGATGCTAGTGAGCCACGCAGCAACGACGATCACTACTCACTATTATCACCCAAATTTCAACTTCGCATACAAGACTGGGGGAATATTTTTGAGCCAATTTTTGGGAAAAATAAGTGGGACTAACATGTTATGTTAGTCAAATATGGTATGTTATACCTGACACAAGGCACTGATGCTTTTGTGTTACACGTCCTGTCTCTTTTGCTCCTGTAGTGTTGGCACACTGACCCGGCATTATGCTGGCTTTGTTCAGTGTAAACAACCAAAGCCAGCATAATGCCAGGTCTTCCTTGTGTAAATATTGTGGGATTTCTGTGTAAAAGGCATATAAGATTGACACAAATAAGGGTCTCTGGTCACTGTTTATACCAGCCATCAACAGGAAAACTTAGGGTCCAGATAAAAGCATGTCGGAAGGGGCCCTACATGGAGTTGGGCGGCAATTAGCACCACGCTATAACAGCCCTGTTGACCCAAGTTCACATCCAGTGCTGTCTGTGAGTAGTTTGCACATTTTGCCTGGGACTGTGTGGATTTTCTCCAGGTGTACTGGTTTTTATCCACCCTTCAAAACATACAGCAGTTGCAGGTTAATTGGGGTATTTGGACAACCTGGGCTGATGGACTGCAAGGGCCTATTAGCATGGTGTATGTCTCAATCAAAATTAAACACAGGGCCAAGCCAAGAAGACATCCTCCTGCAGACTTTTCAAGGAAATTTGGAGCCTCTTCTGCAATGGACACCTTGCTATTCCCATCTATTTCTCCCGCAGGATTCTGAGAAAAACAAAATCACACCCTGACCCCAAACTGGACGCTTACTGGTGGTCAGAATTCTCTATGGACTTCTGCTTCTTTAAATGGTTCCCGCAACAATGTTGTGAACCAACAACATCTGAATGAGGCTCAATCAGAATAGTTCATCTGCTGCATTGAAGACGTAGCTCCAGAACTTTTACACTAGTTAAACATCTTTGCAGACGACTAAAAATTAAGCTTTCAGCAACATATAACTGGTTTCTTGTGGGGGGGGGAATAGTCTGCTTGTTCGTTTGTACATTTATTATTACAAAACCCCACATGGAAGATAATGTTAATTAAAATCACATGTAGTCATTAATAGGACAGCTTGTTTCCTGAAAAAAACCCTTTCTTTGCTCATCAAACCATTAACTGCATCAATTGAAAATTGGGGCAGTCATCACATGTTCATTATAATGAAGAATGAACAAACACAACGTTCAGGGAAATTTTAATACTCCTAATTCTCTGTCCTCCCACAATTCCAACAAGCCTGTGCAATGTAGTTATTCTCTTTCCCAAAATTGATCTGGCTTTAGGTTTCTTCACAAATTGGTCTCTCAGGAGAATGACAATCATAACATCTTAACTATGAAAATAACATGGCCATGTAAATCATTAACTCTTTCAGGGAAAGAAAACTTTGTGGTATTTAAAATGAAAATCAGCTCAGACAGTCGTTGCTATTGACTGTTTATAATATTTCTGCTTCTTTCTTTCTGTCAAGTCTGGAGACAGGAGGGGAGAGATAATATTGAAGGACATAAATGGCAATCCCATCAAATCTACCAATATTGTTCCCTTCGCAAATCTCGAGACATCCCCTTTGACTCTGGTGAAAATACTCACTTCTCTGAGCAAGAGGACCTCTTTGTGCTCAATTGTCAAGGGAGGGAGTTGTGCCTAAATTCCATGCTAACACTCCAATGAAAAACTCCTGCAGCAATGGGACACATTCTTAAGCAGATGATGGTTTAAATTGAAATCCTATCTGTTCTTCCTCTCAAGATGATATGAAAGACATCATGGCCTTCCTTCAAGAAGAATTCGTGCTTTTACTGGTGTCTCGGCCAATACTTATCTTCAATTGGCATAATCAAAACATGATCTGGACACAATCTCTTTCTGCTTGTGTGAGCTTGTTGTCTGAAAATTTCCATCTGTTTTTCCGAGAGAAAAAGCTTGTCAATGACTATAATATGCTTCGGGATATCCTAAACATCAAGGACACTGCTTTATGCCTTTATCAATGAACTCACATTTGAAGCTGGAAATAATGGGTCCTCAGCCATTTACAGCAAGGGCTGACATGGGCCCACACCTGCTTCCCTCCCTCAATCAAATGCTCCTTCCAAATGAAAGGAGTAAAACATGAAAATCTGCAGACACCATGGGCAAAGTAAAAACACACTGCTGGAGAAACTCAGCTGGTCAAACAGTGTACAGAAATGGATAGAGAGTTACAGCATTTTCAGGGTTGATGTTCCTGACATCATTAGCCTACTTTCTGATATAATTGGCACTTCAAAATTCCTTGCTGAACATTAAATTACTTCTTTGTGATAATTTATACATCTCAGAAATGTATTTTTTTTGCATGACTTCTTTATTTCAAGGTAAATACTGGTAGACAAGTGAAGTAAAATGGGCTATAATTTCAATTTGAGGAGCGATTTGCTCTAACTTTTTTCCTTCTTAGAAATGTTCAATATTGCATTCATTGTGCACATGAACGATGCCTAGAGACCTGATTTAGGAATAGAAATAGGATTTGCTCCTCGACTGTGACTGGCCTTCTCTTGCATCATGGCTGTTTGGTCCTTTCTGCCTCTTTCCAGTCCAGAGCATCCACCCTTTTTTATAATTTATAGACATACAGCACAGTAAATAGACCCTTTCAGCCACAAGCCCATGCCGCCCAATTACATCCAATTGACCTACAACCCCCGATATGTTTCGAACAGTGGGAAATTGGAGCACATGGAGGAAACCCATGCAGACACTGGGAGAACATACAAACTTCCAGACAGGGCCATATACAAAACCAGGTTGCTGGTGCTATAATTGCATTTCACTAACCACTACACTAACCATGTCGCCTCTTTATGCCCAACCTTCAAGATCACACCAAATGTTCAAACGTTCAAAAGACCACTCCAAATTCATGTATTCTCTTTCACTGACAATTTCTTACATGAAACTTTAGAGAGTGCTTTCTGGATATCCTGTAATGCCTCCCTTAATCACAGAATCAATCATCTCACTGAAAATTCAACTGAATTTGTCAAATGTGGCTTCTTATGTACAAAGCCATGCTAGCTTTTCCTGAAGACATCAGCCAGTAGCTTCCCAAAACTGATGTTATCTCCTATTATTCTATTTTAGTACTTCAAAATTCAAAGAAAGGTATTTTGCTTTATTCAGTTTCAGCAAACTTGCTATTTTTTTCAATAATTATGGAATAATTATTGCTGAAAGCTGGGTGGCAGGAACAGATGAGTCTATTTGGTCATCATAGTCTACATGTATTACCACCATCACTGACATTTAGTGGGAGGGCTGGGAAGCAGACAAGATGCCCTCCTCAATATAGGCAGAATCGAAGACGGACACAAATAAGGGTCTCTGGTCTTTGGACACTGCTTAAACCAGTCTTCAACAAGGAAACTTACTTTCCAGACAAAAGTATGTCAGAAGGGGCCCTACATGGAGTTGGGCAGCAAAGTTATGCTAAGAGTTTGCATTATTTATAAAATATTCTGCAGTACCATTGGAGTAGCTGGAGTTTCCTATGATGGTTCAAGGTGGGTCACCATTTGATTATTAATGAACTTCAGAGATGAGCTTTGCCAACAAAATGCAAACAAGTCATGTATGAAATAAATTCAAATGTCTGGGAATAATTTAAATACTCACTTCCAATTTTTCGTCCATTGATGTTGAGGGGATGACTAAATATGTCAGATATGTCTGAAATTACTTGGGAAAGGAGGATCTATCTGTTTCTGGGGAAATGGATCTGATGTAGTCAAAGTCCTATCAATTGGTTGATGTTTTCAAAATTCTGTTCTCTTATTCAATCATTCCGTGCCTAAATATTTTAAAGCCATTACTTAATTACCATTCCACTGATATATCTCAAAATCATATTCTGAACCATCCCTTGCTCAGAAATAGCAGTCATGAAATAGCAGTCGTGAAATTGCTTGCAATTGCTTGAAACCAAGTTTCAGATTCCATCCAAATCTCAATAAGTATATTATAGCAATTCTTATTCTCTTGCTCTACTTCTGGTATCAATATATCCAAGTCAAAGGGCCCAGGCTACACGTACCTTTTCGTTGGCTACATGGAGCAGTCCATGTCACAAACCTACACAGACAAGGCCCCACAACTCTTCCTCCTCTACATTAATGACTACTTTGGTGCTGCCTCATGCATCCATGATGAGCTTGTTGCCATAATCCACTTTTCTGCCAATTTCCACCCCGATGTCAAATTCACTGGTCCATCTCTAGTAACACGGTCCCATTTCTCGATCTTTCTTTAAAGAAAAACTCTTGATAGACATCTTCTACAAATCCACCAACTTCCACAGCTCCCTCAACTACAACTCTTCAGACCATGTCAGGATTCTATTCCATTCTCTCAATTCCTCCATCTCCTTCACATCTGCTCCCAGGTCGAATTCTTCTATGCCAGATAATCAGATATATTCACCTTCCTCAAACAACCCTCTACCACCATCAACTTGACCCTCACCCTTATATTGTCCATTACCTGCACATCTGCACTGGCCCCTTCTGCCCCCATCCAAACAAGGAAAGGATTCTCTTTGTCTTCACCACCCTCCAGATCCAACATATCAATCTCCACAATTTCTAGCCGCTACTATATGATCCAAACAATATCTTCCCTGCTTCTTCTCTCTCTCTGCCTTCTGCAGGGATCACTCCCTCCGTGACTACCTTGTCCACTCCTTCCACCAATTGTCCCCATGGCACCTACCTCTGTGACGACACAAGGTGCTCCACACCTCCTCCCTTTGGGGCACAAAAGTAAAGCAACACTTCACTTGTGAATCTTCAGTGGTCATCTACTGTATCCAATGCTCCCTCTGTGGTCTCCTTTACAGACTGGATACAGATAGGGAGATAGCTTCACTGAGAACTTTAGTTCTGCATGTCACAAGAGTAGGTATCTCCCAGTGGCCACCCATTTCAATTACCCACTCCATTCCCTTGCCGACATGTCAGTCCATGGTTTAATGCACTGCCAGATTGAGACCACCAGCAAGTTGGAGGAACAGCATTTGACTCCTATGGACACTGCAAGACCTACCAAATTCCTCCAGCATTTCTGAATTTTTACTATAATCACAGTGTTTATGAGCTTTCATTTTTCACTTACATCACTTACACAGACATAAGCAAATAAAAAATGTATCTATATTGCTCTCAGGTACTAAAAGGGTCAGAGAATTATGTGATATGAAATGAGGAATAACCATGCTCTAAGAAAAGCCCTGAACATTTCAATTCCATGACAACAATAGGATTCTATAATCAGGCAAAAGATCATATTTCAATGCTTCATTTTATAAAAGAAATTGAATCAAAATATTTGAAAATGGTTTACATACTACATTTATATACTGGCTGTTCAAAGAGAACATATAGGAGAGTGCTTTACCAGATACATTGCAAAGCAATTGCATGAAGATTATGTTATCCCTGAAGCCAAGGCAATTTTAATTATTTTCTTTTTCTTAAGTGTAGGTCAATGGTATAAATGGGTTGTATTTATTTCACACCATGGCTTGCCTTAATTGCCAGCAAAGGTCACTGCTTCAGATGGACTCTGCATATAAAAATAATTTTTTTATGATCAATTCAGATGCAGCATCTCACTTCACAACAGTAAAAATAAAGATATTCCATATCATATTTCAACACCACAAACTGGATTCAGGTCCATACTCAGAATCAACAATTGTTCAAATCATCAAAGTTATGTAAATCAAAGTCTACGCTGCAGGCAGCAGCAAAAAAGTTAGGTTCTCATTTATTTTTCCTCCTAGTTGCATCTGCCATTGCCATCACCCATCCCCAATGCAAATTCATTCCCCCCCCCCAAAAAAAATCAAAAACTCTAAATCCACCACCTCCCTTAACCCTGCTTTCTCTGCCTTTGCATCTGAAGATTTACATTTTTGTTCATGAATTTTTGTTTTCTTTCTTGTTTTCTTTTTTTTCCCCATTCAAATGGGAGATTGAGCTTAAGAGTAGAGAGGTCATGTTGCAACTCTACAAATCTCTGGTGAGACCACACTTAGAGTATTGTGTTCAGTTCTGGTCACCTCATTATAGGAAGGATGTGGGTGAAGAGGAGAATTACCAGGATGTTAGCTGGATTCGAAAACAAGTCTTATGAGGCAAGGTTAGCAGAGCTGGGACTTTTCTCTCTGGAGTGTTGAAGGATGAGAGGAGTCTTAGAGGTCTAGAAGATGATGAGATGCCAGCACCTGTTTCCCAGGGCAGGAATAGCAAACACCAGAGGACATAAGTAAAAAGTGAAGGGAGAGAAGTATAAGGGAGACATCAGTGGTAATATTTTTACAGAGTTGTGAATGCCTGAAAGCCTTGCCAGGGATGGAGGTGGAGGCTGAAATATTAGGGGTATTTAAGACAGGCACATGGATGGAAGAAAAATAGAGGGTTACGGGGTAGGGAATATATGGATCAACACATCATTGAGTGCCAAAAGGCCTGTACTGTGCTATAGTGTTCTATGTTCTAAACCTTAGAGATTGCCCACCTCGTGGGATGAGTTTTCAAGCATTTTTCACAATATCTAATTGCGCTCAATATGAATCCAGAGTGTCAATGTTCACCCAGATAATGAAAACACAATTGAAATTTAGGTTATCTTAAACAAAAATAGAGAAAAAAATCAACCAAGAAACATAAAGGGATGGTCTGTTGTGAATATAGCTACTTGGATAAAACAGAGGAAACAAAAATGAGTGAAGTTACATTATTTTCAGTTCAATTTAAAGGGAAATGAGAGAATCATTATATTTCATATTATTATTATGAGCAAGCAATCAAATTAATTCTGGTCTGAAATGGTAATGGAAATGGTCAACTGACGTTTATATTAAAAACTGCTTGTAAAATATAATCATACTGCAGTTCACTCATATTGAAATCACAGTTGATTTTCTTTTGATTTTCTGATTCCTGCAGAGTGCAATCTCAAATCGTTGAGCTGACTTTACCTGACTGTTTACATTTATAAAAACAATGGATTCTCACTAGTTGAAAATTAGTACTTATATATCCAAAAATGTGTGACATAAATGGAATGTAAAGTCATAATTTTAAGCAAACCTTAAAAAATGTTATGAATATAGAAAATAACTATGTCATTTGTGATTAATTAAATAATGTGAAGATCTGAGAAAAAAAATTGGCCTAAAACATGACTCAAATTTCAGATATCCAATTTAAATATGGACATAGAGCAAGGCAACAGCCCCTTCTGGTCCATAAGCCCATGTCGTCATTACCTGGATTAACTGATAACCCTCATACATTTTTGAAAGGTAGGAGGAAACTGGAGCACCTGGAGAAAACCCACGCAGACACAGGGAGAACGTACAAACTACTTACAGGCAGCACTAGATTCAAATCCTTGTCGTCACTGGGGCTGTAATAGTGTTGTGGCACGCCCTAACTATTCCTCACAACACATGCTGGCCAGGGTGTTAAAACACAAAAATGATCCTCTGCTGAGGTCCATGTGTACTCAGCTTTTGCTGAATCCATGGAGTTAGCACAAGAATTTTCCCTTCTCATTGCATTAGCTCTTGACATGATCTAGAAATAAATCTGGAACAACTTTCTTTGTGCAGTTTTCTTGGTGGTATATTTACCCTGGGGGGAGGGGAGTTAGGGGATGAATTGGGTGTATTTTTAATCTCAAAGGCGGTTATTTAGAAGTAACTGTTCCCAGTTTCAGTGCCCTGCAAATAGTGAAGGCAGACTCACAGATTATAGTGACCCACATTCATAATGTTGTCCTTTTGCACTGTATGCATCGATTTTGCACATTCTCCGTGTAACTGCATAGTTGTCTCTGGTTGCTCAGGGTTTCCTTCCACTTCCCAAATATGTACTGGTTGGTAGAATAACTGGCTATTGTAAATTGACTCAAGGTAGAAGAATCAGGGTACAGTTGATTAAGAGAGAGTAGGTTACAGGGAAGAAAAAAGGAGGGAAGATATTGATGCAATTCCTTGGAGAGCTGGGAACAGAATCAATGGGCTGCGTGACCATCTTCCAGTGGAGAAAAGAACAGGAGGGGTTAATTTTCTTGATTCTATATCACCCAACGCATCTATCAGAAACTCTTGCACTTTTGATAACTGGAATATTGGACACAATGCATTACCCATTGGTTAATCATGCTTCCAATAGAAAACCATTCCTCTGCAAAGACATCTGGACCAGCACCAATCTACTCAGCTACTTCAGATTTTTTTTGCTTGCACGAAATCTTCATCAAAACTAGTACATTTTGGAAGTTTAATAGCCAAGGAAGCAATTAAAATAGAACATATTGAATAATATGCAGAAATATCAATGAAATACATGCCCCCAATTCCATTGATTCACAAACTAAATGTAGAATGTAAATTAATTATTAATAGGGATAAAAGGAGGAATAACTTGCACATGATCCCTTGACACTGTTTCTCAGAAAGCAACCTGATTTTGAAGTGATTGTGCAGAGACATTTCATCAACATGCAAGTGAATGTATTTCAAAACCTGAACCAGCCTAAGTTGACACATAAAGATTCAATGTTGGACTGAGAAAAGCTCTTGAGAATTCAACACAATTTTAAGCTTGTCCACAGCCCTTGCAAAATTCTTCCTGAACTATTGCATGTGCTGAGACAATTGGACTTCTCATCATGAGGAGAAGATTTCATTTGGTTAAGGACAGTGATTCATATATATAAAGCATGTAAATGGAGTTGAGGTATCTCATCTAATAGTGCACCTGACCTAAGGGGACCATTAGCTTTCTCCTGCTCTTCTTTCCAATTGGTGGGTCATGGCTTCACCTTCAAGTCATCAATGATCAACTCTAATACACAGTTCATTACTATAAGTCTAAACTGTAATATTTTGGCACGTGGGGTTTTGGTGATGCAATCACTATACTGACCACACTCCTACCAGCCTACTGCAGGGGGCAACCACTGGACTTGCAAGTAGGCAATCTGGGAGGTTGGCCTGTATAAAGACTGGATCTGGCCTCTTTGGGAGTAGTCAGACACGCAGAGCCGGGAGCGTACTGAGTCCTGCCGTGTACAGTCTGTGGACTTTGCATCAGAATTATTCTCACAGCAGCACTCACAGGGGTATTTTATGATCTGGAATGTATCACAATACAAATCTGATTTATTGCGTATGACTATTGGTTGTTAGTTGCTTATTAAAAATACCTTGATTTCAATGACTTAAAGGAAATGCACAGACATGAGAGCAACTTTATGCTACTTTAATTGGAGGCTATTTCTTGAAGCATGGTCAATATTCAAAAAGCCGTTGGGAGTCTAAACTGCATTTTGGCTTTCTGCAGCATGTTTATTTTGACACATGCATTGCAAGGTCGGTTCAAACCAGTTTTCAAACTGTATTCTTGAGAGGACAAACCACGTTAACTTTGAACAAACACAGGCCATGGATTTGATCTAAATCCAACTGTCAGCTTTCAAATAAATCCAAACAAACTATGTCAACTGGTGGAAATATATACAGCAACTGGGTATCTCTCCAAAAAAATATGAACAGGACTATTTTTAGATGTCGCTCATTAAGCCATGATAGTTTAAATCCAATTTTATCCTTGAGATTTCAATTAAAAATTATTGAATTATCTGGAGACACAGCACAAAAAAAAGTTTAAAAAAAAAATTTTATTAGTTGTTTCATTGCTTAATAGCTCATTTTAAATGGTGGGGTTCAATAATAAACTTCTCAATGGCTAGCAGAATGATGGATACGCAGCCAGATTGTGGAGCAGGTTTGTTGTTCACATTGACCAAGGCTCCCTTGGTACCAGGGGCTTCCAGTGGAACTGAATTTATATAGTACATTCAAGATGGTTTTTTGATACAATTTGCAGATAGATCGACCGGTTGGACACACTTGCATTGTTTTCCCCAGGAACATTGGAGGCTGATAGAAGTGTATAACATTATGAGAGGCAGATATAGAGTAAAAGACCAGAGATAAAATTTTCTCCGGGAGGGAATGTTAAACATGAGAGGGTATGACTCTGAAGTGAGAGGGTGAAATTTGAAATCAGATTTGCAAGGAATGTTTATACAACATACATGTAGATAGACACCAAAACAAGAAAGGAATAAAGGGAAATAGACTATGTACAGCCAGAGGGGATCAGTTTAACTTGGAATCATGGTTGGTGCAGATACAGTGAGCATGTTGATGTCTTTGTTATATCTAATGTTCTTCTGCTTTCTATTCAGATCTTATGTGAGTAAAGTAGTGATTATAAAGCTTGTTGTTTTCTTTCAACACTTTTGATTTTTAGGTAAGATTTTGAAAATTATTCTCATAGGTACATAATAAGGAAATGCAAGGGTAATCGAGGAGAGCCAAAATGATCTAGTGCAAGATTTGAAAAGGCCCAACATAAGAGAATAATATTATATGAAAAAATACTCAGCATGTGAAAGTTGTGGCAATGATGCTCAAGTAAATAGAGAGGAATGTGCTTGTGAATGCAGTTTAGAATTGAGGAGGGGGAATCAAGATTGAATGCTTGGCAACCCATTTCACTGGGTGGTATGGTTAGTGTAGCAGCTAGCACAACGCTATTGCAGCACCAGCATTCAGGACTAGGGTTCGAATCCTGTGCTGTCTGTAAGGAGTTTGTATGTTCTCTCTGAGACTGTGTGGGTTTCCTCAGGGGGCTCCAGTTTCCTCCCACTGCTCAAAAAATGCACCGGAGGTGTAAGTTAATTGGGTGGAATGGGCTCGTGGGCCGAAATGGCCTGTTACCCTGTATGTCTAACTATCTAAGACAACTAACACCTTCAAAGTCAACCATTAAACTCATTTGACAACAATTTTCACAAGTAATTACACTGCATGTGCAATGGAACATAAATTCATAAAGTAAGGAACAGGACCTTCTGCTCAACCCATCCACGCCAACCAAGTTGGCATCCTGGTTTGGTCTCATTTGCCTGCATTAGGCCCATATCCTTCTCAGCCCTCACTGTCCATATATCTGTTCAAATGTCATATCATCAGTTGCTGGTTTACTCAATGTTGCATCATTTTGAAGTGACCAGTCATGCAAAGATTTCCTTACAGTTACAGTCTTCTGAATACATCTGGTCCTAGCAATCAAATTGTGCTGATTTGTTTTATATCATATCTCTCTGATGCTGTGCATTTATTCTTCTCACTGCCTCTGGATCCTGTTCATTCCTTTATTTTTATTACTGCAGAAATTAATTCAGCTGCACAGAGAATACATGAATTCCTGCACAACAGTAGCACCATGAGATTGAAAATTCTCAAGCCTCCCCACTAACTAAACCCATCATTAGCTGTGTATTGTTTTTGAATTCATTCAATGAAAGATTTTTCTCATTCAAATTAAGGCATTCAATAACGTGACTCACAAAATCACACAAGTGTGGGGGAAATATATTGGAATGGATAGGGAAGTGGCTACTTTACAGTTAAAATGGCAATCAGTAACTGGTGAAGTTCCAGAGTGGATGTTGAGCTATATAAATGATGTTGATGAAGAGACAAAGTCGACTAAATCCAGATTTGCTGATGTTACACAGATAAATGTAATAAGAAGTTTTATGGAACATCCAAAAAGCCTGCATGAGAATGAATGTTGATTAAGTGAATGGCAATTCATTGCCAAATAATATAACAGAGTAAAACAAAAAAGTTCAGTTGAAGAAGGCCACAAGTTCCAAGACTAAAAAAAAACTGGCGCGGGTGGCATAGCGGTTAGCCCATCGTCTTTACAGGGCCAGCGATCTGGACTGGATTGGTGTTGAAATCCCGCATTGTCTGTAATGAGTTTGTATGTTCTTCCTGTGACTGCATGGGTTTTCTCTGGGGGCTCCAGTATCCTCCCACCATTCAAAATGTACCGTGGGTGTAGGTTATTGGGGTGTAACTTGGGCAGTATGGACCCGAGGACGAAAATGGCCTATAACTGTGCTGTATTTTTAAATTTTAAAAAAATTACCATAGTACAAAGGAATCTGAAGCTCCTGATATAATAAATACAAAAGTTATCATGCAGATGTAGCAAATGATGAGGAAACCCAAAATAATGTTGGCCTTTTACAGCCAGCAGCATGAAATCTAAAAGTAGAGAAGGTTTGAAACAACATGTTAGGGTATTGGGTGTATTGTGTCCAGTCTTGGTCTCCAGATGCATGGTTTCCTCTACATTGTTGATATCCCCATGTCAATTTGGGGACAGGTTCTCTCAACATCTGCATTTTGTCTACGGGTCTATGTGAAAACTCTCAGTTGCCACCCATTCTAATTTCCACAAAGACATGTCTATCCTCAGTTTTATCCATTGGCAAATTGGGGCCAAATATAAAGATGAGGAACAACACATCATAGAACTCCTGGGGAGCCTTAAACCAAAAGGCAAAAAAATTCTCAATATATGTTTATTTTCTTATTCATAACAACAATGTATAAGATGCAACAAAATTCTTACTAGCTGTAGTCAAAGAGGTAGAAAACAACAATTAAAAAAAATCAGTAATCTATAATTTGAGGTAATCCATCCCTATCTCTGGTTGCACTATTGCCATCTCCTCTTCAACCACTTTCATTCTTACTTTTTTTCTTCAACCTTCCCCTCCCCCCAGTTGTCTCTCCACTTCTCTCATTTCAGCCCCTCTTCAGCTTCGCTGCTCCTTTCTACTTTAGTCTCGTTAAAGGGTTTCGATATGAAACAAATATATATTTTTTTAAACCTAGAACTTGCGTGATTTTTCCATTTTCAAGTGTCTCCCTACCTTCTGGGAGTGGCCATTCACACAGGAACCACCAAAACTCCAAATATCTGAATCACAGCGCGAATTTAGACAGAATACCTGAAATGCGGTATTTAAAGAGACTGGACGTACTATTCATTAGCTCATTGTTCACAGATTGTCTGTAGTTCATTTAGACTGCAGGTGATCCATGAAAATAACTAGGGGTCAAGGAGATAAAATGTCAGAATGGGAATCAGTGTCTTATTCCCGTTCTGATCTTTTTACACAGACTGCATTCCGGGACATTGGGGAATAATTTCTTCGAATGTAGCGGCTGTGTCAAAAACATAAATGACTGACCATTTCTATCCATGGATGTTGCCTGAGGCATTACATGCCTCCAGCTTCTCAACTTTTGCTTCAGAAAGGATTGCTTGTGTCGAAGGCAGTGCAGTATCTAAGTAAATACCTGGAATGAAGTTGAATAAGTTCATTAGAGAGAGGAAGGAATAGAAGTGATCTTATTGAAATGCAGAATTTTTTTTAGGGAAAATGAATGGATTGAAGTGGACATAATGCTTTCTCTGGTAGCAATATCTAGAACAAAGGGCCACATATTCAGAATAAGAATCTGCCCACTTAAGATGGAGATATGGATGAATTTATTCTCAGCACATTGGTGAACTTTTGAAATTATCCATTCCAGAGAGGAAGTCATTGAATCTATTCAAGGTGGAGATTAATAAATATATGAACTATGCAGCAGTGGTTTGTGGAGAGAACAGGAAAATAATATTGAGACCCAGAGGACATCAGCCATGATTTAATTGTGCCTGCTCTAAATTCAGCAATGTGAATTACTGTTTCTTAAATTTTTTAAATTTAGAAATATAACATAATTAACAAGCCTTTCTGACTCACAAGCACACAGCGCCCAAATATGCCAATTAACCTACAAAACCCGTATATTTTTGGATGGTGGGAGGAAACCAGAGCTCCTGGAGGAAACCTATGCAGTCACAGGGAGAACATACAAACTTTTTACAGACAGTGCAGGATTAGAACCTGGGTCACTGGTGCTGTAACAGTGTTGCACAACCTGTTAAACTAACTGTGCTATCCCTATCTTTGAATGTTTTTCAAGGTCTGGTACACTCAAAACACTTGACAGTTAATGTACTATCCCCTGTTCTGGCACAGCAGCCCCTGCAATCATTTTCGTGCACACCCTGTTCACAGTTTGTCCAGGGTTGGCACTGACCCAGTATTCCTGATCTCCACAGTATAGAATACACCTTCCCTTCACGACCAAGCTCATCAGGCATCACAACAGATGGATCAGAGAGGGCCTGAGATTAATTAATGAATCTGGGATCAGAGCAAATCTGCTCTAGCTTATTTCAATTACATGACAATGTTTGTTTCAAAGACATTCATTCAGTGGTGTTGGAGATTCAGCAACAAGTTTCTTCCATTAGAAATATTTCTTCTAAAGAGAGAATTCACTACTGAGTATTAAACATTGATTGTCAACATTAATAGTGGACAGCTGGCATTGCTGAAAGGCAACTTTAACACTCATGAATCCTATATTAGCTGATAGTACAGATACCCAATGACAGATTAATTAACAACTGAGTTAAATCCTGGCAGAATTAGGCAGCATGGATTGTCTGAGGGACAGAAATAGAAAAGTATTCTTGTAGAGAGAAAGTTGTTCTCTTAAAAGGATTATTGAGATTTGCAGTACAATGGACATATTTCAATAAATCCTCCCATAGAGCATTTTCCTGTTTCCCTTTTCCTTTGACCCATAACTATCAAGAGGTCCAGAAGCATCAAAATCAGGACTGCCAGGCTGGGAAATAAATTTTTCCCGTATTTTATTTTAATCCCCGCTGACTATGAGATTGATGAACAGCATTCTGTAACTGAGTAGATTATCCCAAAATATTTAAATATATTTATTTCAAGTTTTATCTTAATGCAACAAGTATTCTGCTGGTCGCATCACTGTCTGGTATGGAGGTGCCAACACTCAGTACAAGAAAAAATCCAGAGGGTTGTTAATTCTGCCTGCGACATCACAGGCACCAGACTTCACTCCATCGAGGACATCTACAAGAGGCGATGTCTTAAGAAAGCAGCTTCTATCCTCAAGGATGCCCATCTTAACACTGCTGCCATTGGGAAAAAGGTACAGGAACCTGAAGATAAGCACTCAGGAGCACAAAGACAGCATGTTCTGCACGACCAACAGACGAATGATCAATGAACCAACGACACTGCCTTACTTTGACTTTTTGTACATTATTTTTATTAATTTGTGGTAAGGTGGTCTATATAAATGTTTGCATTTTGATGCTGTCACAAAACAATTAATTTTGTGACTTGTTCATGTCAATAAGCTATGATTCTGATACATGCTATTATTATGCGCTGCGGATATGCATGTATATGCATAATCCCAAGATCGTGTTCTATGGCGAGCTCTCCACTGGCCACCGAGACGGAGGTGCACCAAAGAAGAGGTACAAGGACTGCTTAAAGAAATCTCTTGGTGCCTGCCACATTGACCACCGCCAGTGGGCTGATATCGCCTCAAACCGTGCATCTTGGCGCCTCACAGTTTGGCGGGCAGCAACCTCCTTTGAAGAAGACTGCAGAGCCCACCTCACTGACAAAAGACAAAGGAGGAAAAACCCAACACCCAACCCCAACCAACCAATTTTCCCTTGCAACCGCTGCAACCGTGCCTGACTGTCCCGCATCGGACTTGTCAGCCACAAACGAGCCTGCAGCTGACGTGGACATTACCCCTCCATAAATCTTCGTCTGCGGAGCCAAGCCAAAGAAAGAAAAAATTTAGTTGAGACAAATATGGAACCAATTGCACTACAGATTCAGCTAAGCTTAGCTTGCTTTGCAGATCAGATTAGGAGAGGTTAGTACAGCTGTGTCTAGCTGTTGCAGTAGCAAAGCTTACCCTAAAATTCCCTTGCTGAGAGACCCACATTCACCACAGACCATGTTAAAGTAACCAAGCATGAGAAAAGCATTGTTGCTGAGGACAGTATGTAAAAGGAATGATTCTGCTCTCTTGGACACCACCGTTGTCATTGAATGGTTCTTTCTATCCAATTTCCTTTCTCTGAAGTAATTGTCGATCTAATTTATTTCCCTTTGCTGTCGACAGCAGTGCAAAGAAAATTATTAGCATGCTTGAGGAATCATAAAGTTAAACTTTTTGTCTTGCTCGTATACCATGTGACTTATGTTTTAATTTGATATTGAAGTTTATTTGTCACTTTGTACCTGGTACCATGAGAAGTAGGGAGTGGAGACACAGCCTTCCCATAGGGTCTAGTACCCTGTGACTGCCGTCAGTTAAGTGCAGGCTTAAAACAGAGCCAACAATAGTTTTATTTGAAAATTCTGCTGCCGTGGTGTCTGGAAGATGATGGCGCATGTGATCGGCAACAGCCATGAGGGTTGCAGACTCCAGCGATGCAGAGGACTGGCGCAGGGCACCAGGAAAAGGGGAGAACACTCCCCATTTGAGAAGGAAGAGCAGAAGAGATAACCCAAGGGTCCACAACAGCGGACCAGTAAGAGCTTCTGTGGCTGAAGAATGCACAGGTAACAGGCTGTGGCAACTCATGGCGAGGAACTCACGCAGGCTGTGAGCTTCTCACGAATGAGAATCATATCAAGCCGTGGACTGAAGGAGACTGACATAAGACAAGCTGAAGAGGTAGCAGGTATTCGAACAGGACCATGAGAGGGTGCGAAGGGCACTGAAGGTTTCCCGATCGTGTCAGAAATATGAATCTGGAGCTCGGGCTGCAGTTAGGTTGGGCTGGACTCCGTGCAGCTACAGGGGCTTTGGGAGCATTGGAGGCGAAACTAGGTGACTCTGGGGGACATTCTTTTGGTTCTTTTTCTCTGAAATATGAGAGGCACCTCAGGCAGTTTCCTCCCAAAGACAAATATGCCTTGCTAACAGCAGACCAAAGCAAACTCTGTATAATGTGGCACTTTTTTAAAATTACATGACAATAAAGGACCTTAAACCTGATTTGGGGTTTCGTTCAGGGGTCTGCTGGTCGAGGAGAAGAAAGTCTTCAAGCCAATTAGAGTGTGATTTCACATTTTTGAGCCAAAAGCTATTGTACAAATTAAACAGTTTGTAAAATATGAAACTAACTTCATTTTTTCTTCAGATTTCCCATTCTGGTGCAAGGTCTTCAGCCGGATCTGAAACACTAATTCCATTTCCCTCCCACATATACTCTTAAATGTTTCCAGCAAATTCTGTTATTATTTCAGACAATTATTTCACACCAATAGCAGTTCAAATGCAGTCTGTGATGAACTGTCATGGTTGACCGTCAATATCCATCTTTATAAACTGCGTATTTTTCCACTCAACTGGTTGGAGTTCTTTCAACAGAAGAGAGTCTGGCATTCAGATGCATGCTCTGCCAGGAATCAACTTTGCAGCATCCAATCGTCATTTCTACAGCTGTCGGCCTCCTGCTATTTGCAGTATTTTTTTTCTTTTCTTGATCACAGGAATTGTTTAGTACTCACTAATTTGAAGAATTTCCCCATCTGGTGCCTTCAAACTTCCTGGACCAACAGCAGAGTGACCCTCGGCTCAAAAGCAGAAATCACTGAGCGCTGAACTGCTGGAAGAGTCATCCTTTGAAAGAGATATTCAACTGAGAATACAATCTCAGCGAATGTACAAGTAAAATCCAAGTGGAACATTTGATAGGGGGCATGGATGACCTTCTAATTATAATGATTGAGAATGATCTCTTAACTAAATGTACAAAAATCAACAAGCAGGTTCTTATCTTTAGGTACTCGTTGCCACCTGTTGATTATTGCATTCTCTGCATGAAAACAGCTAAACTTACATCAGGCTTAATTAGTAGACAATTGTGATGGAATGACCTGGGACCGAGAAAATTGTTTTGTACACGTTTATCATTCTTTGTTTAAGCAATGTCTTTATTGATTTTGCCTCTGTACTCAGAAATCTTAACCATTTCTGTGTGTGATGTTCCTGATTGTTAGATTGTATGCCAACTGCTTAGATTGTGCTCAGATTCTATCCTGACTCTTACATTGTGTGCCATCTGCTGCCTATAATTGCAATCAATTCTCACAACAAAGAGCACAAATTGTCTCCTGCCACTTCCTGTTGACATCTTAGTCTCTCTGAAGGAAAATCGTGTACCTGGAGTGCATTTAAACCAAGATTATACACACAGACTTATTTCATTGTAGCATCCAGTCTGTGGGGCTTCCCCACTAACAGGTGCCATTATTCCTGTGGCAGCTTCACTGAATCCATACTCATGGATTGGAACAGTATGCCACGATTGTGCTACATGGGTCTTAAAAAAGATTTTGAATGTGAAGTTGAAAAATCTGAAGGTTACAAGAATGGGGAAGCACACTCTGGGCATTGTGCCTCCCAAAAATCTGTGGGTGTACAGCCAAATGCAGTGCACACTTGCTCATTGCATAACCACTCATTAGAGAGAGAGCCCATCAGACTGAATGAAGCCTGGCATTTTCATCATCACCTCATTTATGGACTCAGCTAGAAACAGTCCACAAGATTTTCAGACTTTCAGATGTCATTCTTGCTCCAAATATTGTGAAGCACTTTGAGGAATGTCAGAGCCTTCATGTCACCCCGCAGTCCAGCATCCCAAATGTAACTTCTGAGCTGAGCAAAATTCTCATTTACTTCTGGAAACCATTTTCTTCAAATTTAATTTGTAGGTTGACGGCATTGCTGGAAAAGATTGCCAATTGATCTTTCAGAGGAACTTGGCAGAATAATAGTTTGGCACAGACTAGAAGGGCCGAAGGGCTTATTAGTCTGCTGCAATGTGCGATTTTTCTAGGATGTTCATCCAGTTAATCAGCAATTAATATATTTAAACTGTTGAACAAAGGATTGTTCAGAGTCAAGCCAAAGTGATAGTTGACTTTTCTGACCAAGACCACCACTCATCAGATACAGACTGACCTGAAGAATTCCTCCACCAGTATATTTTTTACTCCATATTTCTTCATCTACAGTCTCTTGTGTCTCCATGTGAATCTTTTTTTAAAAAAACTGTATTGTTTTTTAGGTAACAGTAGGTTTGTACAACCTTTGCTGGAAAGGATACCTTGTAATGAGAGACCTGTGATCTGTTGTCAGCCTCCCATACCTTCCAATTTCCATTCATTCACAGGATGTCCAAATCTGTCCACTTTTCTTTGGTAGTCATTCCTCCTTGCCCCTTCCAGCCACAAGATCTTATTCCTCATTCCTTCCACACAAAGTCCAACTTCTTCACTATCAATTTCAAGGCCCATATTCACTCCTGCATTGCACATTAGTCAACATTTTCTTTGGCACATGATTCACTAGATACTTTTTCCAAAATGACCCATCACAAAATCCTTTCTCACCAACCCCTCCTCAATAAAAGGACTCACCTGACATCTTGAAGCCTGATGAAAATACACGTTTCTCATTTAAAAATCCTACATCTGAATCTTTTTATTGACGTTCGTTTTAACCATATAACCATATAACCATTTACGGAGCGGAAACAGGCCATGTCGGCCTTTCGAGTCCGCACCGGTTCACTAATATATCTAATGCACTGGCCTCATAATTCTAATCAAATGTATTAATATAGGGTTATCCATCTTTTTTTGTTATAAACTTAACATGCCACTTGTAAAGAAAGTCCTTTGCTGTCCCTCTTTTATTGAATTCAGTCCCATTTGGATCCAAGAGGGGAGACTGTCTCCTTTGAAGAGGAAAGATAAAATTCTTGCTTGTGCTGATAAATAATACTTCTTAAAATCTGGGAGCCTAAGTCCTCCCACTTTTTAATTCGTGAACACAGATGAGAAAAAAAATTATTTAATATATCTCCCATCTAATACGGTTCTTCGCACAGTTCACCGCTCTCATTTTCCAGCAGTTCTATTCTATCCTTAACCCTCCTTCTAGAATTCACATATCTGTAAAAACCCTGAGGATTCACTTTTACCTTATCAGCTATTGACACCTCATACCTTCTTTTTCCCTTTCTAATTTCGTTCTTCAGGTTTTTTCTGCAATCTATTGTCTGACTGATAATGGATCTATGCCTCAAACATGCCTTCTATTTGCCTCGGTATGCCTGCCGGACTGAGAAATGAGAATTATATGGTACACTACCTGATTCAATTTCAAGATCAATAGCTAAAGAAAATCACAGATTTACTGAGGGTTCCACTAAGTCCATCTTTTAATTTGTGGCCCTTTGTGGATCAGCATTGAATGAATTAAGAAGCTAAAAAATGCAGAGTGTCATCCAACTGAAAGCTTCACCCACTTGGATGTCATTTCAGGAGGTTTCAATCATGCTTGGGTCTGGAGCTGGCCATTTGTGCAAGAATTGTTTTGCTACGGTGCTGTTAGGTTCTGGATGTTCATTGACGACTGAGCCTGCCCACCTCAGGGAGGAATGTATCAAGAAGTAACTAACCACACTGCCAACTCTTTCCTTCTTTCACCAGTAATCCTGCAATGCCTTCAGTACAACCACTGATAAGGCTACAGTCTTGGATGACCAATCGCAAACCCCAATTCCAACTTGACCCACAATGCCCTAAGCCAACAACATCACTCCCAATGCAGCATACAAAGATATTCCCTCTAGATTGTGAGGAATACTCTTTAATGTTTGATGCCTTCAATCTCTTGTACTGCAGCATTTTATAACAACTGGCCTTGGAGCAAAATTTACACTGACCTGCCATCCACTGAGCATTTGAAGCATTTCCATCTTGATTACTTTTGATCATTTATTTTTCATAATGTGAATGTCACTGGCAAGCCCAGTGTTACCTTCCTGCCTCTAATAAGCCCTGAACACATTAATTTGCTTGGCTTTTCGTAGTAGTATAGGGTCACATTCAAACTAAAGGAAATAAGAATGGCTGATTTCTTTCCCTAAAAGTTATTAATGAACCTTGACAATCTGGTGCAATGCACAAAAGTGCTGGAAGAACTCAGCAGGTCATAGAGCATCCACGGAAAGTAATATGCAGTTGATGTTTCAGGCCTGAGCCCTTCGTTAGGTATTCTTCAGGCTTTGACAGTTTTATGGTATCATTAACATTTTTTTTATTATATATACTAGATTCCAGGTTATTAACAATATGGGTTTCTGGATTGTTAATCCAGGACTTTGGGTTGCTAATCCATGAACACCATCATATTATTTCTCATCTCATCCTCTCCAATCGCTTCACATTAATATTGTTTAATTTAGTTTATTTATACAGCACATTTAAAACTACTCATGACCAAAATGCTGTACAGATCATAAATTACATCTTAACTTAAGCAGCTATTGAAAGTGCAGTATAGAATGGGTACCTGAGGTTCAGGATTGTACAAACAACATGGCAGTTATCACCTCAAAACGCTTGCGAGTGAAAACACATCATCAACCTGGATTTAAAAGAGTTAAAGGAAGGAGCTGATTTGATGGAGCGAGGATTTTCTTTCTTATTTTTATATTTCTTCTTCCTCTCCACTTCCTACTTTTTAAATCAAAATTTTATTTCTTCCCTCAAGACCTTGTACTCTCAAACATTTTTGTCTCTCCATTTGTATTTTCTAACCCGATAATTGATTCCAGAAAACAACATTTTTTTTCGGATTTCAAACATGATCTTTTGCTTTCTGAAATATCAATATTTAAATAAATAATAATGTTCTGCAGTTACACAAAATTACATGGAATATTTTGTTATTGTGCTTCTTCAAGAGACTATTTTACACTTTTAAGAATTCTTGAAATTATAATTTGTTGAAAAAACACTCATACTGCCATAAATGAAACATTGCACATTAAAATGAAAATAAGCAATTTCAAGCTCCTGGAGATGATAATAGATGAGCATGTTTACCAGTTATAGTGACTGAAGGCCATGCTATGCTGAATATCTGTATTTTAATGGAGAAAAATATAATTTTTAAGTTTTAGGCATTTGACAATTTGTGTGATATTTTAAAAATTTGTTAGCATATATCTTGAGGATAAAAGTGTCCATGATGTTCTGACTCGCAATTAAAGTGCACTGTTCATCAAAACAACAATGAACTTGATTTTGGATCTGTCAAAGTGGACGTCATACCTGGGAGTATTACGTTCTGGGCTGATGCTCAGATGAAAGCAACATTCAATTCTTCAGAATGATTAGAAGCACAACAACTTTCGACTGCTGAGGAATTGGTTCTGCTATATTTTGGAAATTTAACCTGATTGCAATCCATTGACATCAGATCCCATTGACACTGTTTGCAATTTAGAAAGCTCACTTTTCTTTGGATAATTCACTGGACATTTCTGTCCTCCTGGATTCTTTTTTTAGTAAGTCACTGGACAACTCTATTCTTTAAAGTTCAAAGTTCAGATTTATTGTCAGGGTACATACATGACATCACTAACAACCCTGAGATTCTTTTTCCTGCAGACCAGGGGTAATTTCTACTTGTCGGTAACTGTAAACTGTACTCAAGAAAAGATAAGTATACAAAAGAGGGAAATGTAAAGAAGAAGGAAGTGCAAGCAAACTATGCAATTCAGAAAATAAATATTCAGTTATAAATATTGTGCAAGTGAAGAGTACTTAAATAAGCCTCTGATTGAGTTTGTTGTTTGAGTCTAATGGTGGAGGGGTAGCAACTGATCCTGAATCTGGGGATATGAGCCTCGTGGCACCTATACCTCTTTCCTGATGGCAACAGTGAGAACAATGTTTGGTGTGGATCCTTGATTATAACTGCTGTTCGCTGGTGGCAGTGTTTCAATGTGTATTTTCTTGATGGTGGGGACCTCCTTTTTATAACAACCCACTACTGAAGTATCAACAACAAATTTGTAGACGGTGTTGTTGAAGCAACCGTAAACACTGTTGGTGTGAGTGTGGGTCAGAAGTTTGTGTCTCATCTCCCTATTGGGCAAAGTCTTTCCAACACCAACAAGGAAAAGAAAAAAAAATCCCAACAACTCTAAAAACATTCAAGGTGCTTAATATCATTCCAAAACATCATTAGGGTAAATGGTCAGAATCTTATTTTAAGGTTTAAGGTGAAAGGGAGGAGATATAATAGGGATTTGAGTAGAAAGTTTTTGTATACATGTAGTAGTGGATATCTGGAATGTGCTCCCAGATATAGTGATAGAGACAGATACAATCTCTATGATAAAAGGTCATTTAGACAGAAGTATACAGGCAAGACATAGAGGGATATAAATCTAATGGAGATAAGTAGGATTAGTGTAGCTGGACATGGTAAAGCATAGTTTCTATGCTGCATGACTACAATACACTGTGTCTGACAGATTCGTTCCACCACTCTCAACATTTCCTCCTTGTACTTTGAGTGTCTTCTTTCACAGAACTTCCCAAACCTATGACCATCTCGAAAGTTATGGGAATTCCACCACCTCTGGAGACACCTCCAAGAAGCACACCTTGCAAATACATCAGCATTCCTGCTTCAGCTCTTGGTTAAAGATTTCCCTACTCCACATTATGGGGTCGCCGGAGTATAATGGCCACATCACTGTGGAGTTTAAGTCGTTTGTCATCTGATTGTACAAATGGAACCCAACCAAACCATGTTCTCCGGTCCTCCGTGCATAACATGCAGACACACAACCAGGCATAATACACAATTAAATAAGCAATACACATGCAGATTAAGTATTTCATTATAAAAATAAATATTGTTTCATGAATATGAGCGTCTTAAGTGATTAGTGTCAGCAGTTCCAGCATTTTCACTGCCCGTAGAAAGTTGGCTCCCATGACCTTTTCACAAAGAAATGGCATTTAAAGTCAATTCTAATCTTTTCGACAATGCCTGCATTCCTTGAATGATGGCTTCTTGCCATGTTGAACCCCTAAACACCATGGGTGTCACAATAAGCATTGTTCATCAGTTGAATAGAAATTTACTCATGCTCACCTGATGATCAAAATTTTCTTCAACATGTGGTGCATGGGAATATCAAAGCCTGGCTAGGAACTGATGAATCTTTGAAGGTTCATGCAGTTTTACAGCTTTTTAGTCTAACTTGTGATGTTCATGATTGTGAATGTCATGCCACTGAGGTTGAGACTTTGAGTAAAGCCCATTTGGATGCTTCTGGACCACAGGAACTTGCACATTCTAAAATGCTCAGAAAACGAAGTAAGATACCAGCCTAATTTATTTGAGTGTTGTCCTTCTTTCCATTTCTAATGGCACTTCAGTGGGTAAACACCAATTTTGCAGCTCTCAGCAACACTCCAGCAGAAATAAAAGTAGGTGTTTGTTACCAAACTGTGAGAGGGGAATAATATGTTTATAAATCATTTTCTTTAAATTTTCACTGCTTAAGAATCATGAATACACATTTTAATAATTTAATTGAAATTTTAGAGCAATTTCTAGCATCATTTAACAATGCAAGTCCAAGGGAGTCCTGAATATGTATATTTAATAAAATATGGCGCCACTGTTTGTCAAACAAGACCAAAAAACTAATGTTGCCCTCATTTTATATACACACGTACTCCCCAATATATGTCCGTGTTCCGTTCTAGATGACTGATTGTATCTCTGAATGGACGACTATTGGGGACTTGCCCTACCTGTGATACTGAAGAGTTCACCAATCAAGTTCCTTCCTTTCTCTATCTCTGAATTCTTCTCATTCTCTCTGTTGCTGTGGACCCTGAGAACCCTGCTGACTCCACTGGTTTCTAAATATGTCTGACTGTCAGAATATTAAGCAATAGAATCAGGGGGAAAAAAAGGGACACAAGGAGTTAAAATGGAGTGAAATATCTCAACATGGTGGCCACCATAGATAGGCCTGATTTTCACCATAGTCATGCAAGTTTTATATTTTTAAAAAATTTTGGTTGCAAGTGCAGTTGAACGCGAGTCACAGAGTACCTATATATATTTTAATATTGTTTGATTCTGTTGGTTGTCATCTTTCAGACATGGATCTGTTTAATCAAGATTACTGAAATATTCCAGTTCACAAATCCTAACATCATGGTAGGAGCCAATATAATCTCCTCATTTTTTAAAAAGATAGTTTTTGAAGATACATTAACTCATTCCCTCACAGCTTCTACTTGTTCCATCTTTATGTCCATTCACTTCTTGTTTAATTGGACAACTTGCCATGTAAACTCAAAACAACTGGTTGAACTTTGTTCTAAAGGAAAAATAAAACCAACAATCCATCTTGATCTAATTACGTCGATCCTAGGGTCAAGAAAGCACAATGTCTCTATTTCTTCACCAGCCAAAGGAAATTTGATATGTCCCCAATTTCTCAGACCAAATTGTATAGATGAACCATAGAAAGTATCCTGTCCAGATGCATCACAGCTTTATCCACAACTGCTTTGCTTAAGACCTCAAAAACATTGCAGAGGATAATAAACAGTTCAGAATCTCATGCAAACTCCATCAACTCCATTTATACTTCCACTGCCTCAGGGAAATAGGCTGCCCACCCCAGTCACACTTTCTTCTCCCCCCTGAAGATGTAAAAATGTGCAGCATCAGGTTTAAGAATAGTATCTTCCTCACTTTTATCAAACTAAGAACAGAGAAACTAAGAAACTTAATAAAATGATATTGGCCTTTCACTGAGACTTTTCTCTGTAAAATTATATGCTACATTTCTGTTTTACGTTAGGTGCTGTTGTACTTGTATGGGTTAACTTGCCTAGACAGAATGCAAATCAACATTTTTCACAGTACCTCAGTCCACATGACAAACAATTCAATTCATTGGTCATCATCATATTGAAATGAAGGCTCATGTCACAGGCAACTCATCCCCAAAACCTTTGGATCAAAGGATTAGAATGATCTTCCAATTCTTTACCTTAGAGACATCAAGGAAGGTTTCCACAATGCAATAACAGCACGATGAAAGTGTGAATGAAGAAAAACGACCGCATTTCCAAGAGCTCATTTTTAAAGTTATAGCCCTTGCCGCCCAATGACACCCAATTTATCTACAACCCCAGTACATTTTTAAGGGTGAGATGAAACAGGAGCTCCTGGTAAAAACCCATACAGACATAGGGAGAATGTACAAACTTCTTGCAGATGGTGTGGAATTTGAACCCCATTTGCAATAGCTGGTGCCGTAACAGTGTTGCATTAACCACCAAGCCAGCCATTCTGCCTTTTTCAAGGTTCCTTTTGTAAAAAATAATCTTGAAAAGGCTGTGGTAAACACTAAATAAATGCAAATCTCTCTTTCATTAGGTCACTGTGCATTCTTCTTTCTTGCTCTGACATTAAGATCCAGGCTTAAAGTCCTTTCACTGCTATTGTCTGCAATTTTCTGATTAACTGAAACTTCAAGAGGATTACTGCCTGGTTTGACATTATAGAATGTTTCCATTTAAAAAGTACCTCAAAATTCATTTTGAATCACCAAAACGCATTATCGAAAGAAACATCTCTAAATCTCTCTAGGCGATAACTTTAAGTGATTGCCTAGCCAGTTGAGATGGTCTATCCCTATTCACTGTCAAAATCCTGTGTAGATTAACAAACCTCCGTTCAATTATCTCTAATCCTTCTCTGCTGCAATGGAATTAGTTTTAGTATCTTAAGTGTCTGCGCATAACTACATCTTGCCATTTCTAGAATCATTACAGTAGGTCAAAGCTACATTTTCTTCCTGGCTTTAGTTCCCTTCCAACAAAAAAAGGCCTTCAAAAGCACACAATGATTTCAAAATAATGTCCTGCACAACTATTTGTTGCACTTTAAAAAATATTATTCCTCAATCTTCTGGTTATGAAAATTAGTCAACACCATCTCAGAATGGTGTGGGGGTACAGCTAAGCAAAATTGGCTTTTGCACTTGGAGGGGTAATTGATGGCTTTTTTGAGACCGGTTTTAGATGTGTGCATAGGCTTTGTCCCAAGAGACTTCAATGAGGAGAATTACCAATGGTAAGGAGGGATAAGGCAAGATCTATTCATTTTCCTCAGCAACCTTGATGCTTTTGAGTTGGCAGCATTTGAGAGGTCAGGACAAATTCCAGAGTCCTCTATGATCATACCTCTGGGAAGTGTGTCCAGCTGCAGGATCGATAAGCCCTGTCTGACAAAGGATATTGTGGCTCTGGTCCGGATAAAGAAGCATTATGTCAGGTTCAGGCAACTAGTATCAAATGGATTCCATGAGGCATATAAGGAACTTGGGAGTACATTCATGAAGAAAATCAGGAGGAAAAGGGACATCAGTTATCCTTGGCAGAGAATCCTAAGAGATTCTGTTGGTCTATTCAGAGCAAAAGAATAGCTAAGGAGAGAATAGACCCCCTTCATGATCAGTGTGTCTCATAAAGAATTAATGTGGCCCTCTACGTGTGGAGCCAAATCGAGGTTTTAAATGCATCATAGAAAAAATCATGGTACTTGACAAGAACAGGGATATCCTGAAGTATATTGACATGTCAAAAGAGATGCATAAAGGGGGATAAATCTCCAGGGCCTGAACAAGTTTCTTTGGATTCTATGAGAAGCAAGGGAAGAACTTGATGGGACCTTGGTAGAGGTCTTTGAAGCTTAGCCTCGAGTGAGGTACAGGAAGGGTAGTGGGTGGATAATGTTGTGCTTTTATTTAAAGAAGGGTTGCAAGGACAAGTCAGGGAATGACAAGGTGGCAAGCCTAAAATCAATGGTAGAGGAGTTTTAAAAGGATCTATCTGAATTTGAAAAAAAAGAACCAGTATGCAGGGATGGTTAGCATGGCGCTGCATGTGGAGAAATTGTGCTTCATGAATTCAATTCAGTTTTTTTTTAAAAAGGTGACCAAGTTGTTTGAAAAAGGCAGCCAGCTAGCCATTGTCTACATAGGCTTTAGTACTTTTGGGAGATGAGATGACATGGATTGCAAGGTGGGCGAGCAGATTGGATCCAGAATTGGCTTGGTAAAAGGAGAGAGGATGGTAGGCCACATTTTCTCCCTTCATATGAGGCCTGTGATGGTGTTAGGTCCACTGTTGCTTACCATATTTATTTACAATTTGAAAAACAATGTAGGTGGCATGATCACCACATCCATCGATGACACCAAAATCATAGGGAAATTGTGGATTGAAGAATATGCCTCAGGTTAAAGAAGATCTAGATCAGTTGAGAAAGTGGATAAAGGGATGATGGATGGGTTTTAACTTGGACAAGTGCAAAGTGCTGCATATTGGGAAGTTAAACTAAGGAAGAATATACAATAAATGACAGGACCCTAGGGGAGTATGCATGGAACATTCAATTCTAAATACTTTATAATGCATTAGACCAAGACCTCACACCGTTAAATTCAAATGTGAACTAGCGTGCAGTGTCTTTCCAAAGTTAAAAGAAATAAACAACTTCAACTCTTAAGTTTGAAGTTCAGACGTGGAATGTTCAGATCCTCCTGGATTGTGCCAGCAGTAATACATCTGGACATCCCTCCATTGTAATGCTCTGTAATTCTGGCACAGAGTCGACAGGTGCCCTTTGCAATTATTTCCCCATCTGTCAAAGATATCGTACAGCCTAACTTGAGCGGAGGGTTTGCAAATGGAATTACAGAGCCTCTGTAGACTGCAATCGGAATCTGCAGTAAAGAAACTACCTGCAGGGTGAACTCAGTGGGTCAAGCATCACCAGTGTGAGCGAGGGGGAAGGACAATTCCATTTCTCCCACAGATGGCCCTTGACTTGCTGAGTTCCTCCAGTGGAGAGCTCTTGGCAACTTAAAGAGCATCTCCTACTCCACATGTGGAAAAGTCTGTGCCTCCTGAATTCACAAAACGTGAAGTAAAAGAATCACCTGCTGGTTTAGTTACCACCTTCTCGCAATCATTTGAAGTCAATTTGGTTGAATCTTGGGTGAGATTACGAATGAATATAAAGTCATTTTACAGCTCACATTAGGAGAATGTCAATCCATTTGATTAAAGATAAAATGTTCCATTCCCTATTCCCTCCTTTACAATCAAAAATTTTCTCTACAGAAAGTGAAAAAATGTATCAAAATTAAATACCACAATGCTAAAGTAAGCTTAGAAAATGATCCATTGTAACAAGAATTAAATCATATAAGTCTGGGGTTTCAAGAGCTGCAGTTTACAATTTGAAAGAAACATAGTAAAGCAGCTCCTGAATAAAAGGATTTTATTCATTTCTAATTTCCGCTATGTTTGTAGTCAGTGTCCTTTAAATTACACAGTGGGATATCAGTACATGAATACTTAATACATTTATCTGAATTGCTTTCTCCATTATTTCTGCACAGCAGTTTATCTATTTATTTTTATATGGATCAATCCGTCTGCTCAAATGATGCAGAGACAAATGTCAGATACATGTTGAAGAGTTGGACACTGATATCTAAAAATGCAATTGCAAAGTTTGCATCTTGGTGATAATACATGACACATTCTGGTGATCAGCTTCCAGCTTGAAGAGAAAATTAAAAGAACATTACTGCCAAGACACACAGTACTGGGCTTTTAGTCAGCATTGTCCATGGGGAGAGTTGTTTTTATTTTGGAGTGGAATGAGCGTGCAACCATTTCTGCATAAAATGAACCTGGTCTGAAAAGCTTAACGAAGTGTTTCCAGTTGCCAAGAGCTCTTCACTGGAGGAACTCAGCAAGTCAAGTACCATCTGTGGGAGAAATGGAATTGACCCTCCCCCTCCTCCATATTGAGCTTCCCCCCTCCCCGCCCCCCCCACCCCGCATATGGTTTATTTACTGCAGATTCCGATTGCAGTCTACAGAGGCTCTGTAATTCCATTTGCAAACCACCCACTCAAGTTAGGCTGTATGATGTCTTTGACAGATGGGGAAATAACCGCAAAGGGCACCTGTCGTGATATTCTTGAAACAAGCAGTTGTTAATAATGCTCTGCTGAGCTGGGATCTGGGCTGATAGATCCAATTATTTTTCTCCAGTTTATCTGCCCATTATTTCCCCATGCCATCCATACACCCAACCAATCCCCTCAAGCAATGCCCTCAACTCCCAGTCAGGGAGATCCCACAATGCCAATCGTGGCTTCAATTCCCCACATCCCCTACCTGTTCCTGAGCTCCAGTCAGCAGCCACCACACACACCCCAAGTCCTTGAGTGACCTCTCAATGCAGAGGCAGTCACCACTAAACATTTCTCCCCCTCCTCTCAGCACCATTTGGACCCCCATGACGCTGCATCTGACTACCCACACAAACCCATGCTCCAGTGGGTATATGGATAGTCCATTTCATAGTTCAAACTCTCATCAGGAGACAATAAGCACAAAAGCCTGGAGACACCCCTCAGGAAAAGTGGCTTTAGCCGATAAGCACCAGAATTAAAAGTATGATTTGTCCTCTTGTCCAATTATGCTGACTTTACCTTCTTGCATTTGTCTGCTACTTTAATCACTTCGTCGACTTGTTCCTTTTGGTTCTCCTGTCACTTTCTATTGTAACTGATGCAAAGATCCATTCATTGCAATTATTGGTTAAAGACTGCTTCTGCCTTTTCTTATTGGTTCAAGGGATGCTTAAGTCATAATGCAGGAAGTAGACTGGATATTAGTGGGGGGGGTGAGGTGGTGGTGGGAGTTGGGGAGGGGTGAGTGGATCAGTTTCTTGTCTTACTGCATCCCAAACTCAGTAGGATAGAGTCTGCACACTCTCCCCCACAGGATGGGTTGATATAGATGCAAATTGAAATATCCAGAATGTTCAAAACATTCTTTGTTCATCAATCTCTTAGAGTTGATTAAAGCTTGAGGGGTCTGGACAAAGTGTCTATAATGAAGATTGTTCTTGTGGGATAATCCAAAACAAGGTCCTGTTGTTTTATAATCAGGGGTCACCATTTACAACAGAGATTTTTTTTTGAATAACTCACTTTCTCAAACAGAAGGAGAACTGGTCAATAAATACCTCTTCTGCAAGGCATTGCAAGTTACCACAGGTAAACACAAATGTGGAGCCAAGGTTAAAATTTGGTCAGATATAATCTTATTGAATGGCAGACCAAGTTTGAGAAACTAAGTGTCCAGCTCCTAAATTGATTGATTATAATCCACTAATGTGGGAACAAACTCTCAATGGAGCATAACATTCAGTGGATTACAAAGCAATCAATTTCTTGAGAAAAGTAACTAATTGGTTTGCTTTTAAAGGATGAAAAAATATCGCCTTACTTGAAAAAGGTAAGTATTTCAAAAACAGAAGCAGGAAGGGAGCTGCAGATAAAAAGATGAAGGGCTTGCATTTGTTAAGTTGACAGTGTTTGCTTCAGAATCAAACTCAGAGAATTGTAACTGCACAGAAATAGTTCTTTTGGCTCATTATGGTAACACCAATCATTCAAACCCATTGAGAATGATCCCATACTAAACCCTTTTTTTTTTAAATTCTCCATTCACTTGCACTGTCTGGGGACAATTCACAGCAGGCCACCTCAACAATGAGCACTTCTTTGATGGGTGGGGGGGGGACAAAAAATATTTAGTGTCACTTTCCTAAATAAACCAGAGATCCACCAAACCCCATGCTCTCCCACACCTTTCCCTTGTAAACCATTGGCCATCCTGAGAACCAGACTATCCCAGTGCCCCACCTGTCTGTTGATGGTTCCATCTGCTCTCCTCTGCCATGAGATGGTTGGATCTTGTCTGGTGAGGTAGGTGGATAAAATTAAGGTGCAGTCTGACTATGGCCAAAACAACATAGAAAAAATTTAATGCCTCAATGTATTAATACCTATTGATACATGTGTTTTAATGAAATATTGGGGAGGGGTGTCACCAATATTCTGTTTGCCTAGTGAATCATTGGTCTCTCAGCCACTGGAACTACTAAAGCTTTCAGCAGTGGGCCATTGTTTGGTTAAATCATTGCGGAACCATCTAATAGAATGAGCATTCATTTCTTATTGTAATTTCTTACTTTTAACCAATTAGCTGTAATGATGCTGGAATCTGTTCCAAATTCATCCTTCCATTCTGCTCTTGACTTTCCTGATACCTAAATTGATATTGGTCCACATCAGAAATAACTAATTAACTGACAGCACACAAACAGGCCATGAGCATTTTATCCAGACATCTCCTGGTGTAATATTTAAATTGTACAGGAGACCACGATGCCTTGAACAGCTGACTTGGTTGTTCACGCTCAGGGCACACAATGTCCTTTCCTCTATTCATCCCACAATGCAAGAGGAACAAATTGGTTGTTCTTAATCACACTGAAACGCTGGAGAAACCCAGCTGGTCTTTCCAGCATCTATAGGAGGCAAAGATATATTGCCAATGTTTTGGTCCTGAGCTCTTCTTCAAGGAAAAAACAAAATCAGAAAAGGCAGAAGTAGGATTTATCAGAAAGTCTCGGAATTTAAATACAGGGGGAGGAATCCAGACCCACAAAAAGTGTTAATTGGATGTGATAAGAGACTAGGTAGAATTTATCATGTCTGTGCGAAAGGAGACAGGGAATGGAGAAACAACAGGGGAAGAAGGGGGGTGCTTTTTATAAAACATCGTGCAACACTGTTTGAGCATTACTGGATAAAGGGTCAAAGTCGATGGGGAGGTAGAAATGTCAAAACTTCACTTGAATGATGGGAGGGAAATCTAATCATGAATAGTTCGGTTGGGTTATTGTAGGGAATTGTAATGGACTGCTGAGGGGATTTGGGGTTCTTTTGTTAGCAGGGCCAGGTGGAGGAGGTCCTAAGAACAAGCTGGGAGGATTAGTTGGGATGAGTGAGCATGCATTTTAAAAGACCGTTGCCCTTAAATCTCCTGTAAGATATCCTAGGGATGACAATGGTGACTGGCAGGGTGAGGGGTAGAGAGTTGGAAAAATCATTGGGGTGAGGCTTGAGCCAGGGGAGGAATTTTTAGCAAATGTTTAAAAAAACTTGCAGATGCTGGAAATATAAATTAAAAATAGAAAACACTGGAAACATTCAAGCAAGACAGTCAGCAACTGACTCAGTTCCAGATCCTTTATTCAATGAAGGGTCCCAGACCTGAAATGACAACTGTTTCTTCTTCTACAGGTGCTGCCTGACTTGCTGAGTAAATTTTAAAGTCATCAAATTAGCAAGTTTATTGCAGGGAAACAATATGAACTGGATCTTGATGAAGGCGGGGAGCCCAAAACACTGATGATTCAATGTCTCTTATTGTCATTGCTTGACAAACTGAGTTCCTCTAAGAGATTACATTTTGCTTCCAATTTCAGTATATAAATTCTCTTCTGCATCTCTAATGTAAAATGGATTCCCACAAGATAGGAGAACATCTTCACAGTTTTCCCTGCTTCAGAGGATACAGCTAGGCATGTTGCAGATGAATAACATTAAAAAAAATGGTGTAAAACAAAGAAATCGCAGTCCCTAAACCAATGTTTTTGGTTAGAAAAAGGAGAGGTGATCTAACTGGGGTGTGCAATTCCAAAGATTTCCATGAATAGAAATCTTGAGGAAAAGTTTCATTAATCATTAAATGTAGCAGGGTAGGTGGAGAAAATGATTAATGAGAGCACAGAGGGAAGAGAAACGTAGTCATTATGAACTTTGCAAAACACTGGTTCAGCCAGAACTGGAGTATTTGGTTGAGTTATAATCACCATAATTTAGGAATGCTGGGTAAGCCTTATGGAAGGATAAGTTAACATATACAAGTGAAGTGTTGGCTTCGCTTAAAAGAACTAAGGACTCGAATGGTGTTGTAGGATGAGGCGTGGGTGCAAGTGTGGCACTTTCTGCGGCCACAGGGGGTTGGGGGAAAGAATTGGTGGCACAAGTGTGGCACATTCTGTGGTTTATTATAATTATTCTGGGGATGTGGGCATTTATATTCAAGAGCAGAATGGATAACCTGGTGCTTCCATTGGGATAAGAGTTGCCAAAGAACCTGATTCAGTTAGTTGAAGCTACAAAGACTCAAACATAATAAGAAAAGATGAACATTCACATTGGTGGAAGAGTCTGGAACTGAACAGTGGAGGTGAATGGCAAAATTATCAAATGCAATGTCAGAAACAGCCATGTGATTCAGTGAGCAGTCAGCGTCTCGAATGTACTGCTGGGGGAAACATGATGGTGAATTCAGCTACAATGGGGGGGGGGGGGGGGTGGCATTCCCAAATATGCAAAAATAACAAATGCAAAGTAAGAAAGTGAGTGAGAGAGAGAGAGTGGGAGAGTGGGAGAGTGAGAGAGAATGAGAGAGAGTGTGAGAGAGAGTGAGAGAGTGAGATAGAGAGAGTGAGAGATAGAGTAAGAGAGAGAGTGAGAGAGAGAGAGAGAGTGTGTGAGTGTGAGTGCTCCTTTTGGAACAGCCACCCTAGTTACAAAGCTCAAAAGAGAGCGAGACAAGTACTTAAAATGAAAATAAGGTTTTCAGGATTGTGGGTAGCCTGGCTGCATCTGCACAGCAAACTAGGGACTGCGATTTCTTTGTTTTGAGTGTTCCCTCAACAGACATACTTTGTGTAGTGGCTAGCACAATGGTATTACAGAGCCAGGAACCAGGGTTCAAATCCAGCGCGGTTGTATGTTCTTCATGTGTCTGCGTGGGTTTCCTCCAGGTACTCCAGTTCCCTCTGACATTCCAAATATGTACAGCACAGGGTTAACAGGTTGTAAAACACAGGATTTTGTTGACACTGTGGTTAAGTGAAAAAACACAAATGCTGGAGAAACTCAGCAGGTCAAACAGTGCCTTTATGTAGCAAAGATGACATCATCAACGTTTCAGGCTTGAGCCCTTCAACAAGGTGTGGGGGACCATGAGAGATATCCAAACAAAAGGGGGAAGGGGGAGTGGTGAGGATGAGAGATGATAGGTGGTGGGGGGACAAGTATAGGCTAGGTGGAGAGAGAAAGGAAGTAGGAACTGGAATATATAGTTAAGGGGGGTGGGGGAAGACAACTTTATTAGTGGAATGCAGTGAACTCAATGTTCACGTCCTGAGGTTGGAGGGTGACCAGATAAAAAATGAGGTGTTATTCCTCCAATCTGCGGGTGGTCAGGGTGGGGTAATGTGAAAGGTCATGGACAGACATGTGAGCTTGAGAGAGTGACTCAGAATTAAATGGTTGGCCACGGGAAAGTTGTTTTTGTTGCAGAGGAGGTGCTGGGTTAAGCAATCTCCTAATTTGCGACTGGTCACTCCGATGTAGAGAAGGCCACAGAGGGTACACCTGATGCAGTAAATTAGTTCTTTGGAGGTACAGGTGAAGCGCTGCTTCACCGGAAATGTCTGTTTGGGACCTCGGACCATGATGAGGGAGGTGGTGCGGGTGCAGGTATTACACACCTCCTATGACCACAGTGGAAGGTGCCGAGGGGGCGAAGGGCGGGGAGGGAAGAGTGCACAAGGGAATCATGGAGAGAGCAGTCTCTACGAAAGGTTGAGAGGGGAGGATAAGGAAAAATGTGTCTGGTAGTAGGGTTAATAGGTTAATTGGTCACATGGATGTATTTTGGTGGTGCAAGCACATGGACAGGAAGGGCCTGTTACCGTGCTATATCTCTAAACTAAAAAAAAAATCTCCAATGATAATAGGGTTAGGATGTACCAAGTGTATAAAGCAAATCAGTGGTTAAAGTACAAAATGGATTTCAGTTACTTCAATCATGCCTCCCAAACTCATGACCTTTGCCATTTAGAAGGACAAAGGTAGCAGAAACACCACCATCCAAGGACCTCCCTCCCAGGTAAACACCATTCTAACTTGGAAACAGTAGATGAGATGAAATTCTAGAATACTAGACCCAAATATTGCATTGATCCACACCACCATTTAAAAAAAAAATTGGGAAACAAAAACACATTTTCTACAGATAAAAAGTCTCAGAGCTAGAAAAATAAAGTAATTCTGAGGGGGAAAAAGCATATAATGCAATAATATGACTTTGGGTATTGATGCATGCAAAAATCATATGACCTAAAATTATAGCTCATTCAAAATGAGCACAATTTTGGAAAATTTGCATGAAATGCACTTTTAAGTGAGGAGAAAGCTGTGTTAACGAATGGCAAGGGCTTTGAAAGATTTTACTTAATTGGTGCTAAAGTTCAAGAAAATCTGTCAATCATTTGCTTTGAAAACACTACAACAATATAATTACACCATTTTTGACAAATCACTTCATCTGCTCTCTTCCGCTGTTGAAGATTCAATTTTTTTTGGTTTATTTTGATATGTTATGCAGCAACCAAACAGGACTTACTGATGGCACAGCACATGCTGTGATTTTAGATCCATTCTCCGTTAAATTATTAAGACATTGGAAATATTATCATGGTCCGAAGCAGTTCGAATACACGTTGAAACGGAATAAAACACAACTGTGTCCAAATGGTAGTTAAAATTAAATATCAGCAAAAGTAATTAAAAAATTATCTTAATATTAAATAAGTTACAATGCTATGAGGGCAGGTGCTAACTTCTAGGCTACTTAATCATTTAAGTTTAAAAGTGACATTGACATATAGTGTGAACATCTTGTATTGGTGGAAGCATTTTCATGTCTGGATTAGAAACATGGGTTCATGGCCCACATAATGGACCTGAACTTGTAACCCAGCCTGAAAATGACAGCCGTTCCAGAGTGGCTATAATGGCAGTGCAGTCATTAGTTTTAAGCCCAGAGAACCATATAACTATAGAATAACAGCATGGAACAGGCCATCATGGCCCTTCTCGTTCATGCCGAAACACTTATACATTCCTAGTACCACTGACCTGCATTCTGCCCATAACCCTCCATTCCTTTTCCATCCATATACCTATCCAAAGTTTTCTTAAAAGATAATATTGTACCTGCCCCCACCAACTCGACAGGAAGCTCATTCCACACCTAAACATTTTTCCCCCCAACTCTCAGCTCATGTTCTCTTGTTTGAATCTCCCCTATCCTCAATGGAGAAAGTCTGTCCACATCTACTCTATCTATCCCCCCTCAAAATTTTAAAGACCCCAATCAAATCCCCCCTCAGCTTTCTACGCTCCAAGAATTACAGACCTAACTTTTTAACCTTTGTGCTGAAACCCACATTCTGGTGAATCTTCTCTGTCCTCTCTCCATTTTGTTCACATCCTTCCTATAATTTTATGACCAGAAATAAACACAATATTCCAAATTTGGCCTCACCAATGCCTTGTACAATTTTAACATTACCTCCCAACTCTTATACTCTGCTCTATAGCAATGCTCTGCCAGCATTCCAAAGACCTTCTTCACTACCCTATCCACCTGTGATTCCACTTTTAGGGAACTGTGTGCTATCACTCCTAGATCTCTCTGTTCAATTGCATTCTTTAATGCCCGACCAATCACCAAGCATTTCCTATTTTAATTACTCCTTCCAAAATGTAGCACCTCATAATTACAGAGCTTGATTTATTTGGATGAATAAGATGCAATTCAGAATATAGTTGCTTGCTTTCCTTGAAGATGACATGTTTTGAAAGTGATTATATCTTTTATTCAAAGAAGTTTCTCGAGTGAGCTTAATCTTCTTCCACAGTTATTCAAAGAATGAGATCCTCATCCACTTGGATATTATGACATATGACATCATAGTAAAACTATATTAACACAACAAAACAACCAGCTTTCTGAAAGGGATATTTATAAAACAACCACAAATCATAAACACAAGATTTCAACCCTTACACCTCACACTTGTCAGCATTAAATGCCATTTGCCAACTTTCATCCCACTCTAACTTGCCAAAAACTCCCTGGAAGATTTGAAGATTTTTCTCACTATCCACAACGCCACCTATCTCAGTCTCATCTGCAATGGAGACAGAATTCTTCTCTGAAGAATTAGTCCAGCTGGCCCTAATGCTAGCAGCTCTCAACAGGCTTTGAACAGCCTGTTAAATGAGCCAAAGGTGTTTTTTTTTTAATTTAAAATCCTGCAACTGTGGAGGTCTGTGCCAAAGATGGTGGTGGCTATGCTTGGCAACAACCATGAGGGGTTACAGACTCCAGGGAGCAGCAGACCAGCACAGGGCACCAGAAATGGTGAGCAATCCCCCTGTTGAGAAAGAAGAGCAAAGGAAATGACCCTACAGGGAAGGTGACCGTGGCTACAGACAAGCGAGGAGCTCAGCACCTGAGGGAACCCCTCAAGGGCTGCAGGCGACTTACAGTCAGGGGACCACATAGGCTGTGGATTGCACGAGACCAGGCACTAGAGCTTGGATTTGAGAGGGTGCTGAGGGAAAGAAGGGCTCCTGAAGGGCCTTGGGCACTGAAATCTTCCTGATCATGTTGGAGGTTTGAATACAGAGTTCGGGCTGCCAATGGATTGAATAGGAGTCTGTGCAGTTGCAGAGGCTGCGGGAAGGCTGGAGGCGAATCTATGGACACTCAGTGACTCCGAAAGGAGTCTCTCCTTCTCTTACAGTAAGGGGCGCTGGGCAACACTAATGGTGACTGCAGAAGACAATTTTGTGTAATATTAAATTTTCTATATTATTACATGACAATAAAGGAATCTTGAAATCCAATTTTTGTGCCATGTGGATGGTACTCCCTCAGAAGCATCACCTTTTGGTTAGGCATTACACTGATGTGAAACAAAGCACAGAGCTCCAGTTATTCTTTACTCCTGGCATCAGTTCAACCAACATTGTGACAGGAAAATTATTTGGTCATTTATTATGATGATGCTCTTTCGTACAATTTGCCGGCTTATTCCAAAGCAACGTAGCAAAGATTGCACTTTAGAAGTGCTTTTTGGATCACATGCACTTTGGAAATCCTGTAGATGTGGGGATGACATGCAAGTACACGATTTTTAAAAATCTACCATTGCATATTCCCGTAATAAATTTTCTCAATATCGAATTATATTTTTTAATGATAGGTGGTAAACCAATAGGTACTTTGTGCCAATGGGCCCTTTCGAATTGCGTGCGTCACTGGGCAGCCAGGTTCTGAACATCTGGCAGTACTTCCAGTGAGTGCATGACTCGTCATTGCGGGGGAAGGATCTCCCTTAAATCACTGGGTTGGCGAATTAATGGGTAGATCACCCCCTGCAAATTTGAAAGGTGCTTCCAGGAACTTTGCCCCAGTAATTGTACCCAGGTCCCAGGAAGTACTACCCAGGTGCTGCAATTTGAGAGGGGTTATTGAGAGCAAGAGTCCATCTCAGCACCCAGACAGAAGATACCTTGGGATTATTCCAAGCGAGATCATTGTGTTAATCATACGGTATCATTGTTGCAGTTGTACCTCTGAAGTTTAAGTTCTTTGATGCTAGTGTAAATCAAAGGGGACAGTACAATATGTTCCATCTATTATCTATCACTTTCAATGGTTCGCTTGTGGTGTCAACCACACTTTGCTATTAACAAAAACAGGTCAACAGTATATACATAGATGAAAAGGATATATTTTTAAAAATTCTTTAAGTTCATTTTAATTTTTCTATAGAAGGATTTAGATTTCAGATTTATTATCAGAGACAGAATTACCATTTATTGACAATGCAGAAAATACAGAGAGAGATAAAAATAAAATCAATAAACACAAAAGTAAGGGTCCTTAAATAAGCCCCGATGGAGTTTGTGGTTGAGTCTGATGGAAGAGGGGTAGCAGCTGTTCCTGAACCTGGTGGTGTGAGTCTTATGGCACCTAGACCTGTTTCCTGATGGTAGCAGCGAGAACAGAGAGTGTGCTGGGTGGTGTAGGTCCTTGATGATTGCTGCTGCTTTCTGATGGAAGCATTCCCTGCAGATGTTCTTGATGGTGCGGAGGGTTTTTACTGATAATGTCCTGGGCTGTGTACCCTAGTTTTTTCAGGCCTTTACATTCAGGGGCATTGGTGACGCCATACCAGACCATGATACAGTAGGTCAGCACACTTTACACCACACATTTGTAGATAGTTGTCAGGGTTTCCGATGTCATGCCAAACCTCTGCAAATTCCTGAGGAAGTAGAGGCACTGACAAGCTTGCTTCACGATGCCATTCGTGTGTTGGTTCCAGGAAAGATCCTCCAAGAGAGTAATAATTGAGAAAGAATTGATAAAGATATTGATTGTGTCATTCTATCAAAAGGCTTTCTCAGTGCTTCTGGAACTGGGGACTAGGTTGCCACAACTTTCCTGCACAGCAAACCAGTTTGTGAAGCTCTGCCATCACTCACAATCCTTTTTGCTTTGCAGGACAGATGTGGCAAAAATGATTCTTGCTTGACTGTTTCCACAAAGGTTTGTATGAACATGACACAAGTAATATAAAGGGTGGTTGGGCTATATACGAACCACTCCTCTGAGGTTAAGAAGTAAATCTGCACCTTTTATAACAAGTTGACCAGCTACTGAGAACTATGCAGAAAATATCAGTAGCATCTGAAGTCCAAGACTTTGAGTACTTGGATTATCCCTTGGCCCGAGCCATGAACGGTGGACCTTGTTCACAGACTGGATTGTGGATGGGATTAGGATCCAAACAGAGCTTTGAGGAGGTGGGAGCCCCAGAAATGGTGTGAGGGGAGGATGTGAAACATGGTGAGGGTGAGAAGAGTGGGGCATGGGGCTTAGAGCAAATAATGAGTTGCTGGAAGTATTTAGTAGCTGAAGACAAATCCAGGAAGACAATATTTCAGATGGAACCCTTGGTTGGGACAAAAGTGAGAAGGGGAGATAGCAACTCTTTCAAGGTGGTGGAGGAGCTGAGAGATGATATGTTATTGGACCAAAGGTGGGAAAGGTGAAGATGAGAGTATAGGGAGAACGTTGGTGTATGTTAGTGTAGAGAGGTAGAAAGAGCAGGAGTACTTAAGGAAAAAGCCAAGTAGAAATTGTGGAGATGGAGGAAGTTGGGGGTGGGGGCAGGAGGCAACTGAAAATTAGAAAATAATTGTTTGTGTTGTAAAAAAGAATTGCTGGAGAAACTCAGCAGGTCAAACAGTGCATAGCAAAGATAAAGATACAGTACATAACCAATGTTTCAGGCTTGAGCTCTTCATTAAGGTACGAAAGACATCGTATTTTCATTTCAAGCATGGTGCAGTCTTTCGTATTGCTTATTGGGCTTAAGGCCACCCAGGAGGAATGTTTGCCTCTTGTACACTGTACTTAATTCATGACTGAAAATTCCTTTCACCACTATTACCACCAGTGGCACACCTATAACATGCTAGGTTGTTCCTCAGGCTTACATTTGGCCTCACCCAATGGATATGGGAATGATGAAGGGAATTGAAATGGTTAGCTGCTGGAACCATTATAAACACATGTGAACATATTTAATGGATCCATCCCAGAAATGGCAGGTTAGAATCCAGGGAGCTTTACGCCCGGAATGACTTCACCCCATAACTGACACAGACACCCTGTGATCGGTGGAAAGGTGATTTGCAATGGTCTGCCCCAGATTCTGTTCCTTGAGTGTGTGATTTTTCATGGAAATAGCCATAATGACATTCCACTCTGGGAGTGTGCAATTATCATTCACACGATGCTGAATTATCAGTGCCCCATGACCGAATTTCAAGGCTTGTCTATTTTATCTGTATGTTGAGTCATAAATCTGCAGAATTCATTATTGCAAGTGGCCTTATTAACCAGTAAAATAGGAATCATAATTGACATGAGCATTTAATATTTCTGTCGGCCTCTTATACAATGCACTTCATGACTGCAAATGACCTTCACCACTATTACCACCAGTGGCAAACCTGTAATCATTAACATCACCTGAGGGTTCAACTTTTCACAAATCGTTTCTCCAGATTTAACCAGTTTGAATAGTTTAACAATGATAAATCAATGGGTATTTTTTCCCCACAATAATCCACAAGCATTAAAGTCCATTGAAACCCTCGGAAAAGAATGACTTTCTGTACAATTACATAAAGATATGCCAAATGTATCATTGGTCTCATCACTATTTTGTCACCGACTCCACTATGATATAGCCTGGCCCAGCAGAGAAGGCACAGGTTACCATTTCCTTACGGGTAGACAAAATTCTTGAAAAGGGAGTCTATTTTGTCTTGCATTTCCCCACTGATTGTACTATGAGTTTCAAATCAATACCACTTAAAACGATTCCACACCTATTTTTTGCTAATAAGACACATCTCATTGCTTTCGAGCTTCCGGCATCCTTGTTAAGACAGATGTATTTTTGCGATTTTCAGAGTGGGAGTCCCTGGAGGGTAAAGTAATAAGGAGCTTGCATGGTTTGCTGAATTCACAACATATAGCGTTCACAACACTTGGAAAGTTTTTGTAGGATACAGAACTATGTGGGCCTGCTAGAAATCACTTGATATTGCAACGATCTATCAAATGAATAAAACAATAATAATTACTCCTTCAGTTTGATTAAAATTGTAGGGTTGGGATGTTGCTATATAAACAATAATCTCCATTTTCAAACCATGAACCAAATGTCATGGTATAATTACCAGTACATAAATATTTACTTAAGCTCTGCTTTGAGAAACATGTGCACAGCAATATAAAGATTTAGTTTTTGTTCCTCTGCCAGCATCATTACATTTTGGTAATTTTTAAAGCAGAAACACCCTTGGCTTAGCTTCAGGTCTGAGAATGTTAGTTGACCTGAATTGAGGGTTATTTGGGCATCACAGTTAGCCTCTAGAAAACATGCGTGATGAACAGAGCTCAGCAACAATATTCAAACTGCATTTTGTGATTCATTTCAAATGTCAAACAGTTGGCACTCTGGTGAGTCAAATCAGACTGCCATCTCATGAGCTGTAACTCACTTAAGTTTGAAATCTTGAGCAAATAAAGGGAAATTAAAGTTGAGCTTTGAAATTAAGCTAGGTTTGAAGAAATTTCAACCAATACATCCATTTCTTTAAAATCCTTTAACCCCTTTAACCCCAATAGTCTCTCCAATAGTTTAGCCCTTGTGATTGGGATTTTTATGAAGTCCCTCACTGTTGATTGAACTTAGCCCATCTGCTATCTAAGGTGACCCAAGAGACTTGCAGATGCTGGAATCTGGAACAAAAATCAAAGTGCTGCAGGAAGTGAGCAGGTGGAGCTGCAACAGAATCAGGTTGATTGTCATGAACCTGTCATGAACTTGGTTTTGTGGAAGCAGAACAAGGTGCACAATTGCTATAAAATCCATTGCTGCAAGAGATTTTTAATTTTTTTTTAAAAAGTGCAAAAAAGAGAAAAAGTGAGGTCGTGTTCATAAATTAGTTGTCTGTTCATAAATCTGATGGTGGAGGGTAAATTGCTGTCTTTATTTTTAATGTTGTATGTGTCTTCAGGCTCCTATACCTCCTTCTTGATGGGAGCAGTCTAAAAGGGGCATGCCTCTGCTTTCTTGAGGTACCGCCTCGTAAAGATGTTCTTAATGGAGTAGCCTGTGCATTGGGACCTCCATATCAATAAGAATGCAACCCATCAGAATAGTCTCCACGGTACATCTGTTGAAATTTGCGTGTGACACACCAAATCTCCTCAAACTCCCAATGAAATATTGCTGGTGGTAAGCCTTCTTCATGATGGCCGCAGGTCTTTAGAGAATCTGAAGTTTCCTACCCTCTCCACTCCCGAGCCCTCTATGAGGACTGGTTTGTGTTCTCATAGCTTCCCCTTCCTAAAGTCCACAATCAAACTCATGAGTTTTACAGATGTTGAGTACGAGGTTCTTGTAGTGACACCACTCAGCAAGACCATCTATCTTACTCCTGTATACTTCCTTGTTCCTTGTGCATGTAAGCAAGCATGAGGAGGAAGAAAATGAGGAGATCCTGAATCACTACCTTTTACCCCATCTGCTGCTCAGTCTGCTGAGTTCCCCCACATTTAAAGTTAGGTCAGAGGTATTTACGGCAGCCAATGTATGAATGCCTTTATGAAAGGAAATTAGAGCACCCAGGGAAATGTGTAAACTACACAGTTATAGCAACTAAGGTCATGCTCAAACCAATGTGACTGGAGCATCGTGAAGCAGCGATACTAATAGATAACATTCTGTGCATATACTATTACATCATATGCATTCATGAAATAAATTCTAGCCCATTGAGTAGCCTTTATGCATCATATCATAGAACAGAATTGAATGAAAGGTCAGAAACCCTTTAAAGGAATTTAATAAAATGCCACACACAAATCAAAGAGTTGGCCAGATAAAAGATCACGTAATTAAAACAAAAAGTGGGCACAGTTTAACCTACAATCTATAGTCATGGCCAGAGCACAAGAAATTTCAATATTTAAAATTTCAAATAACATGCACAATGTTCATAGAAAAGCTGTGCATACATTCATAAAGCTTCTTTTGAGCTTTATGCTATTGAAAAATGAATTCTTTTGCGAATGAAAAATAACAACTACATCCCCAGAACATTCCTTGAAAATGTAACTGGGAAAATTTGAATATCAATCTCTGTGTACTCTTTAGGTGCTCTTCTCATCAGAGAAAAAAAGGACAATTTTATTCCTCATGGAATGCTACTTTTGAATATTGTGGTGGAAACGTGACCATTTGTCCTTTTGAATCCTGCCTGGAAAGTCAGAAACTCACATTAAACTTAGACACCCACTCCAGTCATACACAGAGCATTGATCTTTTTGCAACTCCATGATCTCCAAGCTGAGTTTACCTGGGCCACAGCTTCCTTTTGCTCTTTCACAACCACCACCACTATATAAATATAGTTGACCCCTATTTTAGTCACCATGAAAGGGAATGCAGCAAACATTACCTAGTGAAATAGATGCAAAGCCATTTGGATTTCCAAATAATTAATTTCACTGGGCAACACATTTTTTCCCCAAAAGGTTTGCTTCCTGAAAAAAAATGGTGATTATGATAGGCATATACAAGCTGAACACAATAATATCAGAACTGCTGAATCATGTAGAAAGTTGGAGAAACATTAAATGAACTTTTTTTGAACTTAGCATTAAGCATATACTTGCCACAAATATAACAGAATGTATTACAGGTGTTGCGACGTTGAATCTTCATGAAGACAATAAATGCTATTGTTAAGTACACTCACTATGCTATTGCCTGAAGAACATGTGCATCTAATCGACATCAATGTAATGCACAGCATCTGTATACGTGAGCTGTTTTTATAGCTCGTCTGCATCTATTCAGACTGAGCATGTACAGGCCTTAGACAAGATTTGCATAGCACCTGAACAGAATGCAAGCGCAGGCACGTATGGACTGACCCAAACAGCTTGCGTTGTGGGCAATATGCTGGTAGACTTAAAATATGTCAGGAAATAACAAAATGGGTTATTTCTAAAAAAGGTAGGTAATTGGAAGTTTTTAAGGCAATTTTCCAGATTAATAGCTCAAAATCCATAAAATACACCCAAAATTGTTCAGGAAGCAAAATCTTCGTTGTCAGATTATTAGCGTTCATTGTAATCTGTTACATTTTGAACTAAATTTGCCAAATGCTAAGTGGGCTACATTTTGGCTCTTCAGGAGAATTGCTCCTTCACTCCTCAAGAATTAAGCTTGGAGTATCTTTTGAACAAATGTAAATGGATCCTTCGGAGAAGGAAAATTCCCAGCGAGCGATTCTATCAACATGATTAAAGCTCCCTGCACTACATCAAAGAAATGATCAAACTTTGCTTCTCACTATTCTATTTGAAGAATAAATTGATGCAAAACTAAAACACACAACTGTATGACAAATAAAATTGTAAATGCAAGCATCATTTTTTTTTCCAAAATAGTTCAAGACAATTCTTTCTAAACAGACATTTTCAATCAAGATATCTTTCTATTGAGATAAACATTGAAATACTTTTCAACAGTTGCCTTTTTAAAGAATCCAAAAGTTTTATTTGGTGTTGAATAAGAATTAATTTTCCATAAAAAATATTCTAAACATTTCATTATTCTCATTTCTTCCAATTCAATGTTTCTTTTAACCCACGGATACAAAAATCAGTTTAATCTGTTCCTCTCATGATATTGATTTCTCATTAAATGAATATAAATCAACAATCTTTTTTAATGATTGAAAAGCTTAATTTTTCTGTGGATCATTCAGTTGAATGGATCAAAATTTGAAAGTATCTCTTCTTTCATTTTAATCTTGTGGTGTTTCTTTCAAATGCAGTATTGGTAATAGCAGCTGTTTGCTGTATTGAGGGGTGGTCTAACATCAGAAAATGGCCTTGAATAAAATTTCACAAAATCTAATCCAATTAGCTTTATCCAGATGTTATTTGTCTTAATCATGTTGAATTTCCTCTAGTATTTCCATGCTTCTCTCACAATATGATGGTATAGTGCTTCTCAAACCCTTTTTCCCCCACTGATGTATCACCTTAAGTAATAAGATGCCATAGGTGCTCTGTCTGTGGTAAGAGTATGTGAATGGAAAGAAAAAAAGGTTGAGAAGCACTGCCTGAGTAGCTGAAAAGGCTTATAAAATGAAAAGAGCAATGACAATTTTCACCCCACTCCAGAAATAGGTTTAAACTTGAATACCTGATTCCAAATTTGAATATCAATATTTTGTTCAAATTCATTGTTTCATGGCATCTAATTCAGCAGCGTTGGGTGCACGTGTTTTTGCTGAGGGATAAGAGAGATGAAATAGTGTTGCTATGTCTCACACATCACAAAGGAGCCCTATTAATGCTACCTGCATTAATCCAGTGGTTCTCAACCTTTCTCTTTTCACTCACATGCCATCTGAAGTAATCCTTTACTAACCACCAAACACCAATGGCATAGGATGTCAGATGTGCTCTGTGGTTAAAAATTGATTACTTTGGGTGGTATGCGAGTGCAAAGACAAAGATTGATATTGTACTTTAATTGCATTTGCTTTGAATTAAAACAGGAGATATGCCATAACCAACCATTTTCCACAGAAAAAAAAGCACTGAGGAACCAGTTGATGAAAACACTTTTATCCTCCCTCCCACCATTTCAAGATGCCTCATTTTCCGCACCAAGGATCGGTTTCAGGTCAAAACAGTTTGGAATTTTATGCTGCTACATTGTTGCTTCCGATCTTTCTTCAAATGCAAAGCTGCAAAGAAGAAATATTTGGTGTATATTTAGAAGAGCTGTGAAGCCAATCTCCAACCAAGCCATTTCAATTTTGAAGGAAAATGAGATGAATGCATGAGAAAAAAAATGAACAGGAAGATATTACAAATTTTAATTTAATTTTTAACTTAGGGAGACACTATGGTATGGCCCTTGAGTCTGTACTGCCCAAATACACCAATTAACCTTCAAACCCCACGGTTTTGGAAGGTGGGAGGAAACTCGTGCAGGTAGCTCATAAGGAGGACGAACAAAATTCTTCCAACAGCACTGGATTCAAACCCAAGTGACTGGCGCTGTAATAGTATTGTGCTAACCATGTTGTAATAGAAATAAAGATTAAGATAATTTACAGGAACTAGGGAAATAGAAGAGGTAGCAGATTTTGTGACAGAACACCACAGAAAATTTGATGGGGCAGGAAAAAGCCTGCTCAAGAGGTGAAGGCAAAAAAAAACAATTCAATGAGGAAAGGACAACAGTGTCAGTTAGAGGATAATTATGGGATTTGTAAAGAAACAAAGACAAAAGTTGGAAAAACAGAATCCTTATCTGAAAGTCATTCAACTCATTGAGTCAAAATGTTTGTAAAGTACCTAACTGAAAGGTGAGTTCTAACAAATTAATCTCTAAAATTAGTGCAGAATGATCAACCCAACTGCAGTTGCTCTATCCATTCACTAAACACCCACTTCAAGAGTATTCTAAGCCTTGTGGCTTAACTGGGAAAAGTTATAACTGAAACGCATATAGAATCATCCTTAACGGAAAATTACCCTTATAGGGTAAAAGCCCCCCCAAGTCCGTGACAAACATCAACCTCTCATTTTCACTAATCCTACATTCATCCTGTTTTGTTTTAAATATATTTTCTTCCCATATTTTAATCAAATCACCCCCTCACCAGATACTACCATAAGCCTGCCTGCTGGGGACAAGTTACAGTGGTCAATTACACTGGCCACAAGCATTTTTTGGTGTATTTTATGAGCTTCGTGCTGCTGATCATAAAAAAATCACCGTAAAATTGGCCAAACACCTAACATTTTATTAGATATTACCTATTTTTGTGATTTCCTGTCATATTTTAAGTCTTCTTCAAACATACAAAACTATGAAGTGCAACATGTCATTGAAAATTAATTTTCTGCATTTGCACTTGGATGTCCTCCCTGCTGATCTTGGCGCAGTCAGTGACACACATGATGAAAGCTTTCACCAGGACATTGCGACCATGGAAAACAGCATCAGGCCAAATGGAATCCATCAATGCTGGCCGACTATTGTTGGATGCTGACATGAGAGGCATCAGATGCTGAATATGAATGAAAATCAGTGGCAAAACATTTATAAGTCAGTTGAGCTAATGCAATATGTCAGCATTAATGTGTGATGAAACCCGCTAAATTCAATAAACATTAATTTAAGGCTTCTCTAGCTTCCGACGTGATACAGCAAATCTGAAATTATCTTTGTGTTCAGCTTGAAGTTATCGATCATAATCCCCTTTTTTTCAGGAAGCAACCTTTTGATAATAAATTCTTTGGAACAGGAACACCTGGAGGAAGCCAGGAACTCCTGGAGGCAGCTCATTGATCACAGGGAGAATGTGCAATCAACAAATGTCCGGATAAAACCCGATCTTGGTCAATGTGACGCAGCAGTTCTACTAGCTGCACTATTGTGTCACTCAAGATATCTAGAAAAAGTGTATATCATGGCTAATGTGATTTATGGTGTGAAAATAAATAAATAAATAAATAAATAAAACAAAAAAAAAAGATATCTAGAAATTCTCAGCCAGCAGTTCCAAAGATGCTACATCAGCATGTCAATGCCTCACATTCCAAAATACTCTCCATTAACTTTAATTCAATCAGGTGGAAAATCAAAGTTTGCAGCCTTGAACAGTAGGGAGAGAAGAGATAGAAGAGTAGTCAGATACATCTCCTTCAATTGCATGGGAATGAACAAGACCAAAGGACCCAATCTTCCTGTGGTTCAACCATCCCTCTAGATAGCCTGAAACTAAACTGCATGAACAGTGAATATTCTATTTTTAGGTAAGTCCCATACGATCCAGTTCCACTGTTTCATTTACCTGCTGCCATTCTCACTTTTCTTTCAACCCTCCTCTCCACCAACCTGGCCCCCCACCTCTCTCACCCTAATCCTACCACATTTGCCCTCTCCCAAAACCCTTACTCTTTTTGTGATTGCAATCTCTGTTTCCAACTTCAATCCTGGCAAAGTTCCAAATGAAAAGTTGACTGTCCATTTTGCTCCATCGACACACTAACTCCTTCTACCTTCTTCAAGCAGGAACGACTAGTAAAGCAACAGGAATGCACCAGGAAATGCAGTTTCTTTAAGATATTTATGTCAAATGCAAAACCATTTGAAGAATGCCTGAAGATAAAGTAATGAAAATCAACTTCACTCAAGTGTAGTCAGTAAAAAACGAGGAATGTGGAGACATGCAAGATAAACATTGACCCATATCTTTGTATACAAATATAATACCCACTGCATCAGTGGAAAAGCCACACTTCAGAAAAACAGTGAACTCACTTAAAATGTGTTTTCATTCAAGTTTATGCAATTATTTAGCATGATCTGTAACTTTCATTTCTAAGGGATTCTTTTGTCACGCACACACACTTGTATTTCTTACAGTTCTGTTTGCTGTCTCTGAATAAGGTTAACAATTATCTGTTACACTGATCCACCTCACTGACAAAAGGCAAAGGAGGAAAAACCCAACACCCAACCCCAACCAACCAATTTTCCCTTGCAACCGCTGCAATCGTGTCTGCCTGTCCCGCATCGGACTTGTCAGCCACAAACGAGCCTGCAGCTGACATGGACTTTTTACCCCCTCCATAAATCTTCGTCCGCGAAGCCAAGCCAAAGAAGAAGATCCAAAAAGTAATAAATTCTGGACTTTGCAGAAATCGACACCGTCGCATCCCACGCAACTCACACCATAAGGTTTTCCTTAATTATGATCCTGTGTTTTGCAATGTTCATTTAAAATAAACATTTTTTTTGTCATCTTCAAACTCACTTATCTCCTGACAGCACTAATTCAGATTTGGTTTTTATGTTCAGATGTGAAACTCTGCAGCACATCACAGTAAGATTAAACTATCTGCCCTTGACATGAAGACTGCAGTTGACTAAATATGGTAAAGGACTTAAATAGAACTGGACAGAAGTTACTATAAATTTCCATGAACTATCTGACCAAAATATGGTTGTGGGTGCTGGAAATCATTGATCTCAGTTAGGAATACACAAGTATCAGTGTCTTTCATAGAAGAGATTGCAGATGCTGGATTCTGGGACAAATTAAAACAGAACATTAGTGGAATCAGGCAGGTCAAACAGCATCTGTGCAGGAAAAAAGTGCAAGTCAACATTTCGGGTGAAGACCCTGCATCGGGACTTAGCGGGAGAAAGAAAGATCGCCAAAGCATTGCAGTGTGGTGGGCTGATAGAGTAGAGGCAAATAGGTGATAAGACCAGAAGACTTGGAAGCAGAATACGGCCCTTGAGCCCATCAAATCTGCTCAGCCTTTTGAATCATGGCTGATGGACTTTTCCTCTCAACCACATTCTCCTGCCTTCTTCGTCAACTTAATCAACTATTCTCAATGGAAGTCCAACAGCCATCATGGGGGCCACTTGTGTATATTTTTTTAAATACTTCTTATGTCATCAGTAGGTGAGAAGTGCAGAAGAAACCAAAACTTGACTACTTCACATGAAAGGGGGCCTAAAAATCTTGATCAGAGCCCTATGGGGCCCATAGTTACAAAAAGGTTGAGAACAGCTGATCTAATTGCAGAACACCACTCATCACTGGCAGCCATCCAGAAGTGGTCCCATTTATTCCCAAACTTGGCTTTCCACCAGTCAGCCATCTTCTTTTCATGCTCATATCTTTCTTGTTTACTTTGTCAAAAGTCTTTGACAATCCAAGTCAACATCATCCACTGACTCTCTGTCTGTCTTTCTTGCTAATTCAAAGAAATCCAACAGATTTTTCAGTCAAGGTCTCTCCTGAAGGAAACCAGAGAGTGCTTAGACTTTGTGGGATTTTACTATTTATGAAGAGTCTCCCGATATTTCTTCAGTGATCATTCACACAGGAATGACCAAAACTGCAAATCTCCATTTCTGTCTGTGAGTTTAGATAGCGAACTGGCAGTGCAGCATCACACGTCGTTGTATTCATTCGCCCTTTGGTTACGGAATGCCTACAGTTCAGTTTAAACTGCAGGCGTTTAGGAAAATGACTAGGGGTCTTGGAGGTAAAAAGTCAGAACTGCATTGGCACCATCATTCCCATTCCAAGCTTTTTACACAGCCTGCATTCCAAGAAAATGGGAATAATTTTGTGGAATGCATCAGATATGTGTAAAAAAAATACATGATAACTTTTTTGCCAAAACTTAGCCTTAATAAGGGACGTGCGAATCTTACCAACCATTTAAATTGGATAAAACAAATGATAATTTCTTGTTTTTTTGCTTCTCCTTTCTTAAGAGTCGAGTGACATTAGCAATTTTCCAGTCCTATGGAATGATTCCTTGCAAGTTAAGGACAGATTGAATATCTTCTATGCAGGGCGTGAATAGAAGAATAGGATAATGCCAAAGAAAGTTCTATATCCCGCTAATAAATGAAACCCCTGCATAGCTACAGCCGAGGTGTGGAGAACCTTATCCAAGGTGAACCCTCGCAAAGAAGCAGGAGCAGACAACACACCTAGTTGGGTACTGAAAGACTGTGCTGACTAATTAGAAACATAGAAACATAGAAGGTAGGAGCAGGAGAAGGTCATTCGGCCCTTCGAGCCTGCTCCACTATTCAATGAGATCATGGCTGATCTTAAAGTTTAGTACCCCGTCCGCGCCTTCTCTCCATAACCCTTAATTCCCTTATACTGAAGAAATATATCTAATTCCCTCTTAAATATATTCACTGAACCTGCCTCTACTGCTCTCTGTGGCAATGAATTCTACAGATTCACCACCCTCTGGGTAAAGAAATTCCTCCTCATCTCGGTTCTAAATGGTTTGCCTATTATCCTCGAAACATGGCGCCAGGTTCTGGACTCCCCCACCATTGGAAACATCCCTTCTGCATCCATTCTGTCCACTCCTGCCAGAATTTCTATGAGATCCCCTCTCAATCTTCTAAACTCCAGCGAGTACAATCCCAATTTGCGCAATCTTTCCTCACAAGTTATTCCTGCCATTCCAGGTATCAGCCTGGTGAATCGCCTTTGCACTCCCTCCATTGCAAGAACATCCTTCCTCAGATCAGGTGACCAAAACTGCACACAATACTCCAGGTGTGATCTCACCAAGGCTCTGTACAACTGCAGTAAGGTATCCTTATTCCTATACTCAAACCCTCTTGATATGAAGGCCAACATACCATTTGCCTTTTTAACCGCCTGCTGTACCTGCATGCTCGCCTTCAGTGACTGGTGCACAAGCACCCCTAGGTCTCTCTGCACTTCCCCATCTCCCAATCTATTGCCATTCAAATAGTAATTGTTAGGGATCTCCATGGACATCTTTAACACATCACTGCAGCAGTCAGTGCCACAGGGTTAAAGCCAGCCACCATCATCTTGGTACCCAAGAGAGCAACAATAACAGGTCTCAATAACTACAGCCCTGTGGCAATGACCTTCGAGCATCTGGTGATGGAAGGGATTAAAGCACACCTCCAAGAGATGCTTAACTCATTTCAATTCACCTATAGAAGAAACCATTACCACAGATTACGTTATAGGTTAGTTGCTTCACTCTGTCCTGACTAACCTGTATAACTACACCTCATATGCCACGTTGTTATTCATTAACTTTAATTCTGTGATCATTCCTCAGAGGTGAAAGAGAAGCTATCCTTACTGAGACTAACCACCCCTCTCTGCAATTGGGTCCTAAACTTTCTCATGGAAAGACCACAGATTGTCTGTGACAGTAGCAGAACATCGAGTACCATCACACTGAGTGTTGGCACCTCAGGCCTGGTCCTCTTCACACTACTGGCCCATGACTGCACGGCCAGATCCAACTCCAACAGTGTCATCAGTTTCACAGGTGGCACAACAGTAGTTGGCCTCATCACAGACAATGATGAGTCCATTACCTTTTGGGGGGCCTTACACTCAGGGGCATTGGTGTTTCCACACCAGACTGTGATGTATTTGGTCAGCACATGTGTAGTAATTTGCTAGGGTTTCTGATGTCATACCAAATCTCTACAAACTCCTGAGGGAGTAGAGATGCTGATGTGTTTTCTTCATGATGCCAATGGGGTGTTGGGTCCAGGAAAGATCCTCCAATATAGTGACTCCCAAGAACTTAATTTTGGTTGTCCCCTTCACCTCTGATCCCCTAATGATCACTGGATTGTATACCGCTGGCTTTCCTTTCTTGAAGTCAACAAGGTGCAACAGTGACTGCAATTCCTGAAAAGACTGAAGTAGGCTAGGCTACTGGCCACTATCATGTCAACCTTCTACAGGAGCTCTATCGAGAAGGTTGTGGCTGGCTGCATCACAGTGTCGTACAGTTGCTGAAGAGAAATGGATTGGAGGTCAATGCACAGGACAATAAAGTGGCAGAGAGGATCACTGGACTCTCCCTCCTTCAAAAGGATTGGGGAAGATCTTGGTAAATGGATGACTCTCCCAAGAACTCGTGTTGGCAAGGTCAATTGTATAAAAATGAATGTGTTGCCAAGAGACCAATATCTCTTCCAGATATTACCGATTCCATTACCTCACAAGTTTTTTCAAGACTTAAACAAAAGTATCAGGAAATTCCTCTGCAAGGGTAAGCCATGCAAAGTCTCTACTGATAAATTATCATGGGATTATGATATGGAATGTTTGAAGCTCCCAGACTGCAAGAAACATTATTGGGCAGCACAAATGAAGTTTGTGACCTTCCTTGTTGATGGACAAAAGCCTTCTTGGACAAAGATAGAGCTGCATAAGGTTGGAGAGGGGATAGCAGAATATTTTATATATAAATAAATTTCAAAATTAATTTTGGGTGTAAAAGAAGCCCCTTTGTTAAAAGATAAATTAATATTTGAAATAAAATAAATTATCAAATTGTGGCTTAAGGGAGCCTATCTCCCAAACACCTCCATCTTAAAATAGGTTTATTCTTTTAACAATGGACAATAAAATCCTGGACACTTGGTTCCAAAAAGGAAGCAGGTGTATCGAGGTTTGTTATGAGCAGGGGCAATTGATATCATTTGATCAATTTAAAACCAAATATTGCATAACTAATAATACTATCTTCTGCTATTTACAATTAAGATCTTATTTAAGAGACAAATTCATCCTAATGATGACCTGACCACAGTGCAGTGAAGTCGAGACTCTGGTTCAAAAAGGGACTACAAAGAAATTTATTTTAAAAGCATATTTCCTACTTCAAATGGGTTCCCCAAAACATGGATAACATAAGTCTAGACAAAGATGGGAGACAGATTTGGGTATACACTGACTGATGAAAAAAGCTAATCTGACTTATGCCAGGAGAGCATAACCAATACTATTAACGTAAACTGTAGATTGGCACAATTTTTTGCATCAACTATATCATATGCTGCAAAACTTACCCAAATTAAAATCAGAAATATCAATGTTTTAGATGCAGCAAAGTAAAAAAAAAAGAACCTTTTTGCATTTAACCTGGTCATGTTCCAAGGTGAGGCCTTTCTGGGAAATCTTCTAGAACAAATCACTAAGATTGAATTTATACAGAAATCAAAATTGTTTATATTGGGAAATGTAGCAGTTGCAAGACCTAAAATCTGATTGTCAAAACACCAATGAGAATTTGTAAAAGTTTCATGGTGGTGGCCAGAAAGTGTATAGCAGTTACCTGGAAATCTGATTCTCATTTAGATATGACTTGTTGGAAAGCTGAAATGTATGCTTGTATTCCCCTGGAGAAAATTGCTTATAACCTTACGAAAAAGAAATACAATGTTTTTCTAAAAATTTGGAGTCTATATCTTCAACAGGTAGGTGTAGATTCTTAACAACGTGCAGCCCCCACCCCGCACACCCTTGGCTTGGCCCCTGCATCCGGGAACCACCTGGGATTCTGGATGTCAGGATAATTGTCCCTTGGTGGATTTTGATGAATCCAATGAAACCTTTATTTTCTTCTATTCTTTTTTTTTTATCTCTTTCTTTTCTCTCTTCAAGACTATTTCTCTCTTTTTTTCCCCTTGCATGGACAGGATTGGGGGAGGGTGGGGAGGGTTAGGGCTTGTTTTTTTTTTCAAAAAAGGTTCTTACGCAAAATCAACATTAGATTATAAGATTATGTTTCTTTCGTGCAATTGATGAATTTTATGTTTTCATGCTTGTTTGAAAATATAAATAAAATAATAAAAAAAAGATGAGCAATTCGTGCCTGGGAGTCTGAGGTCCCCATTCCTGCCCAGGAGCCCAAGGTCTCACCTCATCTGTAAGTAGGAGGACATTGCACAGGGATGGTCCTCCCGCAGAATTTCAACAACCCCGACGAAAGGGTCATTGACAGAGGGAGTGGCTCAAGTGAGCAGGGAGAGAGAGCGTGGCTTGGGCGGGAGAAAGAAAATGAGGCTCATGTGGGCGAGTGGGGAGAGAGTGCAGCATTCAATTCAAATTCTGAGAATGCCACAAGGCAACTAAGTTGCAATAACACAGTAAAAAATGTGACAATTTATAAATAATTTTTTGACGTGCAACCTGTGGACAAATGTCTCCTTTGTAAAATTGATTCCCTGTGCACGATGGTTAAATCGGTTTTCAACATTTTTTTTCCAAATTGTGACGTCATGTCTCACCCGAAAAAAACTTTTCGATATTCGGAATTTTGGTTGATCAGTTTTTGGTTAATCAGAAATGTACTATATTCTGCTCAAAATGGTTTAAAGTTAAATTCAAATCCATACAACCTTATCAGTCAACATTTCAGAGAGAACTGGTTAGTGAGCAACTCTCTCAAAGAACCATTCAGCAGAATATAAAGACTTTTTGCATGTAAATACCAAATTGAATATTCTCCTACAATATTCCATCCATTTATTTTAATGAACAAAAGAAATAAAACCCAGGCTGAGAGCTTGCATTTTCATACATTTGGAAGCTGTAAAATGGAAAGGAGCAGAGTCAGGTCTAATTTTGGGCTTGCACAAACCAGAAAATCGTGCAGATCAACAGTGGCACAGTTCCGCACAGCTCATCATAGTTTTCCCTTTGAAACAGTTAACAAGCATGAACAGCTATGAACATTACAGGAAGCTGCATACATTCACTCCCATTTTAAACACTTCGCAAAGCAGCCTTATTAGCATGCAGGGATTTATCATTTACCAGAAAGAATTTTCTGATTGTAACACCATTTTAAAGTGCCTGATGCAATCAGTAGATTGTAAATTTGGCTCTCACCCAGAAGCAGATGATCAGCTTGACGATGGAAATTGAAGTCTGATTTCAGGTTTTATAAAAAAAACAATGGCAATGTTTAAGATTAGTCTAAAATAGTGGAATCTTAATAGATCAATTTAAAAACATGAAGAAGAGCAAAAGACAAAGTTGCTGATCATTCATGAGCAAGCTTGCATTAAAATTCTGCTGGAGGTCTTTCATGTTTTTCCATTTGTAAACCTTGTACCACTGAAGGGAATGAATGGATTTGCTGCAATGCAGGGGTTTTTTTTTTGCTGATTTTTTTCTTCATCTTCAGAGGAAAATTGCTAACTTTGTCAGGTTATACCATTGATGTTATTCCACAAATTTAGTCATGTACTTTGAAGCCTGATATCCGTGACCCTTTCAACATTTTTGTTTGGAACAGTCCAACAAGAAAACACTTTTTTAAATTATTGTAATGCCCTGCACAAGCTCAGTGCATTCCAAATTTCTTCAAGATCACTGAAATAGTATTAAAGAAACAACAGAAAAAGCTGGAAAGATTTAGTTCTACAGGCAGCATTTGGCAAAAGAAAAACGGTGATAATTTTAGGATAAAGATTGTCAGAATATGGAAAAGCAGTTGGTTTGAAGTTGTAAAGAGAGTGGAGGGGAAACAGATGGACAAAGGAAACAGTTCTCAAATGCCAGGATCGGGGTGCATGAGGATAAATTATTAAAATATCTAGTTCATAAGTGTAGTTGGAAAATCTGCAAACAAAGAATTACAGGAAATACCCAGCGGTCAGATTAAGCTGATGGACAGAGAAAAACTGAGTGAAGCCACGGTAGTAATAATCTGTTCTGATAGGAAAAAAAGTAGGTAACCTGAAATTGCTGAATTCATTGTGTGGGAGGAAGACTAACATGCATGGACTGAAGCTCAGGTACTGTTCTTCAAGCTTATTTTGGGTCTTATTCTAATAATGCAGGAGCTAATGCAGGAGCTAACAAATGGATCAGGGTCAGTGTGGGATGAAGATTTAAAGCAACAGGAACTGGAAAGCTCATAATGGCCCTTGTATCTTGAACACAGATACTTCACAGAATTATCACTCAACAGACATTGCAGTCTCACTGATATTTTGATGAAAAAAGGATGTTAATTGCCCTTAGTCTTCATGAAACAATATTATGGGACCTTTTACACATCTTAAGATGGTGGTATCATCATGTTTCATTCCTTAATTCTGCCACAATATGCAAATCTGCCTTGTTAGCGCAAATCTTGATGGGTGTTTGAACCACGAGGTTGGTACCACTGAGCAAAGGCTGATACTCAAGTATCCCTTTCATGTGGCTTTGATGAGAAATATTCCCATTGCATTAATTTTGCAGTGACTTTTGATGCTGCAAATCACACTCTCAAATGCCCTGGGCCAGGCAGATATATTTGACCCGTTAAATTTATTTCATTATCTGGCTTAATGTGTTGAATGGTTAAAAGCAGAGACATAGTGCTTCTAGAGCAGATTATGTCCTTCTCTTCCTCTCTTCTCCAAAAGCCCAACTCACAAACCAATGAAAAAAGAATTGCCACAATTGGAACATAGTTTATAGCTACAACATGACAACAACTACATCACCTTGGGGACCTTACAGCTTCCAAAAACCCGACAGTTGAAAACAATGATTTTTTTTGCCAAAAAGATCAGAAAATTCTAAAGGGTTTATTTAAATTGCATTACTATGAAATTCAGCATTTAAAAAAACTTGCACATTTTGTTTGCAAGAATTTTTGATTCGACATAAATTAATTGGAGAAACTAATAAAGAGTATCTCATCCAACTCTGCAGCATTTAATGCCACATCCACAATAATCTCAGAGTGACACAACTGTCCAATGGTACCTTTGATCCTAATGGACAAAATTCATGGTACAGTGGACAGTGAAGAATAATATCTTGGATTACAACAGGATCCAAATCAACTGGGAAAGTGAGCCAAGAAATAGCAGACAAAACTTATCTCAGACAAATGCAAATTAATATGATTTGGTAGGTTAAACCAGGGGTAGGTCTTGCACAATAAGAGGCAAGTCCCTGGAGAGTGTTATAGAACAGAGAGATCTGAGGTAAAGGCATGTAGATCTCTGAATGTGACTAATCAGCTCGATAGGGACAGGGTGGTGAAGATGACGATTTGGCTCAAAAGGGTGCAAAAATGTTCACGTTACTAGGACTGGGTAGCTCGAGTTACAAAGATGGAGTGGATAGGCTGGGAAGCTAAGGAGTGACTTAATAGAGATACAGAAAATCATGAGGGGTACAGATAAGAGCAAAACATGAAAGTCTGCAAATGCAGATCTCACAGCTTTCATAGGAGGTGAAGGTACATAGCCAATGTTTCAGGTCTGAGCCCTTCTTCAGGGTTTGGCCACACATAAGGTCAACTATTACAGTCTCCCTCTCTCAGGTTAGAATTCGGGGCCATAGGTTTAAGGTGAGAGGGCAGGGATTTAAAAGAACATCAGAGGGTGGTGTGTATATAGAATGAACTACCTGAGGAGGTGGATATAATTTCATTGTTAAAAGACATTGAGATAGGTATCAAGACAGGAAAAAGCTTTGAAGGACATGATCCAAGAACAGGCAAATGGGATGAGCTCACGTCAACAATGTGATTGGCATAGATGATCTGGGTTGAAGGGCCTGCTTCCATGCTGTGTAACTCCATGACATTATTGCCACTGCAACAGATGGGATTTGCTAATTATATACTGATCATTTTAAAATAAAATCTTTTTTATTGTTGGACTATCTTAATAGAAGTCTCAGCAAAAAGGCCTGATAGTTTATGATGAAATCCTTGGGGTGTTTGCATGAACTGAAGAGTCCACTTTGAATCAAACCAATTGTAAACATTGCTTCTAATAACCAAGTATGTCCAGAATGGTAATTCAATTTCCGTACAACACGATTCAATTTAATGCAAGACAAATGACATAATTTGAATAGATTTTAGAAAGAATGTGATTAAATTTGTACCTTCAATATGTATCTAACTGCATAGAAGCATTAGCAGAGATATTTTTCTTACATGTATTCAGGATGTGGTAGTTTATTTCCTCTAATTTTCTGTACTCTACTGAAGGCAATGACTTAAATCAGCTGTAATTTTATGAATTGACCATCCACAAGGAGGGAATACAGATACACACAGTTCCCAAAGGCTTCTGTTCATTGCAGTGATAAGAAAACTGAGCCATGCAGATACCCAAATTCATCACTCAAGTGACCCAAAACTTCTTGCTACAAATGGAAGTTCAAAATATTGAAAAAATGTTCTTTTTCCATGCATGTTGAACATAATTCAAGTGACCAATGGAAAATGTCAGCCTATAAGAGACACAGATAGACTGCACATCTCCACCTTCTCAGTCTTGAAGGGGAAGATCACCACCAAAGTCTAGCATTAATATGATCTTTCACATACATCTTGACAGTTCACAACAATTAAGCATTTTTATTAAATTTTAAATAAAGAAACATGGTCGTCCATATTTCAAAGTCTTATTAAATGGTAGAGCAGATACATGAGATTGAGTGGCATACAGCTGTCATTTATTCATGTATCGTGTACCAGAGGCCATGGATTTCTCTTGGATTGCTACCACTGTGCCTGTTGACATGAAGGGTGGAATGACAAGGTGTGCAACCCTTTCATGGATGGAACCATTTTGAAGTAATCTTCAGTTTCAGCTTGTACACAAGCCCACCCACCTTCCTGACACTCTGTGTTCTTGGTCCTGACCCCAGAACCACATTCTGGATACCGGCTCTGCCCACTAACCTACTTTCATGACCTCCTACATTCCCATTTGAGAAGAATGCAGATCTGCAGATTCAAAGTCAGCAGAGAAAAAGGATGTTGCGCATTATGTGTAGTAATAATGCTATTGTATTGAGAGCCGGGTTCAAATCTGGCACTGTGAGGAGGTTTTACATTCTCCCCGTGACCTGTGTGGGTTTCCTCTGGGTGCTCCAGTTTTATCCAACCCTCCAAAATGGACAGGGTTGGTAGGTTAATTGGGTGTAATTAGACAGCACATGGGCTAGAAGGGCCTTCTACCATGCAGTATCTTAAAAAAAATTATAAAACATGAATCAACATCCCCTTCCCCTCATTTAACTTTATATTTGACCTCAGACATTCTTGGGGCTGATGAGAAATTGCTGAGATTGGTCAGAACTTTTAATGCAGGTACAACTAGTGAGTGATTCATGGAAGCCCACGAACTCTGCGTCTGAAATTTAGTTCAATTGACAATGTGCATTGAATTTCAGAAAAGGCGTTTCATGTGCAAATGGCAACACGGTGCATTTAGTGCAGATAATAGAGGATAAATTTCATCCCCTAGGAGTTTATTTTAGTGCATTAGATTCTGGAATACTTCTGGGAGAAGTATTAAGAGGCAGAGAGACATGCATTTCCTCAACCAATCAGTCAAGAATTTTATTACAGCATGCAGAATTTAAGCAGGAAGCAAAGTTATAATCTTCAATTGATGTCAAAATACAAATGGAAATAAAATATCGAAAAGTATGAGAAGGAGAAAAAAAAGTGACCTTAGAATAATTTTTTTTCTTTCAGCTCAGAAACAAGTTCTTCGGCACAACTTGTCCATGCTGAAAGAAATAATTTCTTCAACTTCATAACAATAATTAAAATTCAAACAATTTGTAGGGTTTTTTTTGTGAAAAAAAAGTGTTTAGCACAACATTCCTTTGCAGCATTTAAGATTTATTAAGCTGTATATAAAAAAATACACTTTCAGTTGAATGGACAGGCATGTGAAAAGATATTCAGCAAATATGCATGATTCATCAATGTGAATGTCTTGAGTGGATACAAGTTTAGAGGGGTAATTGAAACAACAAGACACCCAGATAGCATTTTCTCGTGCACTTGTCATTGCCAAAATAAAATATCCAATTTCCTTCTCAACTAAGCCGATGGTGTTCATGTACCAACAGATCCAATTAATTGAACTGATTTATATTTAAGGAACAAGATTTGCATTTACATTGCAGCTTTTCCAGAGTGCAACTCAAGGCACCTCAAATAACTTCAAAGCCAATTAAATCTTTTTGACAAGCGTCTCTATTGTCAAGAGCATACAGCAAGCTCTCGTAAAAATGATTCTGATCAAATAATCTTTCTTTCTGACATTAACTGAAAGCTACACATTGTTAAGAACATCAATGATTCTCTACTTTTCATCCAAAAGGTGCAATAAGATCTTGCAAGTTGATGGTAGAGAAGACATGACCTGCTTTTAACATCTCATCTGAAAGATTTCACATTTGACAACATTTGCTCTGTCTTGTACACAAGATTCAGGCCTGATTTCTGACACTGTGTCTGGATTTGAACTCATGACCTCCTCAATCAGGAATGAAGGCACTGGACACCAACCTGCAGCATCATATGATGGTTGCTTAACCTTTGCCCTCAGCACAGAGAGAAATTATAAAATCTTCACTGCTGCTCCAAAAAAAATCATATGCCTGATCACAGATTTAAAAAGCCTACTCTGAGCTGTTTGTCTAATCTGGCGGTGCATTTCACATTGAAACATCAGCAGTGAAATAATGTAATATTAATGATTCTTACAATTATTGTCTCACACTGGGTACAGTGTCTTTCTTTCTTTGGCTTGGCTTCGCGGACGAAGATTTATGGAGGGGGTAAAAAGTCCACGTCAGCTGCAGGCTCGTTTGTGGCTGACCAGTCCGATGCGGGACAGGCAGACACGATTGCAGCGGTTGCAAGGGAAAATTGGTTGGTTGGGGTTGGGTGTTGGGTTTTTCCTCCTTTGCCTTTTGTCAGTGAGGTGGGCTCTGCGGTCTTCTTCAAAGGAGGCTGCTGCCCGCCAAACTGTGAGGCGCCAAGATGCACGGTTTGAGGCGTTATCAGCCCACTGGCGGTGGTCAATGTGGCAGGCACCAAGAGATTTCTTTAGGCAGTCCTTGTACCTTTTCTTTGGTGCACCTCTGTCACGGTGGCCAGTAGGTACAATAACTCCTGGTATCCAGCACTTATGGGGATTGGTAGATGCAGGATAAGCACATTTTTTTTGGTTGCTTGTGACTGTGTTGTGTGAAGGGTGAACTAACTGCAAGGTGGACCAATTTTAAACCGTATTTTTTTTTACCCATTTATTTTGCGGAATTTTTTTTGGCCAGCTGCTTGAGGCTGCCGGTTATTTGAATTCCATTTAACAGGGATTTTACTGCTCAATCCATAGAGAAAAATGCAATACCGTCACATCAACCCTGCCCTGCAGAGAGTGTCTCCTGCTGTGCCAGTCTACAACAAAATCCCTGCAAGGTTTATTAACGGAACTATAGCCTGTAGCATACATTTTTTAAATTACTGTACATGATGGGGTGTCTGTAATTTCAACAAACTTCACCAGTTCCTGAAATGTCCCCAAATTGATAGAGTGGGGCCAGCAGAACCAGAGCACAAAATTACCCGGAGTTCCTAGACTTTCCCCTGGGTCTGCGCCCAGAGATAAAAGCACAATGTAAACAGCAATCAGAGCTCAAATCAGATCTGAAGTAGGACAAATAGTTTCATTCAAATCTGTTTCAAATGACTACCGGGCTTATCTGTGATGTATTTTCTATCATTAACACCAGAAAACATGTATGCAGCTTCCCTTTATGTCAAAATGGAGCCTATGGCTCCTGATACATCTTAGTTGGATTATGTACAGTTGCTAATAGTGACCTGATGACAACTCTTCTGACCTCAGTCACAATTCACACATGACTGTTTATTTAAATGTCAAATAATCAGGCTACTTAGTTGACCCTCTCTACTTCGATATTGGTGCCTGCTTTGTTCAAGTGCACAACTGAACAAATGCCATCAAACAAATAAGGCGGTCAGAAAATGTTAATTGGATTTGATGAAGGCAGACTGAAAGCTTGAATCAATACACTTCCATTCTACTTTGACAGAATGCCACAGGGTGTTTGGCACAGTTGATGAACAGGGGGGTACATGAGGAAACAAGCAGATGCTGCAGAGCAGATGGGAGGGGATTCTTTTTCATCCTTCTCATTCATAAACTAAACTGCAACTACACCTCAGAACACTGTCAGCTTCTTTGCCATATCCATAAGCAAATTCATTAAATTCCACTTTAGCAGCAACTGCTATAGAGATTCTATTGCAAATAAATAGGGAGCTGAGGCGACACATGATATAGTTTGCATCATTCTGTCTGAGATAAATACTGCTAAAGGAGGAGGAAAGTATCAACATCTATCATAACATCTTGGGAAACTGCAGGTTATGTCAAAGGAATTATAGACAACAGCATGCACGTTTAAAACGTCATAATTTCCATGGGGGAAGCATTTCCTGTTGATTCACATACAGTTGCCAAGACATCAGTGATGTCTGGTGTAGCAAGGTCAAAGAGGAAAAGACGTTTCAAAATCACCTGCACATGTGCATTCAACTGGTGCTTCTCAGCATTTCCTGGACATTGAACAATGATCTGGATGTTTCAAGCACATTTTATCAATGAAGTACAGCTCGGTGGCCTTTTCTATGTTGAGATGAATAAATCTAACACCTATAATGTTAGCTTTAGCAAGGAAAGAGTTAACCAAGCCTGAAATCATTTTCCTTTTAATAGACAACCATCAGCAAAATCTAATTCATTTGCTACAAAAGATGCAAGATCCTTTTGGGCCCCAAGACAAAAAGGATTTGAAGTGTTAATTATTTAATCAGCTCAAGGGAGCCATCAGGTACAATCTGAGATATTTTATGACTTTGTTATACAGAACTCTGTTCTCCTGCAGGAGTTCCCTTTCAATGCCTGGTTTATTGAGGAGTTATGCTTTTCAAATCACACGGTGAAGCAAGACACCCCACAGGATGCACATCAACATATAAACTCTCAGCATAGGGCTAATAATTTGAGTAGTTACAATCTTAAATCATTTCAAAGCATAATAAATTTCCTCAATTAGACAGGTTCTTAAACAATTGGCACACAAGTGGTGAGAAAGAATTTTAATTAACAAAAAGAACATCATCCATTTTGTGGCGAAATAAAGCGGCCTGCAAATGAGGATTTTGTAGAAATTACTCAAAAGTTCTGGAGGAACTCAACATCCATCGAGTCAAAGATTTTTAACAGGTGATTCAGGCTGGACCCCTTCACCAAGGTGTGTATTTTCAAAGTTTTAAACACTTAAATATTTCTCAAAATTATATAGTGTTACATAGTCAGGATAATGTGAACTATTTTATAATTGCTCAAGAATACTGTAGTAAATGTAGTGCATCACTGTGTGGCGTATGTAAATGTATATGAGAGTATGCAATTTAGATGGTGGAAGGCATTAGCAAGTAAAGTCTTTTCTGTGAATGAAATCTTGCATCTTTAAGTTATTTAAGAAGCCTCCCAAGCAACTCAAGAGACATAACATGGTGGCAGCAGTATAAGAGAACAAGAATAAAACAATGCAATTGATTGTAAGTCACTGAAATATGAAGGGGAAGAGGAGGGAAAAAAATACATTACTGGAATAAAAATGGCTGGAGCAACAGCAGTGATGACCAGAGAGGATAAAGCAGATTCAGCCCACAATATGTCAATTTTGGTCTATCAGAGATGACATATCGTTGGAGAATGGTGTTCTGCTGGCTGGATCAAGACTGATTATACCTGAAACAATGCAGAGAGAGATTCTCCAGAAAATACATGAAGGCCATGTGGGAATAAAAAAAAATGTAAACTCAGAGTGAAGTCAGCCATGTACTGGACTGGTATATACTAAGACATTGAAAATATGGTGGCTACCTGTCAAATATGTCAAAAGTACAGAAACACACAACAAAAAGAGGAAATTATTTCCACAGAGGTACCTGCCAAGCCATGCCACACAGTGGAAGCAGATTTTTTCATCGAGAATCAAGAGTGGTACTTAATAGTAGCCTGTTACTACTTGAAGTTTCCATTCGTCAAAAGGGTGAAAGAACTGAGAGTGTCAACTATCACCTCAGAAATGAGATCGCTCCTAGATGAACAAGGAATATTTGAGCAAGTAATATGTGACAATGGAACACAGTTTATGTCACAAGAATTCAGAAAGCTTGCAGTAGAGTATGGATTTATCACTCTATACTACCCCAAAGGCCATGGGCTCATTGAAAGACAAGTTCAAACTGTGAAACGCACACTAGTTAAGTGTCATGAAACAAAAGAAGACCCAGACCCAGCTCTTCTATCATTACGAGCAACACCTTTGAGGACTGACATGAAGTCCCGAGCAAAACTTCAAAATGGCAGAAGATATAAATCTGTGCCAAGCATAATATACCCTCCAAAAGACCAGGAGGAGACCAAAAAAAAGCTGGCTGATATTGTAAGGTAAAACATCATGAGATGGGAATGTGTAAGGAGTTACCCTGCCCTGTACAGGGCTGTAACAAGATGTAAATGCATCCTTGTACTTACAAGATAAGAGAGACATTGATGGATTGAGAGGCAGGAAGCTAGCAGGGAAAGGATAGCAACAGTTTTAGTCATTGGACAAGTAATGATATGATGATGTTCTAAGCATGTATCCAAGGGTATAAAAAATCACCATTTTGCTGATAACGGCAGAATGCATTCTCCGACTAACATGTTTAGTCGCAAGTGTTACAATCCGGTAATAAAGAACAAAGAACCCTGATTTCGACTCAGCCTGGTGTTTGTCTCACTCATTCATGAACAAAGCAGACCTAACAATACTCAAGGATGACAGCATGCACAAACATTGCCAGAACTCTTCAGAGGGCAGCATGTGCATATTCAAGAGCTAATGTTGAAAACATGGACGCCAGAAAAGGTCATCAGAGAAACTGAGACACCAAGATCATACATTTTGTCAAGACAGACTCTGACAATCAGCTGAGGAGGAACAAAATTCACATCCAGCCCACACAAGATGAGATGAAGCAGAACGCTTCAATACAAGCAAAGCCTGCATCACCAATATCAAGTGAGGTATCAACACATCAACACAGCAGGTAAAACACAACAAGCTAAATTACCTACACGTGGCCAGCAACACAGAGCCCAACAGTCGCAGCCAAATCCACAAGATGGTGAAGCAACTTACTGCCACCAGTGCAGTATCAATAAGTACTATTTAAAAATAGTTGTGTAAATAAACTAGTGTACATGTTCATTTATCATTTTTTTTCCAGTGCAACTAAATCGTTCTTTATCTTGAGAAGGAGGCAAGTAGGGCACCACTGTGGGACGTATGAGAGTGTGCGAACAGCTTCCTTAGATGGTGGAAGGTATTAGAAAGTCTTTTCTATTAATGAAGCCTTGCATCTCTAAGTTGTTTAAGAAGTCTCCCAAGCACTTCAAGAGATTATAACAGGCAGCAAGGTTAGCATAGTGGTTTGTGCAAAAATTGTTACAGCACCAGTGACCTGGATTCGAATCAGACAACGTCTGCAAGGAGTTTGTATGTTCTCCCCATGTCTGTGTGGGTTTCCTCTGGGTGTTCGGGTTTCCTTCCACCATTCAAAAAATACAGGGTTTATGGCTCAATTGGGTGTAATCGGATGGCATGGGACAGAAGGGCCTGTTATCTTTCAAAGGAAAAATGGATACCAAACTACATTCAGGGATTTTGGGGTGAATTATTCAAAGATGGGACCAAAGGCAAGTTTTAAGGAGCATGGCGAAGAAGATATATAGAGAAGTTGGATCATGAAATTACAGAGCTTGGGGCTTAAGCAGAAGAAGGCACAGTCTGCTGTCAAGCAGCAATTAAAGTCAAGATCAAGAAACATGCCAGAACTGGAGATACCTTAGTTTTAAAGGTCCAAAGCAGGTTACAGAGATCAGAAATTGTGAAGCCAGAATGAAGGATATAAACAGATGATTGCCTGAATGATAATGATATTGAGTTTATTGTCATGTGCATTGTACAAGGAGCATATTGACAGGAATTCTGGTGTGGCAGCCAACAGGTCGTTTGTTATAAATACATTAAATTATATTAAAAAGATAAATACAATAGATAATCAATGCTGATAGTGAAAGGAGACGTGCATTGCAGGAGAAAGTGCGTGGGGGTGGCATTACTCAATAGGGTTGGGCAAGGTCTCGGGAGATTCCATCTGGATTCACAAAGTTTGAGGAATGGCCTTTCAGGCATAAAACTCTTCAGTGTGGCAAGTTCAATCATATTGCATTTCTACAAGGCAGCATTAGTTCCATATTTGCAGATGGAATAAACTTTAACACCCATTTTAGACAGTTACAAATTTTAGACACTTGCAAATTCCTTGACACAATTTTTGGTGCATTTGAACCATGGCGCCATTGGTCCTCAGAACAGGATGTTATGGTGTTCTTTGCACATGAGAAATGGGAAAAAGCTGTCTAGTTGGTATCTTCCCATTGGTTTGCTTCTCCGAGTCCTCTGCCTTTACGATTGCATAGGCTGCACGAATGGGTTTTTTTTTAATTCTAAAACCTTCACCATTAATTCCTGTGCTCCACCAGAAATCCTTGGATTTCTCATCTTCATTTTATCCCTTAGCAGTACAATTTAAAAACATGCTGACAGTTTCCTCATCAGATGACATCAGTTTCGCCGTAATGTAATTTCTCTTGGCCACTTTCTCTGAAACTAGTAAAGGCACGAAAAAAGGTTTCAGCAACAGATGTGGTCAAGCAAGTCAGAGGGGCAATCAAGTGATGTCATGGGCGCAACTCCACTCTACCATGCCAGTTATACTGATCAGGTTAAATTTCCGACATCTGTCATGGTGAGGAATGGAGTCAATGTGGAGACCACTTGGGATGGATGTCAAAGCTTATGGATTTATTGTTCTGAGTATATATCTGGAAAAGTTTGTTAATCAGCTAGTCATGGCATTTGAGCAGTTGGCAGGTCAATAGAAATGGCATTAAGGTGAAACCGATGTTGTCAATCTATGCATGGAAATTCTAAGCATGTTTTTAAATTGTATCAATAGGGGACAAAATTGCAGATGAGAAATCCAATGCATTCATGGATGGATCTTTGGAAACACAATAATTAATGGTGAAAGCTTCAAATATGCTGAAAGTTGTATCGGGGATGTGTACGTCTCAGTTGGGTGTTACGTTTATTCCATCTGAAAATCATGGAACTAATGCTGCTTTGCAAAGTTGTAACATGATTAAAAACTTCCTGCACTCAAGAGTTTGGCAGGTGAAAGGCCATTCCTAAAACTCTGCAAGGCCAACAAGATTCTTCCTCAACCTTACTAAATTTCTACATTCCCAAACCTGCAGTGTAATGACACATCCCATGCCCTCTCCATCTCCAGGAATGCTTGTCAACTTTAACCATCATTACAAGCTGAAGGAGCAGGTTTATCACTTAACTAAACTAACATAACCAAACTCGATTCTGTCCTTGATTCTTCCATGCTACCTGAGAAAATATCTCAACTGGAAAATAATTAATAGTTCAAACTATCAAAGGTACTTTATTAAGCACTACAGAAGCACCGTTGTTTCGTAACTCAACTAACAGCCAGAGTTCTTGACGATTGATGCAGAGACACAAATTTGAATCCTGCAATGGGAACCAGGAAATTTAAATTCAAATAATTACATAAATCTGGAATTCCCAATTCTAATCTCAGTGAGCTGACCATGAAACTACCAGATTACCGTGACAACCTGCTTCAATGTCCTTAACTGAAGGAAACTTGCCACACTAATGTGTATAACCTCTATGTGATTTCAAATCCACAAATGTGATCATCTCTTAATTGCCTCCTAAGTTCAAGGGTAATCATTTGTATCCACCATCAATGAATGAAAACAAAGCTTTCCACATTAGGCAGCATTTCTATAATTTTATCCATAGAGCCGGGCAAACACTGTCCCAATGGCACAAAAAAACAGAGAAACAGATTTTACAATCCTAAAAAGAGTACATCCTTGAAGCAGAAGCAAGCAATACTATGAATTCCTCATGATGTATCACATTTTAGAGCCAGGAGCAGGCCTCTTTCTCCCTCTTTTAGTAACAACATAACTAACCCCATCACTGCATTTTCCACCTACTTCTGGTGATCTTTCACCTCCTTGCTTATCCACTATTTATCTAATTACCCATTTAAAAAAAACACTTCCACTTCCTATTCTCTTTGAGGGAAAGTTCCAAAGATACTTATATCTCCGAATGTCACAATAATTGCCTCATTTCTTTCTGAAATGGATGACCTTTTAGTCACCCCTATTTCAGGTTTCTCAGACTAGATTAAACATCCTCGCCATTGATTTACCCTGTCAATTGTTCTCAACATTTTATATGTTTGAATGTAATTCTCCTCTCATTCTTTTGAATTCTAATGGAAAACACCCTTTCCCACCCAATTTTGTCTAAGCCTTCTCTAACTGCTTTAATATACTTTAAATAAGGAAGCAAACAAAGTGCATTTCACTGCAGATATGGTCTTCCCAGCGTCCTATATAAATAACTGAAGCATAACCTCCCAACTTTTGTGTTCAGTTCCCCTGGCCATAAACAACAACATTATGGTAATATGCTACTGACTTGCAATACCTATATGCCATCCTTTTGCAATCACATACAAGGCCCCAGAAATGACCGGCAGGTTGGTAAATGTTCTTGTTTCCCCAAATGACATGGAACCCAAGTGTCAGGTTCCAATTCCATCCTTCATAAATTGAATTCAATGTGCACTGGTCAGAAACAGGATAATTCACTGGCATATTCTCCGTTCTGATGATAAAAATCACAACATACAAAATTTCTTCAATAGGGCAATGAATGAAAATTTGCCACATCCTAGCTATTCACAGATATCCTAAATCAAATCTCAGTTGTCACCGCATCACTTGATTACCTAGATGGTAGAAGACAAATTGGGTTGAACTTTTAAAAAATGGACCATGAATTCTCAAAATAGAGATGTTGAAAATAATCATTCAGCCCAACATCATCTTTGGCGAGAGAAACAAAGTGAACTTTTTAAAACCATAACCTTTTTGAATGAAAAATCATCAACCTCTAATGTTATCTCTGGGCTATGAACTTTGTAAATTGAAGTCATTCTGCAAATAACTACACAGTGAAACAAAAATTCTTCATTCAAACAAAAGGTCATTAAATTGCTTGTTTTTCATTCCTAGCACATTAAAGTCACTTATTCACTGTCAAATGTTATTTAAAAACATTGATCTGATGGATTTAATTGTTGATACCAGTTAGCCTCCAAGCAATGGCCAAGTGCACAGTTGATAAAGTATATAGGTAAACACAGATTCTTTGGCTTGGCTTCGCGGACGAAGATTTATGGAGGGGGTAAAAAGTCCACGTCAGCTGCAGGCTCGTTTGTGGCTGACAAGTCCGATGCGGGACAGGCAGACACGGTTGCAGCGGTTGCAGGGGAAAATTGGTTGGTTGGGGTTGGGTGTTGGGTTTTTCCTCCTTTGCCTTTTGTCAGTGAGGTGGGCTCTGCAGTCTTCTTCAAAGGAGGTTGCTGCCCGCCAAACTGTGAGGCGCCAAGATGCACGGTTTGAGGCGTTATTAGCCCACTGGCGGTGGTCAATGTGGCAGGCACCAAGAGATTTCTTTAGGCAGTCCTTGGTGCACCTCTGTCACGGTGGCCAGTGGAGAGCTCGCCATATAACACGATCTTGGGAAGGCGATGGTCCTCCATTCTGGAGACGTGACCCATCCAGCGCAGCTGGATCTTCAGCAGCGTGGACTCGATGCTGTCGACCTCTGCCATCTCGAGCACCTCGACGCTAGGGATGAAAGCGCTCCAATGGATGTTGAGGATGGAGGGGAGACAACGCTGGTGGAAGCGTTCTAGGAGCCGTAGGTGGTGCCGGTAGAGGACCCATGATTCGGAGCCGAACAGGAGTGTGGGTATGACAACGGCTCTGTATACGCTTATCTTTGTGAGGTTTTTCAGTTGGTTGTTTTTCCAGACACTTTTGTGTAGTCTTCCAAAGGCGCTATTTACCTTGGCGTAAACACAGATTAACCACAACTAAATCACATTGCTGGATTTGCAGATTTTGACAGATTCACATTTAACCATCAGATTTTTTATTATTGTTGCCTGGCCATCAAGTTGTCCTCTTTGCCTGCATACAAGCTCATTTGTTTCAATGACAAGAAATGATTTTAAAGAAAAACAAAAAAAAAATCTGTAAATGTTGGAAATGAGCAAACAACAAGAAGCCGGAGGAACTCAACGGGTCAGGTATCATCCATGGAGAGAAAAAGGCCATCAACGTTTCAGGTCAGAACTTTTATCAAGGCTGGATTTATAAATAAGTCATATTAAAGGACAATTATAATGTCGATGCTCTGGGAAGATGCATGATAGAAAATTTACAGTGAAATCCATTCAGCTGAGTGGCTCTCATGCCAGAGTTCCATGTGGAGCACCACTTCACACTTGTCACCAAGTGTTCTCCATAACTGGCTGCATTCTGTAATATAAATAAGCCAAAAGGCTCAAAGAGCTGAAACATCACACTCCTAATAAGGTCTATGAATACTTTGGTAGTTGGAGGCCAATGTGAACATAAGAAATAGTCAGTGGAGATCAGGCTGTTCAACTGATCCCACTGGGATTTTTTTTCCCTCATTCAAGCGAGGAAGGCAGATCCAGGAATTGGGTTAACTTGGGTCCATCTTTCCTCTGAAAATTCTTGTTCCTATATATTTTATCTCACATACAGTGGACACATTCTGACACCAAGAGTTCCACACAGACTGCCACTCCAATACTGAATTTGCAGCATTTCTGGCAGGGAAACCATAGGAGGTAGAGGTCACCAATGCCATAGGACACACAACACATTTTGAAGGCATCACAAATTATCCTTGCTCAAAGGTTGCATTTTCTCACATTCAAAGGTACAATTTCTCCAGAAACCAAATGATGCCCACAATGACCCTTTTTGTTGGAAACAGATTGAGGTGATATTCAGCAAACCTTAATAATTTCCACAGTCCCAGAATGCAATTACCTTTGTGTGTGGATAAAACTGCTGACAAATTGGCATGCGTGGAGATCAAAGAAAGTCATTTCAGACAGGGACGAAGAATCTGGGATATGGGATGTCACAGGATGGGGCCTGATTTGGTGCAGGAAGGAGAAATTGGAATAAAGGTAATGTGATCAATAAGGGTGGCATGGTGAGCATAGTGGTTAGTGCAACGCTGTTACAGCACCACAACTGGGACCAGGATTCGAATCCCACACTGTCTATAAGATGTTTGCACATTCCTCCCTTGTCTGCCTAGGTTTCCTCCAGGCACTCCAGTGTACTAGGGGTGGAGGTCAATCGGGTATAATTGGGCAACACGGATTTGTGGGCTGAAAGGGCCTGTTTCTGTGGTGTAGGTCTATTTTTTTTAAGTTATTAAAAAAGTTAAGTACAAGATAACTTCTATGTCTGGGTATTGTATTGTAACCAGTTCCCCTGGTTGGCATGAACCATGGCTGTAAAATGAGGACTGCAGAAGTTTTATTCATTGCATGGCATTCGATGTCACTGCATGTACTGAGAGTCCTTCATAAAATGGACCATCAAAAAGTCTCTCATGCTGGTTGTGTTTTTAAAGTGAGATCACAAAGTATCTGAAAATGTGGAACAATGCGTTCCAATTTTAAAGAGTAATGAAATGAAATAAAATTGAAATTCAGATGCTTAAGGTGAGTTGCTCACACAGACTGTGAGATTTATTCCACTGAGGACTTGGAACACAGTGTGACATTTTCAGATGCTGTGTGATCTCATTTTTACAATAGAACCTCTAACATACACTCTCCGCCCTCTCACCCCAAACCTTCTCTCTGGAGAAATGGCCAAAAGGAATTATAGGAAGAGACAATTGCTTGATTAAGCCTCTCAGACACATCTCTTAACACAATGAATTGCTTTGAAGTACCGGTACAATCTCTGGTTTTATACAGAATAATTATTTTTACACAAAGAAATGTACCTCAAACAATTTCAAAGTGATGCCACTTGTCACCAACTCCTCAACTGAAGGAGACCGTCCACTCCAATTAAACCAATCTAAAATCTTCAAAAACTCAAAATGAAATACCCATCTGTTGAACAGATGAGATGTAACTATAATAAGCACTTTGCATATCAAGAGTTCAATGTTAATGTGTCACACCTGGTTTAAGACACAGCAAAATCAACTTGAAAAAAATCTACAGATTTCTTTCTACAGAAATGTACAACAAAGATCTATCCTGCAAGTAACAAGATTGGGAAGGTGGGAAATATTGTTTGACTTCTGTGACAGTGATAATGGGCAGCACTGGATTAGCCACATGTTCTTCTTCACCAATTTTCCTTTTGTCACAATTACTGAAAGTCAAGCCTGTCCCTTTGTGTTTGCTGTTGTTTTGTATATGTGATCATTATCAGTTGTCTTCTTGGTGAAGGTGTGTGATAAAAATAATAAGAACATGCTAGCAATATGCTATTGCTAGCATATTAAATATCCTGAAAGACCTGCATTACTCCTGAAGTGATAACTCTTGATCACTGTTAAAGTGAGAGACCACTGCAGCTAGAAAACAAAAAACACCAGTTGTTTTGGTATCGTGTCATGAAATCCTGAGACACAATCAAAAGAAATGGCTACTATTCATCATCACATGACACACTCAGCAAACAAGAGAAAAAACATCAAGTGAAGATTTATAAGTCTATTGAAACTAAAATATATTTTTTCAAATTATATCAGAGCTGTTGGTAGTGTGGCTCCCGAACAGGAGTGTGGGTATGACAACGGCTCTGTATACGCTAATCTTTGTGAGGTTTTTCAGTTGGTTGTTTTTCCAGACTCTTTTGTCCACACTCCTGTTCGGCTCCGAATCATGGGTCCTCTACCGGCACCACCTACGGCTCCTAGAACGCTTCCACCAGCGTTGTCTCCGCTCCATCCTCAACATCCATTGGAGCGCTTACATCCCTAACGTCGAAGTACTCAAGATGGCAGAGGTCGACAGCATCGAGTCCACGCTGCTGAAGATCCAGCTGCGCTGGATGGGTCACGTCTCCAGAATGGAGGACCATCGCCTTCCCAAGATCGTGTTATATGGCGAGCTCTCCACTGGCCACCGTGACAGAGGTGCACCAAAGAAAAGGTTCAAGGACTGCCTAAAGAAATCTCTTGGTGCCTGCCACATTGACCACCGCCAGTGGGCTGATAACGCCTCAAACCGTGCATCTTGGCGCCTCACAGTTTGGCGGGCAGCAACCTCCTTTGAAGAAGACCGCAGAGCCCACCTCACTGACAAAAGGCAAAGGAGGAAAAACCCAACACCCAACCCCAACCAACCAATTTTCCCCTGCAACCGCTGCAATCGTGTCTGCCTGTCCCGCATCGGACTTGTCAGCCACAAACGAGCCTGCAGCTGACGTGGACTTTTTTACCCCCTCCATAAATCTTCGTCCGCGAAGCCAAGCCAAAGAAGAGTGTGGCTCAAATAAATCATTTGAGTGATTAACTTTTTTTTCTCCCTTATTGAATTTGACTGTTGAATACATTTCATCTATCCAATCTGTCCAGTCAAACTTTGCCGTTAGCCAAACAAAAATCAAATCTTTCAAATGCCTCTTCTAACCATGTTGTGGCAATGTCCTTTCATGTTACTGTATCTTGGGATAACACCTACACAAAGATAACCCTGGGAAGTCTCCAGTGCCATGTAAAAAGAATCATTAAATTTTGAGTTCTGTGTGCCCGATGGAGAATCATTAAATGTAAAGATATGCTGCAAAAAGAACTTCAACGACAGCAGGATGATGCTTATACTCTGATCTTAAAGAATAGTTCAATTAGCACTCCTGACATCACATTACATTGCACATTTGGATCTGAATGTCCTTGAGGGAAGTTTGATTTCAAAGAGCAGTTGTGCATTGATGTTTTTTTACTGTCTTATTTCACAATCAAAAAAAGTTGGATTAAGATACTTGTCTCTCGCTTGGCTTCGCGGACGAAGATTTATGGAGGGGTGTGTCCACGTCTGTTGCAGGCTCGTTGGTGACTGACAAGTCCAATGCAGGACAGGCAAGCACGGTTGCAGTGGTTGCAAGGGAAAATTGGTTGGTTGGGGTTGGGTGTTAGGTTTTCCTCCTTTGTCTTTTGAAAGTGAGGTCGGCTCTGCGGTCTTCTTCAAAGGAGGTTGCTGCCCGCTGAACTGTGAGGTGCCAAGATGCACGGTTGGAGGTGATATCAGCCCACTGGTGGTGGTCAATGTGGCAGGCAGCAAGAGATTTCTTTAAGCAGTCCTTGTACCTCTTCTTTGGTGCACCTCTGTCTCAGTGGCCAATGGAGAGCTTGCCATAGAACACGACCTTGGGAAGGCGATGGTCCTCCATTCTGGAGACGTGACCCACCCAGCACAGTTGGGTCTTCAGCAGCATGGATTCGATCCTTGCAGTCTCTGCCAGCTCGAGTACTTCGATGTTGGTGATGAAGTCATTCCAATGAATGTTGAGGATGGAGCGGAGACAGCGCTGACGGAAGCGTTCTAGGAGCCATAGGTGATGCTGGTAGAGGACCCATGATTCGGAGCCGAACAGGAGTGTGGGTATGACAATGGCTCTGTACACGCTGATCTTTGTGTGTATCTTCAGGTGGTTGTTTACCCAGACTCTTTTGTGTAGTCTTCCAAAGGCACTATTTGCCTTGGCAAGTCTATTGTCTATCGCGTTGTTGATCCTTGCATCAGATGAAATGGTGCAGCCGAGGTAGGTAAACTGGTTGACCGTTTTGAGTTCTGTGTGCCCGATGGAGATGTGGGTGGGGGCTGGTGGTCATGGTGGGGAGCTGGCTGATGGAGGACCTCATTTTTCTTCAGGCTGACTTCCAGGCCAAACATTTTGGCAGTTTCCGCAAAACAGGACGTCATGCACTGGAGAGCTGGCTCTGAATGGGCAACTGAAGCGGCATCATCTGCAAAGAGTAATTCATGGACAAGTTCCTCTTGTGTCTTGGTGTGAGCTTGCAGGCGCCTCAGATTGAAGAGACTGCCATCCGTGCGGTACCGGACGTAACACCGTCTTCATTGTTGAGGTCTTTATTGGCTTGTTTCAGCATCATGCTGTAGAAGATAGTAAAGAGGGTTGGTGCGAGGACGCAGCCTTGCTTCACGCCGTTGTCAATGGAGAAGGGTTCAGAGAGCTCATTGCTGTATCTGACCCGACCTTGTTGGTTTTCGTGCAGTTGGATAACCATGTTGAGGAACTTGGGGTGGCATCCGAGGCACTCTAGCATTTGCCAAAGCCCTTTCCTGCTCATGGTGTCAAAGGCTTTGGTGAGGTCAACAAAGGTCAATTCAGGAGCTGCTGGCAAAGAAGCGATCTGCCCACCAGGCTCACCTTGCAAAGCCTTCCTGGCCAGAGAAAAAATGAGCCTTCCATCTCGCATGCAGCCACCTTCAGCGCAAACTCCGGGAGATCCAAAATGAGTGGTGGACTAGCCTCGCCCAACGAACCCAGCTTAGCGCCGACATTGGCGACTCCACCTACATATGCACAATGGCTAAGAGATAATATGGCTTGTGAAACTCTAGAAAAATAAATAGAAATGCTATCAAGGATTCAAATATTAGGTTCCAAAAGATATGGGGTCCATTTATGAACTATTCTCATAATTTTAAGATTTAAGATTGCTGTGGAGTTTTGGAGCTGCGCTGTCCCTCTTCAAGTTGATGTCACTTGATTGATACACGTCAACTTTCAATCTTGCTTAGAGGACGGGATTTTGAAATTTTTCATTTTGTTATTTTTTTGTTAAATCTTATTTTATTGTTATGAGTGTGCTCTGGATTTCCTTATTATGAAAATATTGTACAATGTTTTAATTTTTTTCTTTCATGAATCTAGTATAGTTGTACTGTTCAATTGTTTATATTGTAAAGCATTAATAAAGATATATTTTTAAAAAAGTTGGATTCTATTCTCCCACTCTGCAGTATATCAATACACTTTCCAGCAAATTCCACCCTTGCCCACCAACACCCACATAGATCAAGAGAAACACGAGACAAAATGTGTATGTTGCCAATGCCATGCACAGTGGATTAACTAAGTGCTCAAACTCGTGCAGGAGAAAGGGCAATATCGAGATTCACAACCTTGGTTATCCTGGGAGATCAAGAAAATCTCAGTGTTAATCTTTAAGTGACTCCAAGTTTACGGCTTTAGCCTGCCAAACGGCACAGGCAACACAACAGGTTACTCTCAATAAAATAATTTCAGAAATATTTATCTCGATCTGGTCTTCTCACAGTCATAAAGCAGCTTTCTCTGGGAGAAACTGTTTCAATGGGAAAGGTCACAACCTCTTATCCTGTTCTTTGAGGTGAAATAAAATTTTTATGTCCGCACCATCCAATTTAAGAATTACAAAATTGAGGTGGTACAGTCCATGATTTTGTCAGTCTGTGAAGAAGCACACAGCTGCTTTTATCTGATAGAATAATGGAAAGGGATGCTACAGATCATGGAGTCTCAACAAACAGACCATCACCTTCATCTGAATTACAGACAATTCTGCAAAGCATTTGTTTGACATTTAACAACACATCTGGATTTAAGCAAAAAAAAATATTATTTTGAAAAAAATCAAACAATATGGGAAAAAAAACTAGAAGGAAATTACACTCCACACTCACTCTTTTATAAACTTTTGAATAGCAAGGTTATATCCCTACAGGCAGTTTATTGATTGACGCAAATTGCTTTCTTCGCACAGAAGATAAACATGAGAAGTGGTTGACTAGTTTCTGGCCTAAAGACCACAATTGTGTAAACCCCATTAATGCCCTTAAAAGAGGAAAAGAATACCGTCAGGACAGGGACAGGTAGGGGCTCAAGCCTGAAACATTGACTATATATCCTTGACTCTTATGGACTCTGCAGGACCTGCTGAGTTCCTGGAAATTTTGTGTATTTAGCACTTCAATTTATAATGCTTTACTGCACAAGAAATAGGTTTGCCTAAATTATAATTAGCAATTCCCTGCTTAGTTTTTAATGCAATTAAAATGTTCAATAATGTTTTCAAAGTGTTTTAGATTTGTTTTTAAGCAAGGATATAAAGTGAAAAAATATTTGCACAGATCTCAAGATGAAGAATTGCTTTTATATTTAAAGAAGACTACCACGACTCCAATAAAAAAAATTCTTCAGTACCTTTTTATATTATTTACCTATCAATAGAAATCAGTGTTCAATATTTCTACAAAAAGTATGCCATCATCTGCATGTGAATTCATTCAATATTTTAATTTAAATGTATTGATATAGCACAGTAACAGGCCCTTCAGGCCCACCAGTCACCCCACCCTCAAATACCCCTATGACCAACTAACCAGCCAAACCCAGCTCCAGTAAAGATGACCACTGAAGATTTAGATTCACAATTCTGAAAAAAGGTGTTCACCCCAGAGTAATTTTCTAAAAATTACCACGCCTCAGTGATATTTCTGAGATACTATTGATACTGAATGGTTGTTGTAATGGCTAAACAGATGTTTCCTTAAATATATTTTCCATAAAAATGAACAATGGGTGAAATTTAGTGTTGTGAATAGCTGAAAAAAAACACAGAAGTCAACGGATGCCTTAGTTGAAGTAAAAGTGCAATCCTGACGAAACAAAGGAGGTGAAACAGCATACTCCATCTCGCAAGGTTAAAGGTACACGTTTCAGGCTTGAATCCTTCATCAAGGTATGAGCAAAATGTAGGCAGGTGTCTGAATAAAATGTTGAGGGGGCAGGGGAAGAAGGAGCACCAGCCAACAAGTAAGAGGTAATAGGGAGGGCATAATAACAAAGGGAGAAGAGAAATGGCTCTGTGAATGGAGAGTGAAAGGTGTGGAGAGCCAGACAAATAGGAATAGGGAAGAAAGAGATAGAATGGTCTAGCAGATCATTCGGATTGTGAACAACTGAAACCTCTACAGGATATTGATGAGATGAATAGTTGGATGGAGTATTGGCAAATGGAATTTAATCCCAAGTGCAAAATGATGCATTGTTCTCTTAAGAGGGCAACAGAGGTCAATAGGTTGGTGAAAAAGTCCAAAGGTATGATTCCAAAAAAGGCAAAAGGTCAGGGAGCAGAATTGATGCAACTTTACAAATCACTGGTTCGGCTACACTTGTACGATTACGTGCAGTTCCAATCACTGTGCCATAATTGGGATGGAATGGTGCTAGAAAGAGTGTAGAAGAGATTACAGGATGTTGTCTGGATTTAAGGTCTTTATTTATGCATATACATTAGACAAGCAGTGGGTTTCCCCCACATTCACCCCCTGAGATTGTAGGTGGGTGAATGGCCATTGCTGGGGTATCAAGATGACAGAAGGGAGTTTAAAAAAAAACCAGATAGTTGACATTGGAACTCACTGCAAGAGGTGGTGGTGGAATCAGATAAAAACACTAAATCAAAGAGGCATTTATACAGTCTTAAAAAGTTCAAATTGAATCAATGTAGATGGATAAAAAGCTTGGCATGGCTCATGGGCTGAAAGGGCCTGTTATTTGGAGGACTAAAAGACCCTTTTTTGTGGTCTAAAAAAAAACCTAACTCAAACAATGTTTTAATGAATATTGTTATATTAGAAATTCGATGTTCAGAAAATGACATTGTGTAATTGATGATGAATGAGATCAATGATATTTTTGCTTTATTTTTATTGCTACAACTTTATAACAGTGGATTATACATTTATAAGTTTATCTTTTTAAAAAATGAAGTATCAAGGGGGTGAATTTTAAAATGTTGATTTGGAAGTATCACTTTCTCCCCCCCAGTCACCATTCAGTTAACAGGTTTCAACCACAAATAATTTTCTCCAGTTTGTTGTATTGAATAGGATTGTAGTTAGGTCAGGATAACAAGCCAGCTTGAAGATCGAAGTAAAACACTCATCTGATTTAGCCCTGCCTTCAAAGTGCTTTACCAGTTTTTTCATATTTTCTTACAACCTAGAAGGAAGTCATTTGGCCCATCAATCCTTGCCATCTCTCGAAGCATTCCCAATCATCGTATCCACCACTTTATTCCCTTGCAGGTTTCTCTCTCACACATGTACAAACTCCTCACATGCAGTAGAAAAATGTCAGGGATGTTGGAGCTAAGAGACCGGAGCCCCACCTGCAGAGCTATTGTGTTGCCCACTCACCATCTCATGCCCATTTACTCCTTCTCTCCAGGGAATTATTGGAATAATTTCGACTCCATTTCAATCAGATGTAACAATGGATTTAATTGGTATTGGGGACTCAATAATCCTCTGCTCCCTTTTAAGAGATGGGCTTAAAATAAATGTGACTAAAAAATGAGTTGCTAAATTCATGTCATATTTTGCAGTCGCCTTTGGCAGAAGGATTTTGATTCCATAGTTTCAGGATGTTTAAAAATATTGCCAAAGTAAGAGAGTCAGATTTGAGAAATACAAGAGCAAAATTGGATCTAACCTGCATAATGCATGTCTCGCTGACCTTCATTTAACTGTTAGTTTGTGTCTAAAAACACTGATGGGCATTTGTATGGCAGAGCTTGCGACTTGTGAAAAATATGGCAGCAGTGGTTAAGCATCCATGGTTTCGATTCAGATTTATTGTCAGAGTACTTGCATGACATCACACACAACCCTGACATTCTTTATCGTGTGGGTGAGACAGAACTACCACTTATTGGCAGTGCAACAAAAAACAGACTTGATGTACACATGTAAGCACATCAAGAAATGAAAATAAACTTTGCAAAACAGAGGGGGAAAAAAATCAATAAAGTGCAAAATTGACTGGAGCTTCCAATGGTATCATTTGGTTCCAGAACCACTGTCCAAACTCATGCCTGAATTACTGTGCACTTTATACACAAGAACATGAAATCTTTAATTAACAAAAGTAAAAGGGTCCAGACCAAGGTGAACTAATACCATTTTTGTTGAGACTAGAACACGGCTGACCAATTTATTTTAATTTGTTAATCGTTATCTAATAATAATGCTGTGAAAGGGCAGCATGGTTAGCATAATGCTCTAGTGCTAGCGACTGGGACAGGGCTTCGAATCCCATGCTATCTATAAGGAGTTAGTATGTTCTCCCTGTATCTGTGTGGGTTTCGTCGGGGTGCTCCAGTTTCCTCCCACTGTTCAAAAATGTACCAAGGTGTGGGTTAATTGGGGTATTAGGGTAGCACTGGCTCAAGTTCAGGTGAAAAGTTCGGTTACCATGCCGTATGGCGAAAAAAACACATTAATGTGATATTATCATTTAGAAAATGGAACATTGAGTTCTTAATGTAAATTGTTCAGAGCCTATTCATCAGTCTTATTTAATATTTAAATATTTGCCAAAACTTAAACATTTTAACGTACATAATTTATCAGAAACGGCACAGTCAATAAATATCACATTCATGACTCAGTCACATGCAAAATAACAGGACGACCCCTTCGTTGGTTTCCAGGACTTCCTTCCTCTTCACATTTCTTTTAATTATATCATACTTGAAAATTGAATACTATAAATAATTTTTATTCATTTTCAGCAAAGTGTTCAAAGAAATTAATTTGAAGGACTGGTGTTTGTTTTGCATAGCAGGCATGGACAGAATTTATAGAAAAAAAGTTTGCAATAATATATTAACACCATCCAATTATGCAATGAAGCAAAACTGCTCACTCTCGACTTATTTGCTCAGTTGCACTTGTGCACCTGTTGACATGTGTGAGGAATTGGATAAAAGATAACAATGCAATCAATGATTTAATCTACTCGGTATTTCATAGGGGGTCACAGCAAGAATACTATTGCAGATAATTAATAAAATTTATAATAAGCAGCCAAGATTGGCTTAATTATTCAGAGGCTCGAGGCCTGATACCTGAACATGGGTTTTTTTGGGCAGTTCTTGTGTTACAGCCAACGTAAAGCTTGACAAATGTTACTGCGAGAACTTTGGAAAACCAGCAAATAGACTAACTGTATCAATGCCAGTTTGTTTCAAATATTGTTTAATAGTGTCTCCTAACACGAGGGTCATTTTCAAAAATTCTGGCTATTTTTAGCAAAATACTGATCACGATTTCTTCATTCAGAGTCAGAATTTATTGCCATAAGTTTGTTGTTTTGCTGCACCATCATGAGAGTGGACACATTCATATAAATCACCTTACAAAAAAGTCAATGAAAATAGTGCACGGGAAGTCAAAATAAGGCAGTGTCTTTGGTTCATTGGTCATTCAGGAATCTGATAGCAGCAGGAAAGAATCTGGCCTTGTGCCGTTGAGTGCTCATCTTTAGGCTCCTGTACCTTTTTCCTGATGGAAGCAGAGTGAAGAGGGCGTGGCCTAGGAGGCTGTGGTCCTTCAGGATAAAGGCTGCTTTATAAAGACGCCTGAATGTTTCGAAACAAGCTCTGGAAATTCTCTAGACCCTTCAGGAACTGATGCACCACATCAACATTGATCTTCTCTCCCCCTCTGGATTTCCCACAGTCTCAAGATCAGGTCCAACCCCTGACTTTATTTGTTCTCATCCTTCTTGCACAGTACACCACAGAAAGGAATAAGATTCAGCAGCTGTTATATGCGAGCCAAAGGATAACGACGCTGGAATATTCTTTTGTTGTTTTTAAAATAAGAAAATTTCAAACTAGTTCTCCGTATACTTTTGAGAAATAGGACACACAGAAGGAAATTTCATGTAATATTAGATTTTATGTACGACATGACAATAAAGGAATCTTCAAAATCTTTTTAACCCTCACAATAATCTTTCCGGGACCCAATACACTAATTGCATCATGTAGAAAGCACGTCAGCGCCACTACTTCCACAGAGGTTTGGCATGACATGAGAAACCATGGCAAATTTCTGCAACTATGTGGTGGAAAGTGTGCTGACCAGCTGCATCACAGTCTGGGGTGGGCACAAAATCCCCTGGGTGAATAGACCTGCAAAAGGTAGTGGACATAGCCCAGGTCATTATGCGTAAAACCTCCCCCCCCACTATTGAAAACATCCAGAGAACGCTGCCGTCAGAGAGCAGCAGCAACCATCAAGGATCCACACCACCCAGCATGCGCTGTTCTCACCAATACCATCAGAAAAGAGAATTAGGAGCCACAAGGAGAACCATCAAGTTCAGGAACAGCTGCTACCCTTCCACTATCAGACTCCTTAACAATAAACTCAATCAAGGACCAATTTAAGGACTTACTTTTGCACTTTATTGATTTTCCCCCCTCTGTTTTGCAGAGTTTATTTTCATCTCTTGATGTGCTTACATGTGTATATCGAGTCTGTTTTTTGTTGCACTGCCAATAAGTGGTCGTTCTGTCTCGCCCACACAATAAAGAATATCAGGGTTGTGTGTGATGCCATGCAAGTACTCTGACAATAAATCTGAATCGAAACTACGGATGCTTAACCACTGCTGCCATATTCTTCACAAGCTCTACCATACAAATGCCCATCAGTGTTTTTAGACACAAAATAACAGTTAAATGAAGGTCAGCAAGACATGCATTATGCAGGTTAGATCCAATTTTGCTCTTGTATTTCTCAAATCTGACTCTCTTACTTTGGCAATATTTTTAAACATCCTGAAACTATGGAATCAAAATACTTCTGCCAAAGGCGACTGCAAAATGTACCTGGACAGTGTTGCCCTAGACCCTGGATCATTGCAGAATCACCTTGTAGCATTTCAAACAACTTCCAAGCCATTCATTGTGCTGGCTTAATTATGAGATCTTTATGTACTGTGCAGCTTATGGATTCTACTTAATTGAGTGTTGTGGGCAATTGCACACATAGGCTTCCAGCATCTTCCAGCAAGCTGCTTAAAGAGCAGATGCTTTCTAACACATAGTAAAAGTCCTAAAATACAGACTGCTTGAGGATTGGGTCAGTCCAGATTTTCAGGCTGTACTTCTAAAATTCAAATTTAAGGAGAATACACAGGTAAATTTTGATCGCTTACTAACTCAACAATTTTTCATCTAAAGTACAAAATACAAAAAAAAAGCAAATAGTGTTTCTTACATTTCCACGTGGTCACTTATTGCACTGATACATGCACACAAGTAAAGCCGTGAGTTTGCAGAAATCCAGATTCTCAGGCGAAACAGATTTCAGGTGAGAGTTTAAGAACTCTGGATTCCTTGCATCTAGATTTTCAGACTTTTATTGTACTATAGAGGTGAAAACAGATCTACCCAAGAATAAAACAGACAGTAGCTAGAGCCTACATTGCAGGTCAAAGGCTCGAAATCAAAACTGGGAAAGTGAAAAAATTCACAGCTCCAGTGACGAGGGTTGAATCCGGATCTCCAGTGCTGTCAGTGTGGAGTTTCCATGTTCTGTCTGTGACTGCATATGCTTCTGCTGAATACTCCAGGTTTCTCCCATCTTCTGATGATGTCCGGGTTGGATAGTCGTTTTGTCACTGTGTATTGGACCTAGTGTGAGAGTGGTAAAATCTTTGGTAAAATGAATGAGAATGTCAAGAGAATAAAATGGGACTTCTGCAGTGTAAATGAGTACTTGATGGACTGCAAGGTTTGACAATATTTTGATAGGGTGAGAGGAAGCTTGGTATGGGAAGAAGTGGCAGAGGTAACTTTTCAATGTGTTAATTGGCTTGAAGCAAAAATTAGTGAGAAGATAGAGGACTGAGAAGCATTTAAATGCTTACAGTAGGCAATGAAAAAGGTTACTTGGAATTAAAAATTGAACTTTGAAAGAAAGCTCAAAAATATCAAAAAGGACACAAAAATGCTTTTAAAGCATATTAGAGTAAAAAAAGAGGCAAGAGTAATTATTCAATGAAAAATGACATGGGAGAAAGGAAGTGACAGAAGTACTGGCAAAGTATTTTGGATCTGTAGAAGAAATGAAGATTCAAGATTCCTTTACAGTCAATGCAACATTACACAAAGATTGCTTTACTCTACCGTAAGGCAGACAGATTCATCATCAGGCAGAAACTGCAAGGCACCTTTTCCAGTCAGAGAGAGAGAAGCAAGAGCGTCCCTCACAGACTGTCCATGGATTTGCCTCCAGTGCCCCCGCAGCCTCCTCAATCACACCGTCCAAACCCAAGCTCCAGATCCAAACCTCTGACACGATCAGGAAGCATGAAGTGTCCTTGGCACCCTCCCATATCCTGGTTCCGATACCTGGTACCTCTACAGTTAGTCTCAAACTAGTCCTCAGCAGTCCACAGCCAGGTGCGAGTCCTTTGACCGCAGTCGCCAGCAGTCCTCAGCCTGTGAGAGTTCTTCACCTCGAGCACTAACAGCCCGCCGCCTGCATGTTCTTCAGCCTCAGAGCTGCTCACTGATCTGCCGCCGTGGTCACTGCCAGTAGGGTCATCTCATCTGCTTCTCTTTTTAAAACAGGGGGTGATCTCCCCATTTTCTGGTGCCCTGTGCCAGTCTACTGCTCACCCAGAATCTTTAACCGCTTGAGGCTTTATCTGGCACTAATGAGGGCTACCTTGGGAGTATGTGGTGCAGTTTTGTGTTCACTATTTAAGAAAGGATGTGTTGGAATTGGAGAGTATTCAGAGAATATTCACAAGGGATAAAGCTATGAGGAATGTTTGGGGATGCTTGGACTTTACTCCCTTAAAGTTCAGAAGAATTGGGTGAGTGAGAGGAATTCATTATTCAGAGGCATTTATAACACTGAAATGTCTGGATAGAGTTGGGTGGGGAGGGGGGGGGAGAGCCAGCAGCAGTAATTTCCTCAGTGGGCTCCCTGTTTTAGTTTAGTGCATGAAAGCAGTGGTCCTGGTGTGAACAATGTTGGTTGATCCCAGAAAAACTCAGATTAATTTTCCAGCATTTCTTCACAAGGATAAATTACATCATATGTTGTACATCGGCCGCAGAAACTACATCAAGGATCGAAGTGTGACACATGACAAAGTGCCCAGCTCAGTTTGCAAACTGACCTCAAGTGACCCAGAAATGTCAGTGCTTGCACTTCATTTTGAGTAAAGTAGGTTTCCAATCTCAAAACTCTGGAATACAGAACAGTAGCATTATGATCAATCAAACAAGAGCTCAAATGCAAATTGCATCTTTCATCAATTAAAGTCTCCAGTGCAAACAGAGATACGATGGATTCCAGAGTAGCAGAATACATATATGAAATGCGGAAATCTCCGCAGGCTTACAAATCTCAAGACAAGGAGTCTGTGAGTAAAACATTTTGAATGTCCCAAGAACGTAATGGTTTCAATTCCACCACAGTCACAAGGAACCATTCATTTCCTTGAACTGCTCCACCATTCAACTTCTGATCTGTGCTTCTACTTAATTTCTCTTGTCTCACATTTTGACTGCAGACTTAAGCCTTCCATGAAGAGGAAGCCCTTTCATCTCAACCAGCTGGAAAAGCAATTTATATTTTCTCACCAGCTACACTTGGCCTCTCAGGGAATCAATGGTAAACTAACTGCTGTTGTAGTTCCTGGCTCCTGCCACACCAGACTTGTCATGACAGTGCTACAATACAAATGAGGGCTCCACTCAGCAAACATCTGTAATTAATTCTGGTGATATAGCCATCTTTGCCCTTCTCTAATTACCATTCAGCATGTATGCAAGTTGCTGTCTTGAACTGCTGCAGTTCCTACCACGTAAATGATTCTACGGTGCTTAAATTACATAGGGTTCAACGACAAACAAAAAGACATTGTGCATTGCTTACTTTGGATTCTGCAAGAGTGAAGAGATGTCGCTGACACTTATGTTTCAAAAACTAGCCCTTCTCCTTTCCTGCAAAAGCCCATTGTCACGAAAAGGTAGATGGTACAGTCTAGTTGCTAATCTAAAGGGTCCAGTTTTTCTCAGGTACATTGTGAAAACATGCCTTTGTAGGGAGTTTATCCAAATAAACAGAAGCATTTTAAAACCTGCGACTCCAAAGAAATAAGCTTCAGAGGCACAAAGGATGCGAGTGCATAAGTACTTTTCAAAAGCCAAGCAACTTAAAGCAAGCAGAAATCTGTCCTGATGAAAGATTTAGACTTGAAATGGCTACAAATTCCTCTCCCACACCACCGATGCTGCTTGACCTGCTGAGTTCCTCCAGCAGATGGTTTTTGTTGGAGTCAAACATTACGTTTACAAGTATGAATAACCTGACCTTCATGACTGATGTCCTTAGGAAGAATGGGACCAAATAAATAGGAGTCATGTGGGACTCTAATTAAGCACTGCATTCAAGAAAGCCTTTGCAAAAGAGTCTTAATAATAGTAAGCTCAACATCTTTACTAACATAAACCAGCCAAACATGATGTTCTAAGAAGTTTGTCCATTCAAGTTCTCCTATTCACTTCTCACTCCTCTGTACTCCAAAAATGGTGATAGAATTTCCACTCTCCTTGGCTTCCAACCCAGGAGCTTTCATGTTAAGTGGGTCATTCTTGAAGTTCCCTCGCTTCTAACAGGATCCCATCACAGGACACATCCTTTCCTCTCTTCATTATTGAAAATGGATTATTCCTTTTAAAATGCTCTGGTTCAATGAATACTCGTGTCTCATTCCATAATACTTTCATGATCAGTGGGAGAGGGAAAAACCTTTTACCTCCTCCCTCCCTACCACCCAGGAACCGAAACATTTGGTGTACAATCTATGGTTTCTTCTGCATAGGTAGACAAATTGGATTGGGTGAGCACTTTGAAGAATACCTTGTTATGTCTAAAAGGGTAAATATCAGCAATCTCTTCCTACTGATCTTGGTCTACAATGTTGTTCCAGCAAATCTTGAGGAAACACACCATCTTCTGACCAGGTATGGAACAGCCTTTCAGTTTTAACAGTCAGTTTTGTGACAATTTTGTTTCAGATGTCAACATTTATCCCACAGCGAGGACATTATTTACATTTAAGGAAAAACTGGATAATTACATGGAGGGGAGAGGATTGGAAGGGTATGGACCAGGTGCTGGTCAGTGGGACTAGGAGGGTGGGGATTTGTTCTGGCATGGACTAGTAGGGCCTGTTCTGTGCTGTATAGGGTTATATGATTATTTGTCTGTCAATTTCAGATAATTATTTTACTTGCTCCGTGTACATCTCCTGCTTCATGTTCCCAGAATTGTTACCTTTCACCTTTTTACCTTCCTTTTCTTAATCAATCTTTCTTTTCTCCCACCATATCACAAACCATCTCTTCCCTCCATCCCACCAATACCTCCCTCCCGCCCTTCTCTTTCTCTGTATCTTAATCCTCCTCCATCAGAAACTATTCTTGATTCTTTTGAATGCTCACTGATGTGAAACATCAATCCTGAATATTTTCAAAATTTCCTCTTTTCATTTTGGATTTCTAGCAAATGAAATATTTTGCTCAAAGCTAATTTGAAAAAGATAGAGTTGATTTTTGAGCCATTTTAGAGACAGAAGCAAGTCTTCATTGCATTAGTGTATGTATTTTAATGTATATATTTGTATGAGGCTCTTCACACAGTGTTTTGCAAATTTTATCATTTAAATTGCATTTGAGTTGAGCTCAGAGAACATCATAAATCCATCTTATGAGATAATCACTGCCAATATCTTAAAACCACACAAGTTACAACATTAAAAATGAACACACTATGCAAAAGCAGTGTCATAATATTGCACCATTTCTCACGTCTGTGTTTTGAAAGTTCACTATGCTCTGATCATCTTCAAGCCAGAAGCTTCATCATCACATTTTATGTACAACTGAAAGAATTCATGGAAGGAGGATTCATCTTTGTGAAACAATGTTGAGAATATATGTATACAGTATGTATATTTGAATTTTAATTTAGATGTACAGCATAGTAACAGGCCATCTGAAACACAGGAAATGCAGTGAACCAATTATCATTAATAGCTATTAGGATTCACAGGCCTGTGCCAGCCAATTAACCCGATTGGCCTACAAAGCCCAGTACGTTTTTGAACTGTGGGAGGAAACCGTAGCCCCAATGGAAATCCATGCAGACACAGGGAGAACGGACAAACTCCTTACGGATAGTGTGGGATTTGAAAACTGGTCGTAATCATTGGTACTGTAATACACACACACACACACACACACATCCCTATCTATTTAATTTTCCTTTTCTGAGAGCATCTCCAGTTAAATTGCTCTTTCAGAACACGTGTTCCATTTCATCAAAAATTGAAAAATATCAGCAATGGAATTCTTCTCCAGACATAATTAAAATCTGAGTTTATATAAGCAAAGCAGGAGGTGAAGGACGGGGATTCAGGGTTTTGCCTTCCTCTGCAATTTCCTGCAACTTCATTAACCTTGTGGCCTATTAAAACTCCAATGTGAAATGTCTGTAGCATCACTGATCGAATGTGGTTGTATTATTGCTCAGAAATAAAACAGATTAAAAAGAGAGGAAAATGTAAGTTAAATGCCAATGTGCTTTTGTTGACAAATATGACTTTGATGTGAAACCATTGTTGTCTTATGAAAACAGGCTGAGTTAACTCAGCCTTTTCTCCTTGGAGCAGTGGAGCATAAGAGGTAACCTGATCGAGGTGTTCAAGATGAGAGGCAATTGATCATGTAAATAGTCAGGGGCTTTTTTTCCCCAGGGCTGAAATGGTTGCCACAGGAAGACATGGGTTTAAGGTGCTGGGGAGTAGGTATAGAGGAGATGGCAGGGGTATGTTTTTTTTTTAATCCAGAGCGTGGTGGACATGTGGAATGGGCTGCCAGCAACGGTAGTGGAGGTGGATACATTAGGGTCCTTTATGATAGGTATCTGTAGCTTAGAAAAATTGAGGGCTATGGGAAAGTCTAGTAATTTCTAAGGTAGGGAGATGTTCGGCACAACTTTGTGGGCAAAGGTCCTGATTTGTAAGTTTTCTATGTTCATTGGTCACAACCTTAAGTTAAAGGAAAACTGCTGGGAAAGTTTACCTCCAATGTAATCTGTAAATTCACTGACAATACCACTATTGTTGGCTAAATAACTGGAAATGATGAGGCAAAATATAGGATGGGGAAATCGAGAATCTGGTTGGGTCAGGAACAACAATCTTGCTCAATGTCAGCAAGAAATGGAGAAGGTTAGTGCCTTGAAATTCCTGGGAACCCATATTTCAGAAGATCTTTGCTGTAACCATGCTAAATGAGAAGATTTGGAATGTCATCAAAAACTCTATCAAAATTCCACAGATGCACTTATAAAGTAGATTAATTGATTGGATGACAACCTGGTTTGATAATTTGAGAAGGCAGCCAACATCATAAAGGACCCTAGCTGCAATTCTTCTCACTGTGACCTTTGGATGGGATTAGTATCTCAAGGTTCAAGAATAGGTAGCACAGTTAGTACAATATTATTACCATAAGATCATAAGAACTAGACTATTCAGCCCATTGAACCTGCCCTATCATTTAATTATTAGCAGATTCATTTTACCACTTACCCCCACTGCCCGGTCTCCTCCTCATAACCTTTGATGGCCTGGCTAATCAAGAATGTTCCAATCTCTGCCTTAAAAACACCCAATGACATAGCCTCCAAAACAGCCTGCGGCAACAAATTCACCACCCTTTGGCTGAAGAAATTCTTCCATATCTCTGTTCTAAATGGACGCCGTTCTAACCTGAAGTTGTGCTCTTGTCAGACACTTCCACATGGGAGGTATCTACTCTGTCTTCCTCAGGTGCTCCAGGTTCCTCCCAGCCTCCAAAAATGTATGGAGTTTGAAGGTTAATTGGTATGATGTGGGCTTGTGGCCTGGAAGGGCCTGATACCATGCATGCTGCATCTCTAAAATAAATGCTCTTGAACCTCTGCTTGATCCATAGATCATAGATAGTCCTTTTGTGATGTCAGGGCAATCTGTGACATTGTAAAGCCTCTTTCTGTTCTTGCACTACGGTAACTGTGAATATTTATTAACTATTCAGTTTATTTGCAGTATTTTAGCTTTTTTCCTCCATCAAATATCTGTTCAGCTGCAGCAAGTAAAAGTTTTGGTGTATATGTACAATGTATATGACAATTAATTTATTACCCGACCAGTGAGGAAATGCAGAGTCAGCAGGACAGATGCATGAAAACTTGTCGACACATTCCATTGGCTGTCTTGAAAGAGGCAAGTCGGAGTCCAGCAACCACAAGGGCCACTCTTCTCCACTATAGATGCTGATCATTAAAATAAATGGACAAATCTCTTCATAGCTGCACTTCACAAACCCCCAGCAAAATGACATCTGATCATCTGAAACACGGGAAATGCAGTGAACCAAGTATCAATAATAGTTATAAGGATTCAAACGTTCAGAACTATTTGTATTCTTGTGAAATGACACCCTATCTTCAAACGCCACATCTAATTTGAATCCTTTTTGTTACATGCTCCCCTTTTATCAGCCTACTGGAAGGCCCAAGTAAAATCACAAAATTCTGGAGGAACTCAGCAGGTCTCGCAGCATTCATGGGAGGTAAAGATACACATCTCAGGGTTTTTTCTTGCATTTACTACAATCACAACATCTGCAGACTTTTGTGATTCACTCCTACGATAAGACACAAGCCCACATTGTATCCATATAGTCATTAGGTATGGGCTTTATCACTGTACCTCTGAATCATATCCCTTCCAAATCAAAGGTACAGTGCTAGAAATGGCAGCTCACCACTTTTCAGAACTTAACAATCTATGCTCCACTTTAAATGTTCTGAAATGAGATATACTGTTATCCCCTTAGCATTTAAGTCATTTAAATGCAATGCCAAAAAATATAATAGTTTCATAGCTGAAGTCCCAATTTCTTTGCATTGAGTGATATTGCTTTTGACAGTTTGTGTTTGCCATTACTGTGTATCAAGTTCACAGATTAATTTTCAGGCTGGTGTGTATGAAGCTCTATTAAATGTGAGAAGGTACATCAGTGAAAAGCTCATCACTCTGCGAAAGCAGTGAATCACTTTGGTCTAAGTTCTGCACAGAGTGCAGTTCATTGGCTTGACACATACACATTAAAAAATGCTTTTACAAGCCCTGGGACAATGGCCTTGTGGTTTATATTCCCAACGTCATTGTGCATTATAGTTCTAGCCAAGTGACTTTCATGGATTTCAGCTCAGATATTCTAATCTGTTCCTCCAAATTATGTGCCATGGTACTCATGGAGCAACAACTGATGCCTGCTTTAAAAAAGTAAAGATTCATCAAACGTTACCACACTCTAGGATCACATTTTTAAAATTTGCATGCTGTCCTTTTGTTTCTGTAAAGTAGGTCAGGCAGAATCCAAATCTTGAAGTTTCTCTCCAGCTTCTTTGTAATAATCCAGAATCACTGCTTGAACTCAAAGAGGAAATCTCTGCCTGAAGAAAGGTATCTGGCTTAATGATCCCCACTCCATTCTACAACCATGCAGTCATTCCTGTTCTCTCAGAACTGCAGTATCTTTCCCACAAGTGTCTATCAATTTAATTTTCAAATGTCTGTTCTTAACTGATTCTTTTTCCATCATCAATTCAAGAAATTAATTCCACATCATAACTACCCTCAGCCTTATATGCTAAACCTAAAGTTTTAAAGCTGGGCCTTGGGTTCTGGATCCATTTGCAAATGGGAATAGTTTTTTTTCTATTTCCTCTAACTAAACCGGTTATTTTTGAACAAACTTCTGTCAAAGCTCCACTCAGCATCTATCCTCCAAGAAGAATTTCAAACCTCACCAAGATTTCACAGGGAAGATCAATCTGCTCATTGCTATGAGATGACATTAATTGAAGGATTTTCTGCAGTCACATCTGAACACCAGTGTTCTCTTCTGGAAGCTCCAATTAAGCTATGTGCAATAAAATCACATTAACCGTGGAGCACATGGCCACACCACTGCCTGCTGCACAGGGTGAAACAGAAGCTAGGATGTGTGCGGCCAATCTTAAGCATTCGTGCTAGCTTACTGCCAAGTGTGCAAATGTGCTAAGCTTGGTTTTCACAAGCTCAAGCCTTCAGACAGTCTGCTGCCAGGCAAAGGTTTTACAAGCACCGAGAGTCAGATAAATTGCAGATCAATTTAAATGCAGGGGATTGTGCTTATTTTTTCAAAGAATTGGGCACATCAGAAGTAAGTTACAATATTTAAACCAAGAATATCATTGCTCCCATGAACAAAATGTGAATTGACAACCCTGAATTTGTGATTTATTCTGTTTCATCGATGGTCAAAACAAATAGATATTGTAAGAATGATTTATTGTTGCCATGTTTATGGCTGAGCTAATAAATAAAGAAAACATACAATGCAATTTTGCTGTAACATGCCCTTTACTATAATCCTATACTTTTATGGCTCCCACAGGGAGGGTTATAATGAGGAATTTCTCTGCTACATTTGGTACTACGGTCATTCCTCACTTTGATGAGGGGGAAACAAAAAAATGCAATTTTGATGTATATGCTCCTGTGGGTTCTCTCTTGCTGGTGGAATATCATGTAAAATAGACAGTAATATGCAGGTTACATGTGTCTGGCTTATTCAAGGATCTTGTTTGGCTGCACGTGTGGGAACAAATGTACATAAGGTGATCAGACATGTTATACATTGAGGACATGTTTATTTACATGCATGTCCTCACTCATTAATAGAAAACATTAAAATGTATTAACCACGTTGACACAATTCAGTTTAACTAATTAACTGCATATCAAATTTTCTTCAACATTATAATTGGAGATTATGCCACATCCACCTCTTGGCTCATAATTTGCTTGACCCATGTTCATGGACAATTTTAGGATTCTGATTAGGGGTGGAATCAAACTCTAAGTTTTTCATTGTTCAGATTTATTGTCAGGGTACCTACATGATATCACACACAACCTTGAGATTTTTTTTCCTGCGGACACGGCAGAATTATTACTAACTGGTAGTGCAAAAAGTAAACTGCTCTCCTCAATACCTTGCAATGAGATTGAATAATCTACATGAACCTTTCTAAATCCTTCAGCTATTCCTTTCAGTCTCTTCAGTCTCCTTTATCATCTCCAGACTGTTTGATGGTGTCAACAGGAAATTTTTTCCTTTTTAAACACAATCCTTCATGCTTAGTTACATATCCTCTCTTGTGAGTACAATCAAAGCTGTACGCTAAAGCAGCAAAAGATAAAATAGTGAGAGAGGAACTATGGGTTCAATGCCTAGGAATCTTCCCCTTTTTCTCTTGGCATGTATGTGCTGATCAGATGGTGGTATACAGCCTTGAAGTTTTTGTTTACATTCCTTTATCTGAATGAAGTGGGCTTTATTAATATTTAAAACTGTTATGGACTCAAACGACCCCAAAACCCAGCAGCAATAGAAATTCACCAGGACAAATGGTTACTTAAACAAAAGTTGCTTTTAATGACCTTTAAACATGAAAACAGGATCAAATTTTAACTTATTACTATGAATTTAACTCCCTTCTAATTCTAAGCGCACGTGTATAATGTTTAAGTTCAGAAAAACTATTTGATTCACAGTCCAATCTCACTTCTCCAAGCTCATTGATTACAGGCAATTCTTATATTATGCACAGAATTTAACATTTATGAAGTTCACCAGGCTTTGGTGCTTGAAAGGTAAATGGTTACTGCTCAAAAAGGTTCTTGACAGTTTTCAGAGAGAGATTTGTTGCTCATTGGACACCCACAACTGATTCCTTCTGAACAGCCATGGAAACTTGCCCCATCAGGGTTTTCCAGATGATAACCTCTTTCTTTCAGGTCACTACAGAGTTCCTTTTCAGTTTCCCTTATTTAGTGAAACATTACACAGCCAGCCACTTCTTGTATAGATTATAAGGGCTTTGACTAGGTTGAAGGAAGAACTCAAAATCAGTCTTCCAAATGGGGTTTTTCCACAAGCTTGCCAGCTTGTCCTGTTCTAGTCCCAGCTGCTGCTGCTGAACTGCAGAATAGTAGAACTGAGTTCTCTCTCTCACTCAGAGAAAACCACATGACCCTCTTAGAACAGTCAACTGCACTCAGACTGTGGCACAGGAACCAATCTTCTGAGTTTGTTCATCCATTACTTTCCAAAACAATAATCCATAACTCCACAGCATGTCCAGTTAACACCTACTTGTGAAGTCCTTATAGGCATTCTTCAAAGTTTTTGCAAAGGCACTCAGAGCCTGGACTGTCTGATTGAGCAGAGCTCTGGCATTTTAAATGAGATCTGTTTTGAAGTGTTTGTATGTGACCTACACTAAAAAAAACCTGTCACAATTCATCTCCTTTAAAACATATCCAGATACAATATAAAATATAACAATCTATTACAAAACATTAAAAGGTTCCAGATGTTGGAATCTAGAACAAAAAACAGAACACTGGAAGAACTCAATGAGCCAAGCAGTAATTGTGAAGCCAAAGGTTTTGCCAATATTTTAGGTCGAGACCGACCGGTCTTCAGGCTGAAGGGAAAGATGAAAGATTGTCATCACACAGTTGTGTACAGGGGAGAGAGATAGAGGCAGCCAGATGAGATGACCAGCTTGGACAGGGGGATAAATCAGATTGGAGAATGGGTTGGAAACAGCAACCTATGCAAGCAACATCACAACCCGATCTATTCTCATCTTTATCAGTGCTTCTCAACCTGTTTCTTTCCACTCACATATCACTTTAATAATCCTTATGCCACCAGTGCTCTGCGATTAGTAAGGGATTGCTTAAGGTGAGATGTGATTGGGAAGGGACGGTTAAGAATAACTGCTCTAGACCCAACTGTTACTGAAATATTTTGCTTGAGAAAAATTGTCATTGGCCCATTTCCTTTAGAGTTATGAAACCATGCACATAACGAGTCAATTAGTTACAATTAAAACAGTGCATTTCAAACTTTTTTTATTTCCTCTTAATCACGGAGCACCTTTGCCATAGGAAATACTTAGTGGCATGTGAGTGGAAAGGTTGAGAACCACACACACAGTCACCATCACAGAGTAATGATTAGGAATAAGAACACCTGTTAATTTCCCTATTATTTTTATTTTCTGAGGACTAAGGTCAAGTGTAATTAATGCATCAAATAGTCTATGTGTTTAGCTAAATAAGCACAATCAGGAGTGGGGGTGGCAGAATTTCTCCAACTATACAAGGCTTAATAACTACCGCATTAACACTGGGAGAGTCAGGTACTTTGCCTCAGAGACTTCGAACTGCTGCAAAATACTGATTCTTGGTGTGATATGAAAACACATGGATGAAAGGTCCAAGGTTTCATCATCATAAATGCAAAGAGCAAATAAGCAACCTCTATTCATACCCACAAAGATCTGAAGAGATGGCATTCAGGAACTGCTGGTCACCAAAGAATGTAGAAAGACCCTCTTCTGTCATGTCCAGTCATTGGACAATGATCTCTGCAGTGTCAAGCATTGTCAAGGATATGATTGCACACAATTCCAATAAAAAAGTAAAATGCCAGTTGGCCAGAATACAAGTCAGAGATCAATATCCTTGAGCAGTATCATAGCAGAATATCAGGGGAAAAAAAACTCCAGCAACAATTCCCATATAATATACCTGTGTGTTTCAAAGTGAGACCTTTGGTTTTCTTTCTGCTGCCCCCTTTTTCACAATGAAATCAAACTGCCAAATTAAGGGAAACTTGTCCTTCCAGTTACACCATCTTGTCTCAGCCACTTTTCACTTCACTTGGCAGTTATTTAACAGTCACTGGAATTGTTTGCAGACCAGATGAATTGATTTGAATTCGGCCCGCACAAACAGTACACATTGGTCAATTAACTCTGATGGCTCCATTATTACTTGGGATTAATTAAAGTTTGTTCCATTTCAAAAAGGGGTATCACAATGTTGAGGATTTTAAGCTGCTAATTGGTTCTGCGCTGCTGTTTAGATTTTAACACTCTGACAAAGCTCATCATCTGAGTTGGTAGCAACACCAAATCATTTTACCAAACTAAGCCACACAGAAGAGGAAGATCTTGTGGCTGCCCACTGCCATGGCAATCGAGCTGGCCCTCCGGGCAGCGAGAACAACCAAAGGCCAGCAGCTCACGCAGCGGCACTGGGCCCAACATGTGAACCAGTGGGTGAACTGCAAGGGCAGCTTAAAGGCCAGCAACCCCAAAATGGCGCTGGCCTTGCTGCGCAGCCAATGGACAGGGACAGCACACATTTTTATGTAGGAAAGTACCCACTTGCAGGAAACCTGCTTTTGTTATGCATATTGTGATGTCAGCCAAGTTTGGGGGGGGGGGGGTCACGGCAGGAACAGTGCAAGTCTAAAAGTTGGGCCTGAGCCCTAATAAAACTCAGAGCTTAACCTGACTATACTACGTGTGTGTGTGTGTGTGTGTGTGTGTGTGTGTGTGTGTGTGTGTGTGTGTGTGTGTGTGTGTGTGTGTGTGTGTGTGTGTGTGTGTGTGTGTGTGTGTGTGTGTGTGTGTGTGTGTGTGTGTGTGTGTGTGTGTGTGTGTGTGTTGGCCTCGACCAGGACACTGCAGGCCGGGTGGCCAACTTCATCCAGGAGCCCCCATTAGAAGGTGCATACAACACCTTCAAGGACTTTATGGCTAACCTGCACAGGGCAAGGATCTTCTCCAAGGTGGACCTTGTGTGAGGATTTTATCAGATCCCAGTATTCGTCAATGATATTCACCCCGTTCCACCTCTTTGAATTTCTCTGAATGCCATTCAGGCTAATGAATGCCACACAGATTTTCCAGTGACTCTTGGATGCAGTGGGCCAAGACCTGGACAGCACCTTCATGTACCTGGATGACATCCTAGTGGCGAGCAGGAACCAACAGGAGCATAGAGTGCGCTTCGCAACCTCTAAACCTTACTGAGCAAGTTCGGCCTGTCGATCAACCCTGTCAAATGCCAGTTTGGATTGGAGGCCATAGACTTTCTGGGCCACAGCATAACCAGGGAAAGACCCACACAGTAACCTAGTAAAGCGGAGGCCATCCAGAAGTTCCTCAGACCCAATACGTCCAAGGTTTGTGGGGATGATCAATTTCTATCACAGGTTCATCCCCTCAGCTGCCCGGATCATGTGGCCCTTGTTTGCCCATATGACAGGCAAGGCAAAGAACATCACCTGGGACGAGGAGTCAGCGGAAGCCTTTGTGAAGGCCAAGAAAGCCCTGGCAGATGCCACTCTCCTGGCACATCCCAGATCAGATGCTCCAAAGGCCCTAATGGTGGATGCCACAGGAATGGCAATCGGTGGAGTTCTGGAGCAGAAAATCAAAGGAAGTTGGCGGCGACTGGCACCCTTCACCAATCATCTGTGGCCTCCAGAAATGAAGTACAGCACTTTCGACAGAGAGCAACTGGCTATGTACTTAGCCATCCACCACTTCAGGTATTTCCTCAAGAGCAGGTCCTTCCCGGCTTTCACAGATCACAAGCCTCTGAATTTCTCCTTGGCCAAGATCTCAAACCCTTTGTCAGCCCGCCAGAAATGTCCTACATCTGCGATTACACCACAGATGAAAGGCACTTCTCCAGCAAGGACAACGTGGTGGCCAAAGCACTGTCCAGGCAAAGTATCCACGCGCTATCAAGGAGAGTGGACTTCGTGGTACTGGCGGAGGTGCAACAGAAAGACAAAGAGATACCCCAGTACAGAACTGCCATATCAAGACTGCAGCTCCAGGACATCCCAGTTGACACAGGTAACACCACCCTCCTGTGTAACGTGGCCTTCAGGTCAAACCCATCGTCCCGGCAGCTTGGAGACGATAGGTTTTTTTACTCCTTCCAAGGACTGGCTCACCCATCCATCAAGACCATGGTCTGGCTGGAGATCAGCAAATATGTGTGGCATGGACTGCAGAAACAGGTCAGTGGGTGGGCAAGATGTGCACGCAGTGCCAAACAACGAAAGTATACCAGTCCACCAAGACCTCACCTCAACCCTTTGAGCCCGCAGAACAAAGGTTTGACCACATACACATGGACACAGCTGGACCCTTGCCAGTATCCCAGGGTTTCCACTATCTGTTCATGATGGTCGACTGCTTCACCAGGTGGCCAGGAGCAGTCCCCCGGTAGATAGATCCACAAACTCGTGCAGCATCCCACATCATATCTGACAGAGGGGCCCAGTTCACCTCCAGTCTGTGGTCTGACCTCGCAAGCCTGTGGGGTACCCAGCTGCATCAAACAGCTTAATACCCACAGTCCAATGGATTGGTGAAGCGCTTCCACAGGCACCTCTAAACTGCACATGACCAGACTTCAAGGACCCAACTGGATAGACATGCTACCATGGGCGCTGATCAGCATCCACACGGCACCCAAGAAGGACCTCAACACCTCTTCACCCAAACAGATCTATGGGGCACCGCTGGTGGTCCTGGGAGAATTTGTACCATTCCCAGGCGGACAGCAAGGCGACTCTGAAGTGTTCCTCAGCAGGCTAAGGGAATGATTTGACAACTGGCCCTGATTCCACCTTCCAGGCATGGACATGAGAGGACCAATGTACCCAAAGACCTGCTTTTCATTCACAAGGTCCACATCATCCATCACTTCAGAGGCCATACCAGGGTCCATTCCAGGTCATCCGTAGTACAGGACCACATTAGAGTTGGAGGTCAGAGGCAAGATGGAAGTCTTCACCACAGAGGCTGAAGCACGCACACCTGGACTTAGCACACCTGGTTAAGACACCATCAACGTGCCACAGAGGCAGACCACCAAAGGCTGTAGAGACTTTGCCTCTGGGCACCAAGGACAATACTGCCCATTCTTTGAGGAAGGGGATCATGTGGTGGCCCATCACCGGGGCAAATGAGCCAGCAATCCAGGTGGTGAGTGCAATCAAAGGTCAGCAGCCTGCACAGCAGCATTGGCCCCAACAAGTGAGCCGACAAGTGAATGGCAAGGGCAGTTTAAAGGCCAGCATCCCTAGAACGGTGCTGGCCTTGCTGCACAGCCAACAGACAGGGACAGGGAAGAAGGGCATTGTTATGCAGGAAGGTACCCACTTTTGTTTTGCATGTTGTGAAAGTGAGGCCACAGCAGGAACAGTGCAAGTATAAAAGTCGGGCCTGAGACCTAATAAAACAGAGCCTAACCTGACTACACTACGAGTCTGTGTCTTATTTCAAGTATCTTAAGGCCACAATCTCAAGTTTAATCCCTGATTTATATCAAAAATAATGACAGAGTAACAACAGGCCATCAAACAGAGTGGAAAAATAAGTCTAGTATGGCTTTTCTGAAGCCAGATCTTAACTGAAAATTCACTTCCATTGAATTTGCATTCTTTGGCTTGGCTTCGCGGACGAAGATTTATGGAGGGGGTAAATGTCCACGTCAGCTGCAGGCTCGTTTGTGGCTGACAAGTCCAATGTGGGACAGGCAGACACGGTTGCAGCGGAAAATTGGTTGGTTGGGGTTGGGTGTTGGGTTTTTCCTCCTTTGCCTTTTGTCAGTGAGGTGGGCTCTGCAGTCTTCTTCAAAGGAGGTTGCTGCCCGCCAAACTGTGAGGCGCCAAGATGCACGGTTTGAGGCGATATCAGCCCACTGGCAGTGGTCAATGTGGCAGGCACCAAGAGATTTCTTTAGGCAGTCCTTGTACCTTTTCTTTGGTGCACCTCTGTCATGGTGGCCAGTGGAGAGCTCGCCATATAACACGATCTTGGGAAGGCGATGGTCCTCCATTCTGGAGACGTGACCCACCCAGCGCAGCTGGATCTTCAGCAGCGTGGACTCGATGCTGTCGACCTCTGCCATCTCGAGTACCTCGACGTTAGGGGTGTGAGCGCTCCAATGGATGTTGAGGATGGAGCGGAGACAACACTGGTGGAAGCGTTCTAGGAGCCGTAGGTGGTGCCGGTAGAGGACCCATGATTCGGAGCCGAACAGGAGTGTGGGTCTGACAACGGCTCTGTATACGCTTATCTTTGTGAGGTTTTTCAGTTGGTTGTTTTTCCAGACTCTTTTGTGTAGTCTTCCAAAGGCGCTATTTGCCTTGGCGAGTCTGTTGTCTATCTCGTTGTCGATCCTTGCATCTGATGAAATGGTGCAGCCGAGATAGGTAAACTGGTTGACCGTTTTGAGTTTTGTGTGCCCGATGGAGATGTTGGGGGGCTGGTAGTCATGGTGGGGAGCTGGCTGATGGAGGACCTTAGTTTTCTTCAGGCTGACTTCCAGGCCAAACGTTTTGGCAGTTTCCGCAAAGCAGGACGTCAAGCGCTGAAGAGCTGGCCCTGAATACATGTTTCAACAATGCAGATAAGGCAGCCAAGTGTCTGAATAACTGCTGAAATTAGTTTGCACCCTAGTTTATTCCCCAGAACCCTACAAATTGCAAGATCTCAATGTTACTGCAAATCCATGCACCCCATGTTTATTGTTTCTCATACCAAAGTCCTATATTCTTCTTCTTCTTTCTTTCTTAATTAATTAACACTGAAAAGCAGCTTATCTGAGATTTTCATGACCTTTACATTATGTATGCAAGTAGATAGACTGCATGGAATTCAATTTCTCTGGTGAAATGTTTTCCTCTTGGAGGGTTGAAATATGTAACTTTAACTACAGCAAAAGGCAGCTCAATGTTAGTCCAACACAATTCACATTGGGCTCCTGATTTCAGAAGACCTGTAAAGGGTATGCCCAGACTCTGTAAATAGGGTGCCCTTTACCACCTATGCCATCCCTGGTGATATTTTCACAGGAACCCAATGTTGCAAGTTAACTCGAGGCAGCCAAGGTAATCAATAGATTCAGACTTTCGAAAGATTAACTGCATTATTTATTGGTCACATCCTAATGCAAGTACAACAGTTTGTTTTAAATTCATCTGCTGCAAAATCCCACAATGCCATTCACATCCTCCATCTTCTTGCGCATCTTATTTTACTCCCTGGTCAAATTGCAGGGAATCATTGGGAGATTTGATGATAGGAATTTCATTCCTACATCTCAGATGGGGAAACACTGTTGAAAACAATTTTCAATACCACACGAGGCCACACATCCTGCTCACTCTTCCTACATCCTACCTGAAAGCAGAAATTCAGGTGAACACAAGAAGCCACCCTGCTTTCCCCAAGGTGTCTTCAACCAAGTAACTGATGACATTTTGCCACTCTGATAATTGCTTTGGAAAGAGATCAAGTGTGACCTGAGGGACATGTGCAGGTAAAGATAGTAAATTACTCCACATGTGAGCACCATGATAGAGGAGAATCTTGAGCATCAGCTGAAGGAGATGATTTTGTAATACAGGAGATATATTTGTAAATCAGTGAATATAGTTAAAAAATAAATTATAATTCTTACCAGACATAGTCTGGTGCTCAGTTGTTATTACCGGTACATTATTTAGTTTTATAGATACAGAATAAATTTTGATCCTGAGAATTTGAGGCATTATTTTATGCTTGCTAGCTTCAAAATGGTTCTGATGGGAGACTTAAAATCTTTTCTTGCTGCCTGCAAGGTTCCTTCACAAAAATTCCTTGCGTTGTCTCAGTTAACTTTAGAGGATATGATTGCAAGGCACTAAGCTAAATCAATATCTGGCTAAATTTGAAGTTAATATTCACTTTAGCAATCCAATTTTGTTCAACTTTTCATGTCATACATTTATGACAGAGTTGCAGCAAATGAAGTTTTTTGGCATTGACAACCATAAATCTAATAGAATCGAATATCTCAAGGTTCGACAATCAGTCCACATTTAAAGTTTATCCTAAGATGTTTGGAAAATGGTAGAAACATTGAATTAATTATTTCAGACAGCAGCCTTCACCTGAAAGGCAAAGTAAAACAAATTAAGGAAATGGAGAATTTAGACTAAAGTTGTAGAAATGCTCCTGTATATTAATGTCGAATTACTAATGTATTCTCCTGCCATAAATTAAAATGATTAGTGCACTAAAAATACTTGATGCTGAAACAGATTTGCAAAAGTGCAATTTAAAAAACTCTCCAACACAAAGTTCTTGGCAAACAGCAAGCCAAACTTAGCATCAGGGTGAGCCTCAGCCTGGAATTATGTGATTGACAGAAGATGTATTCAAGTGCAGTGATTCAAGAGTAGAAAGGAATGGTCTCCAGCCTTATTTCCACAGGAGCTACAAGGTTGAAATCATCCTTGGTTTGGCAGGTTTAAACAACTTCGCACCAATGCCAAGGTGCAAGTTTTAATTGATTGTTTCATTTCAGAATCAGGCTGGTTCTTGCCAATCTGTGGATAGACTGAAATTCCATAACCGCTTGCTCAATCTTTGAATGATCAAAGCTTTATTTTGTTTTGGACACAGGGTAACCTGTATCCAAGATCTTTTTAAGATGAAAAATAGATGCAAAAAAAAAGGACAAATCTGCAAAGCTTGAAATGTTTGGTCTGGCTACATTTTTTTTGTCATCTGCTTATGTTTATCTATTTGTACATTTTTGAATTTCATCCAGTTGTAAAAGGAAACTGAGGTATGACAGAAATTTAGTTCTATTTACCAAGGTATGGGCATGCATTAAAAATCATTCTGATACCTCTTCACCCCGCCCCCTCCCCCACCCCACCTTTTTGCTCAAATAAAACAAAGTGCAATCTGATGCCCATGGAGAAAATACTTTCGGAAATCTAAAATGAAGCGAGTGAAATAATTAAGAGGTAAAACATGTTTTGGGAGACACACAACAGATTCGATTTTCAGCATTGACTGTGCATTCTAATAATAGTTGTTTGGTTTTAAGCTTCATTCCAGAGGTTTAGTTACAAATATGTAACATTGGTTTTATGGAAGATGAAATATTAAATTGAGACCATGTTTGCCCATGGATGAGAGATGTTCCGGATGCTATTTGTTGATAGGGTAGTTCACCTTAGTGTCCAGACATTCAGTCTGATAATCTGATCATAATTAAATTGCCATTGGTGGATCATGTACTGTGCAAATTACTTGGCATTTTTCTGATATTTAAATAATGAGAAGATTTCTAAATAAACCAAGTTGGCTTTGTAATGCTTCCAGCAGCCTGAAATTATAAGACACTTGCTCAGCGGACACATTGGAGGTACAGCACTGCAAAATGATTTTACAAAAACATCCACTATCAGGGAAAAAGGTGGTTTGGCGCAACATGGCATGAAACAAATCTCTGCAATCTAAAGTTTTTACGATTGTCTGAGAACAAATATATATACACATTTTTAAAAATCAGGTGCTTAAGAAGCTGTAAAAATACTGCTTTTTGAGCAGATCTGTGGAACAATAAATCATCTGACATTATCATTAGTATTAAATGAGGCAACTTAAAATCCTGTGGCTCCAAACAGCTGTTAAGTCAAATAAAGAGTTGGATTTTTTTTTGCAAATCACAGCAGAACCAAGAACAATTACTGCAGCTGGTCACAGTACAATCCCATTGTTAAATTCCTGTTGATATGGAGGCATGCATCTTTCAGTGCAACCTTCAAGATTACCACAAAAAAATGAACTCATCTTACCTGGACTAGGAACAAGCAGAAATATGCAAACATTGCAGGCTTCAAATAAAAAAAAATAGTCCTTTAAATATTTATGAGCAAAAAAAAAATTCAATGTGATTTGCAGCTCAAATTCGTCATTTTATAATGATGTGTACAAGTCAATGTTTGGGGATGAGAGGGTTACCACCAGAAAATTTGTGTGCCTGGTCATGTGGAATAACTATATGCATGTTTAGATGTGCCAGTCTTTCCAACCATAAACAAGGGAGATGAGTTTCTTTTGAAGTTAATGAATGCTTCTTGGCAAGAGACACAATTTGTAACTGCGCCACGTGGCTTCACTTCACAGCTTGTTCTATTTTTTCATTTCATCCTAAAACATGACTTCTTGCTCCTGATTTGCACCCAAATGTATCCTTGAATGATGAATGTTCAAGGAACTAACTTGGTGTGAACTCTATTTTGTGGGCAGTCTTGCAAATTTGCTCAGTTAATGCTCCACCACTCTGCATCTTTAGATACAGCCAGTACAGGCAGAAAGAACTGCAAGCATTGCATCAGCTATGGTGAGAATTGGAACCAAGGTCAAAAAGGTGGAATGGTGTTGCAAATCTGCTGTTGCTACAACTTGAGAAGATTTATTTTCTGATGATGGAGTCAATCAGTAATTACAAAGGCAAAATGTTCACCTACCACATTTTTTAATTAATCAAATGTTAGAAGCAGAGGAAATGTCTTGGGAAAGTTAAAAGGATAGAATTCCAAAGGAAATGTTTCTTTTTTTTTAAAAATGTTTTTCAGAGGACAACAAATGCAATTGCCAATTATGAGTAGCAGATCTACCAGGTCTACGTTGTTCCAGTAATTAAACTCTTCAAATTTGATTCAATTTTGCTGGCGACTTAGCCTAGCAATTTTATTCTGTTCATCAAGATGAGGGATGATATAGATACCTTGCATTTCTAAACTTAATGATAGCAGCAAGCACAGCAAGATCCAAGCATGACTAAAGGCCAAGTACAGACAGGTCTGACAGGCTTTGAAGGGAAGGCAGAAACCCAAAATGAGTAAGCCAAGGCTTAGTAAGTTGGGAAGGGCTTCACCATCTGGCCAGTATTCTGGGTAAGTACCAGCAGCTTCTGTATTCACAGGCAACTATGTTCTTGGTGACCCCATCAAAAAAGAACCAAAGAAATAAAGATCTCTTTACAAAACTGAATGCTCCTTTTGATAGATTTAGAACAAAACCTGTTGTATTCCTCCTTGTTTATTTTAAACAGTGGAAATAAATTGTAGATTGAAATTCTAAATTGCTGGAACTCTGGGGATAAAAAGTATTGAAAACACTCAGATCAGACTAATTGTGTAAAGGGAAACAGAGCTAATGTTTCAGATCAGTAATCTATTATCAGAGTTTAAATTGTAGATCATTGCTTTTCATGTTTATAAATTGTAAAGACTGCTCTTGATACATTTATTCATCTTCACAGGATAAAGCTCAATTTCCTGGCCTCTTTTTTTTCCCCCAGAATATTCAATCACTTAAAATTGTACTATGATGGCTCCAAAATCGATGATCTTTTGATCGAGGACACTGTCTTCTCCCCATTTTCTCAGCTTTGGCCATTACTAATGAGAGGCAAGCATGATTTAGGATGGCCGAAATGACAATGCTTATCCTGCGCAGATAATTCACTGAAATTATGCATGTTATCAATTTGTAATGGTGTCTGGGATTGTCGCAAGAGTATTTTCCATCAGATAATCTTCTGTGAATACAGGGCATAATTCCAACAGAAAATGAGAATTTCAAGTGAAGGCAGCAGTGGAATAATCTATACAGTGACCCATTTTAACAATGGATCTAGCTCAGACATCAGAAATTAATTTGTCCTGCTATGATATCATTTATCTTACAACTTGCCTTCAGGTCTGACTAGGAACTTTCCCCAGGTATAATCATTAGTGAGGAATTGGACAGAATTCTCCTCCCACAACTGAATACCACAGAACCTGTCAGCATTGTCATTTCTCAAACCCTCGGCCTAGTTGCTCTATTAAGACCCTGGAGAACTCCAAGAATCATATCCCAGAACAAAGATTCCTGAAATTTCCTTCATTTTAACAGCTGAAGGACAAGTGCTTATTCCCCCCCCCCACCAAAAATACAGACTTTGTTTTTGACTCAAGTCATTTTGATTATGAATATGCAATGGTATCAGCTGGTTTTATAAATCCCCATCTCTTCCCAGGAACATCACTGAGGATACGATGCGATCATTTTGTAACCGAAGGCAAGATTCTGGCAACATGCATCCTGAAAAAGTCACAAAAGACAATTAATTTCAGGCACACCTAAGTAAATTTTTTTTTTTTGCAAATTGACTGCTGCTCTTGTGGATAGTCTGAGCCCATTGGTGCTCACAGCTCCCCTTTGCCTGAACAGCACTGGGAGCTGGAGTGGACACAGCATGTAGAAGTTCTTGCAATGATTTAGCAAGAGGGCAAAAGGTTTGGGCCACGGCACCATTCTTCCTCCTTGATATGGCAGCATTTGGGAATTACAGCATTTTTGTTTGAGGAGTGATGGTAGGGTGTGGGAGAAGAGATGGTGGGGTGGGGAAGGAGAGAGAAAAATGTCAATGACACATTTGCGAATGGAAGGATGGAGTGTGAGAAGGAAGGGGAGGAGGTGAGTGGTTGAAGAATTTGAAATGGCTGGGGTTAAGCTTACAGCTGAGGTGGATGCTGCTGTGTGGTGGGAACTTTCCATGTGAGACGAAGGCAGACCAGGCCATTAATGGATTCCAGGACAGCAAAGCTCAAGAGGACTGTATATGCAGACAGCACACACTGTTCACTGAGATAAATAATGCTACATCTGAAAGCCTTTAATTTCAAAAATTTTGTTATAGTTTTAATTACAGGAATTGTCAGAAATCATGTTTAATATTCAGCCAGACAGTAAGGCTCTTGAATGAATTTTCTTGTATTTTCTGAAAATGTACTCTGGAAAACAAAGTTCCAAAAATATGAGAAATTTGATCTATGCAGTGACTGGGAAGGTAACATGTTTCCATGGGGGAAATGGGATAATCTAGCGCATGCACTTTGTCCATCATCTGGAGGAAATTAGCTACATAGTCATCGTGGTGTACGGCATGGTAACCACAGTAACCATTCATCCATGCCAACCAAGCTTGTCCCATTTGCCTGCATTCAACCCACACCTCTCTAAACGTATCCTTTTCATGTACCTGTTTGAATGTACAGAACAAATTGAATTGTCCAAAATGGTCAGGACTGGGTGCCTCTTTTAGATAAACAATATTTTTGGATAACTGGTCATTTTTTTTGTAAAAACACCCCAGTAGCAACAGCAAATCATGTAACAGTATTTAAACAACCATGGAAGGCTTTTAAAGCATTAAAATAATATTTAATTCTCATCAAAAAACAAGCTGAACAAACGAAGATAAATCCAACACTAAAAACTTTTGCCAAAATGTTTTCAACCTGCAACGTCAGTTCAGCTCTGAAACATTTTCAGATAACTGAGGATTTCTGATTGTTTTGGATATCCTCATTTATCCAATTTTATTTGGAGGTGAAATGATGTCATCTTGGCTTTCAGATTTTTCAGATAAATGAGGATTTCTAAAATCCTCAATTATCTGAAAAAAGTTTTCGGAGCCAAACAGATGTCACTTATGGGTCCAAAAAAATTTCAGATAACTATTTCGGATAATCGGGAGTTGTACTGTTTTTTAAATATTCCAACTGTCCCTGTTTCTCCCACTTCCTCTGGCAACTCATTCCATACACTCATCACCCTCCATAAGTGAACAGTGCCTCTGACATCCTTTTAAACTCGTTCCCCTTGCTTCCAAAATTTAAGCCCTTGTAGTGGGCTGAGCAGTCACAGTATGGGATGGCCCGAACCTCCACGGTGTACTCACCTGCAAAGATGGCATAGGCCCTCCGAAGACTTGGGGCAGAAACAGGGGTTTTACTGTATTGTCATCAAGAGGCAGCAGGGTTAGTGTACAATGCATAATGCTCTTCAGGTCCAAATCTGGTGCTGTCTGTAAGGAGTGTGTAAGTTCCCCTGTGTCTGCATGGATTTCCTCCCACAGTCCAAAGAGATATGTATGGTGTAAGTATGTTAATTGATCACATGGGTGTATTTGGGTGGTGCGGACTCGTGAGCCGGACGGACCTGTTACTCTCAAATTCAAATTAAAATTCAAAATTCAAAAATTTAGTGCAAAGCCAAACACATTGGACTTGCCTTCATACTATTCTAGTAAAATTCCTCCCACACTAGTAGTTGGCCAGCTCACTTCATTCTACTCCTTGCTCCCACCATCCATCGTCCTCCCCATATTTTGAGATTATCGAAGTGCAGTTGCCCACACCCTCATTTGGAACAAACTTTATCTGCACATTCTCTTGCCTTTTGGTCAGATCAACTTCTCATTTTTTTTTTATATATAAAAAGTTTCACCTATGTTTCTGATCTTTCTTTGGCCCCATTACATTCTAACAATTTATGTAGAGGACCCTGCAACCCATATGTTCATGCCTTCTAAAGAGACCAATTAACCTGAAAACACCATATGATTTTGAAGTGGGGGGGGGGGGCGCGGAAGGAAACCAGAGCACCAGGAGGAATTTCACACAGACACAAACTCCTTACAGATAGTGCTAGATTAATTCCTGGGTCATTGCACAGTAATAGCTTTGTGCTAATTGGCCCATCTAAGCCTCCTCCAGATTCATAAACCAAGATTCAGCACTGTTCATATTTTTCTGCAGTTAAAAGCAGAACAACGATAATCAAAGTAACTTTCATCTTCCTCAAGGGAAGAGGGGGAATTCCCACGTGACTGCTTCCAAATGGTTCCCTCTATAACCTGTTGTTTCAGATATTCTTTGAAGAAAGGAGAGGTGTGCAATTTTACTTAAATGGAAGGATGCTGCCCCGCCTACTCATGATCAGTGGATGCGAGATGTCATGCCCTTTTTAATATGGAAAAGATTTGTTAATCAATTAATAATTCAGATACAAGATTCCAGAAGTTCTGAGGGCCATTTATGACTCACTATCTTACTTTATAATTTTACACCAATGTAATTAAATTGTCCGACTTGTACCTTTTCTTTCTATCTCTCTCACTCTCTAATCTATCATCTGGCAACACAGTTAGGTAAGGGGTTTCAGTTTTTCTCCTCTTCTTTTGTATTATTAGTTTTATTTCTTAAAAAGGTATATACTATTTAGAATATGAATTATGGATGTGATTTATATTTGTTATTGATGAATGGAATATCTTGTTTAGTTTATGCAACTGTCCATACGATCTTATAAATTGTCTGCTTTGTTTGAACAAGTCCTTTATTACAATCAATAAAAAATATTTTAAAAAGTGAAAGAAATAGCATGCATTTTGAAGTAATTGGAAATTGATCAAAATTATATTTACTTTAATTTGCAATAAAAGGAAAGGTAACAGTTTCTAGAATTCTTCCAAACTGCATATTAAAAATTACTGGAGTCATTGGCAAAGTTGTTTCAAATATTGTACTTCAGAAGTCTTTATAGATGTGAAATTAGAAATAAATGTGCACATTTTAACCTGTGTAGTAGGGAATACATAAAGACACCAACATTCTGCTTAACCCTATTAATTTGAATGCTTAATCAACTTGTCTAATTGTAACCTTTGTCTTTGCAACTTACTTCAAGTGAGAAAAAAAAGCATTATTGTTTAATTGCATAGAAGCAAACGGAGCTAAGACCATTCATTGAATACATCTATGTGTGATGCTGCCTCAAAAAGTCAGTCAACATCATAAAGGACCCCCCCAACACCTGGTCACAACCTCTTCTCACTTTTGGGACGAAGGTACAGAAATCTGAAGACCAGCACTTGCATGTTCAAGAACAGTTTCTTTCCAAAAGCTATCAGACTTTTGTTATATTAAGCAGCGACTGTTCTGACAGAACATCTGGTCTTTTGCAAAGTCATGTTTTTTTTTGAGGAGGATAACTATGGATATTAGATATTGATGTTTTTCTCTATTCATTGTCATTTATTTATTTATTTCTGTTCTCTGTGGATTTTTTTTTTTTTTTTAAACAAAATACCTGATTGGCAGGAACAAGAATTTCAGTGCACATTGACTTTGCATAATGTCAATATAAAAAAGCTTATTAATATTATTTTCATTATAATATTTAACTGGAAAATTCACAAATATGTATCAAATTCCTATACTGTGTCTGAAACAATCATAGTATTTTGTTTCACCGAACAGGCCCCATTCAAACTCTTGATATTTTTAATGCAATTCACAGGCTGACATAAATCTGATGGTTTCCAAATAACGCTTGTATGATCCACACAAAGGAAACTATTGATTTTTGAAACAAAGATCAAACTTTGCTGTTTTCTTCAGGAAAGCTTTCTGTTATATCACTGTTCATTCAAACCTTCGGGTTTCAACTATTCTGACAAATTTGTAGAATTAAAATAAAGCATTCTATGATATGACGGGTGCTGCAATTTCCCACCTTTGTTCTTCAATTCTGACAAGCTTCGGTAATTTAAAAATGTTTGTAAGTGCTATCAGCATGTAATTTTGTCCACAGAGTGAAACTTTCCATTTTAAGCATAGCTTTCTATGACTCTACACTATTTGTAGAAAATTATATCTTTATATTTCCAATTCAGAAAGTTTATGCAATACATTAATATTAAAGGATCTCTTTGGCAGATTTTGAACAATAATAAAGTCAAGGTGAAGCTGAATTCCAGTAAAACACAGGAAGCAGACATTTCAACTTCATTGCAGAACATTCCAATCATTGGAATTAATTTATCCAGAGAAATTATATCGGGTCTTGAAAATAGAGGTCAAAACAATTTTAAGTAACATGCACATAATTATTTGCTCTGTACATTGTACAAAGAAGCTTCTTTTGAATGATGGTCGCCCAATTTCAATTACAGTCACAAAGCCTGTATTGTAGCATGTCTAATTTGATCACCACATATGTGTCCGCCTTTTATCCCTCATCCCCTGCTGCCATGAGAAGAAAATTATAAAGGCATAGAGGTCAGCTGTCTGAAACCATTCATTTCTTATGTCTTGGGCTGCAGTTATTGGAAACTGTAAAGCAACCTTTGTTGTGCAACTTTGAGGTTTTATTAATTGTCGCGAAAGAATTCAATGACGCAGCGTAATTCAGGATGGCACAGCTTGTGGAACTGTCCCTTTATTGTTCCAGTAACCCAGGTTACTGAATGTATAGAGTTTACATGCAGAATGAAACAGAGGGCTACCCCTGCCCAACCATACATTATCTCACTTGGGAGTTTCCTGGAGCAAGATACAGCAGGTTTCAATTCCCGCTGAATGTGGGCTCCTTCTGACGATGTTTTAATTTAAAATAAATATTAATAAGAAAGTGTGCAAAGAAGATTTACGAGGATGATGCCCAGACTTCAGGAATGGAGTTACCGGGAAAGATTACACAGGTTAGGACTTTATTCGCTGGAGCATAAAAGAATGAGGGGCGATTTGATAGAGGTATTTAAAATTATGAGGGGGATAGACAAAGTAAATAGATAGGTTTTTTTTCCTCTGAGAGTAGGTGAGATACAAACCAGAGGACATGGGTTAAGAGTGAAAGGGGAAAAGTTTAGGGGGAATGTCTTCACACAGCAAGTGGTGGGAGTGCAGAATAAGCTGTCAGCTGAAGTGGTGAATGCAGGCTCAATTTTAACATTTAAGAATTTGGACAGGTACATGGATGGGAGAGGTATGGAGGGCTATGGACTGGGTGCAGATCATTGGGACTAGACAAAAAATATGGTTTGGAACAGACAACTTTTATGGTTCTATAATTTTAATCGGTTCATGAGCCCATGCCACCCAATTACACCCAGAATGGGTCAATTGGGTTTTAAATGGTAGAAGTAAACCGGGGCCTCCAGGGAAAACCAATGCAGACAAAGTGAGAACAAAAACTCATGAAAGACGGCACGGGATTCAAACCCTACTCCCGTACACTGGTGCAGTAACAGCGTTGCACTAACTACTAAGCCAACCATGCTGCCCCAGTGTTCCTCCAATTTTTCTGGTTTACTCCTGTATTCCAAAGACATCTGGGCTGGGCAGTTACTGTAAATCTTCACCAGTACACTGATAAGTACAGTATCATGGGGGGGGGGGGGGGGGGAAAGGATGGGATGGAAAGAATAAAATGGGATGAGTGTAAATGGGTGCTTTATGGTCACATCAGACTTGGGCAGATGGGTCTGTTTCTGCACCATATGTTTCTAATAATCTGTCCCCATCACACATTGAGTCAATGTCTTGCACTGCCAGAAATCATACAGAAAAAAAGATGGTCATTTATATAGCACCTTTCATAACTGTTAGATGACCCACATGACTCTTTTGCCAATTAATTCCTTTTAATGTGTGCCCATTATGATAATACAAGAAATTTCACTGCCAAACAGCAAGCAGTAAAGCTCCAGAAGCAGCAGAGAGATAATCTGCTGATAATCGGTTTTTAGTGGACAGACTGTTGAACTCTCCAGCTCTGGACCCAAATTCTCCTACACAAAAAAACAGCACATTCTCATATCTACTTTTGAGCATCAGATTAGATTTCACGCTGAGAACATGAAGAGGTTAGAATCAGACTGAGACAACCTCTGAACCACAAATGACATCCACTCCATCGTGACCTGGATTGAGGTTGGTTTCTTTGAACTGACATAGAAGAGAATAATGTTGAGGGCATAAAAAAAGTTGCTGGAACATGGAGCAAAAATAAAAACAATCTGCTTGGGGACTCTGAGCTTCTCCAGCAGATGACTCTGTTCATTCATATTGACCTGCGTTTTTGATGCCTAATTGGCAAGGGCTCCTATGGATTGACAACTTTCACTTGAAGAAGAGACATTGTTGCCTGGCAGCAAATCAAAAAATGGGACAGAAAATTTTCTCCCATTTCTTTACTCTACATTGTTGAGCTCAGCTGAAACATAAGCAAAGATTCCTGGAACACTTTCCAACTACGTTTCTTTTCATTTTGAACCCATGGTCCCAGAACAATTTATCACAACCACAGTAGAGAGAGATGAGAAAACATGATTTCCACCCCCCCCCCCCCCCACCACAAATGTGTACAGAAATAAGGATGGCCAGAAATGAATGTGAACCAGATTGATTGAAAATATGCTCATTTCAGCCGACATAAAACAAACGGCTGAACTTCTGTAGAAATGAGATCTCAAGCTACTTGCATTAATTTTCAGCTCTGTAATTATATTATCTCAAAGACACTGATGACTTTCAGAGAATGAAGGTCTCCTTCACTCCCTGTTGACCGTCAAGGATCATCAAAGAAATGAATTTCAGCTGTCTCAGTCAATTCCCAGTGGATTACATGCACTGCAGAAAACTTCTTGAATTCTGTGCTAATTCAGTAATCTTACTCTATGTCCCCAAGAGGACAGGGGAAGCAAAATGATAAATTTACTCTCTACTAATTACACTGACATTGCTTTTCCGCTGAGGGGAGGTCTTATAGTGAGGCAAGCTATACTATCAGCTGTTTCCGTTGGTGGCACTCCTGGTCTTATTTGGATAGTTATGGCACTCAAGCACAAAAAAACTGGGACAATGCTGTTGTATGTCCAGAGAGAGATGTGTAATCTTTTCAATGATGAGCCTTCAAGCTTACATTGGAGATTGTTTAGAAACCTTCCTACAGAATCACTTCAGAAATATTTAGTTGGTTGTTAGATACTATGACCCAAAACCATGCAAGGCACTGTATAAACACACCATTTTCATTAGAGAGAATTCTCTCTCTCAGGTTAACGGTGCAAGGTGGCCATTTTAAAACTCAGATTTAAAAGCAGAGTGAAGTTTAACATTTCTCACCAAATTGAAATCCAGGCCTCCTGTTTGCCAACACCTCTGCTGAGGGAACATAGCCCTTGTTGTTTACTTTATCTTGTCCCACATTGCCTGACTAAATCTGCCTTCAACACCCTCTTTTTCAATAGTTCATCTCAGTTTGTATTATCCAAACTGGGCAACATCCTTGTGAACTTCCAGTGCACTCTCTGGAGGGACAGCATAACCTTTCTGTCATGTGGTATTCAAATTGTGGTTTTTCCATTGTTATTTAGAGTTCAACTCTAATTGATCTGCTTTGGTTTATAAATGCATTTTGTAGGCCTTTTACATTCCCTGGTTTGAGTTATATTTACTGCCCAACCAAGCCATCTGACAAAGTCTTCCTGCAATCTAAAATTTATCTTCCCCCCCCCCAATCACTGACAACTTTATGAATAATATGCGTCCTAAATTTCAGCTCAAGTCATTGATGGATGGTATGATGAACAAGTCCCCTCTGGAAACAGTCTTCCAGTAGCAGACAGGTGCTTCAACGTTATATTTCACTTCCTACTACCAGGTCATCCTTGGATCCCATCATCTTCTACTTTGTTCAGCCCCCTATCATATGAGAGTTTATCAACACTCTTCTGAACATGTACATAGATTGCACACAGTGCACTGCTCCAATAACCCTTATTATTACCTCATAAATGCAATGAAGTCAGTCAAACTTTGCCATTCTTCAACACACCAAGCTGACAGTCCTTGATTAATCTGTACCTTTCAAAATTACATTTTATCGTGTCCTTCAGAATTTGTTCCAATAATTTGCCCACTACTGAAGTTAAATAATAGTGTTAGGTTGAACACTTGCTCCCTCATTAAACAATTTGAGCAGCCTGGCAATGCCTCCTACCAATTTTGTAGCCAGGGAGGTTCAAACAATGATGGTCAGAGCTTCACCAATTCCTATCCTTGGTTTCTCCATCACTTGGCCTGGTGATTTATCCTCTTGACAATATATTAAATCCTTAAAATATTCTTTTTTGCTCTGCTTATTCCATTTGATACTTCACCCTTCTTCTGAACTTCAAGATTAGCATCATGAAGTATTCCCCCAAAACCTTACCCACATCCTCCACCTTTTTCAGTCTAATTGTTCCTGGTTTCTCTATGGTCATGCATTGCATGCATTTATAAAGCAAGTTTATAATTCCTTTTATTTGACTTGACATCCTCTGGAAGAGCACCAGGTTGGGCAGTAGCTATGAGTAGAAATGGTCAAAGTTTCAGGTTGGGAACATCTCCAGTGTTGAGATTCCAATTACTTATGGAAGCAGAACATATCGTTGGCATCCCAACATTAGACCTTTGAAAATTGCATTGCATTTGAGACCTCGCCTCCTTGAGACTGAGATATATAACCAACGTTTCGGGTCTGAGCCACTCTTCTACCACATGAAAGTCCAGCATCTGTCTTTTTAAGTTTGCACACATTGGTGAATTAGAGAGCAAAGTCTCATGGGCTGGAAGGGTCTGTGACCGTGCTGTATCTCTAAACAAAAAATTAAATTAATTCACTTCTCTAAATAAAAACTTACCCTTGCTTCAATTTAGAATTCTCTCTCTATTTGTCCTCTATGATAAATCTAATTGGAATTAATTATCCAAATTATTTGTTCTTTCACCAGTACTCCTTCCAATTGTCAGCATCAATCCTTGAAATTGAAACTAGAATTGCTTCTCACATTCAATGGTATACACCATGTTAAATTGTCCTCAATTTTAGAAACTTGTACCCGCTATATCTTCAACAGTGCCCAATACAGTATCCCAGTTTATATTTATTTACATTGTTACAGCTCCAGAAACCCAGGTTCAAATCCAATGTTGTTTGCAAGAGATTGCGCGAATTTCCACTTGGAGCTCCGGTTTCCTCCCACATTCCATAGATGTATGGGGTTGCAAAATTAAATTACTACATTGGCATACTTGGGCAGCATGGGCTGGAATGGCCTGCTACCATGTTATATTTCTATATTAAAAATTAAATCAAAACTCCCAGTACTTTACACTAGTCAGAAATCTGCTGGCAAATTTACTCCTCCAAACTCCCTCCTATTGGAGTTTTTTTTTAACTTCTAAAGGCGTGACTGATTTTTGTTCGTCCTTCAGTTCAACTTTTCTGGTCTCATTTGTCAATTCTTCAAACATTTCATTCTCCATTCACACCTGTGATCATTTCTTCAACCAATATCACCATCTCCTTCTCTCTCCTATCTGAAAATCAGGAAAATAATCCACTATAGTCAACTTTTATTAAGCACTAGTTCAACAAAATCTCAAGTATCATACATGTTTATCAATATCTTCTATTTCAGCCATTTATTTACATATCATTAAGTACAATAAAATTACTGTATCCTTTATTTGCTCTCCTGCATTTGCTCTACAATGAATGATTCAATCAAATTAATCTGAATCACACTTGGAGAGTGATGAAAGTCCTATTCATAACTTCAGAGCAATTTAATTTTGCCTTTCATTCCAAATCAAAATGTCCTTCTGATCTTTTTTGAAATGTTTCTTTATAGACTGCTGTTCCTTCCCAATAAAGCAAACATGTCAGTAAAGTGTTGATGCAAAGAACTGTTCTCCAAGGAGACTATCATCCGGTTCCTGCTTTCAAAATCTCATCATTGGGAATGACTAGCTTTCTGCATTCCAATAAGATCTTTACTCCATAGCCAATTGCAAAAACAAATGTTTTCAATTTCTTATATGGTAGCTGTCCTGTGTTAACCAAAAAGAAATTATGGACAAATAATAAAGTAAATCTTTCCTTCACTAGAGTGCGAGAACAGTCATCCTTTAATTATGACATTGCTAAATTTCCCATTTATCACTCAGAAGGTAACGCTGCCATCTGAGAGTAGCAGCAATCATCAAGGATCCACAGCACCAAAAACAGGCTCTGTTCTCATTAGATGTATAGGTGCCACAAGAATCGTAACACCTGGCTGCAGCAATCATCAAGGATCCACAGCACCAAAAACAGGCTCTGTTCTCATTAGATGTATAGGTGCCACAAGAATCGTAACACAGTAGCTGCCCCTCCACCATCATACTCCAAAGCAATAAACTCAAAGACTTATTCAAGGACCCATACATTTATTATTTATCATTAAAACAAATATCTGTAATACACAGTTGGTTCTCATTTCTTTCTTTGGTTTTCTCAGTTTTTTTTATATAAACACAACTAAAAAAAGTAGAAATTCTGCCTGGTCCACAGGAAAAAGAATCTGAGGGTTGCATACGATGTCATGTCTGTACTTTTAAATAAATTTGAACTTTGCACCATGGTTAATGGCATTGTCATTTTAATGAAACACAGGGATCCAGGTCTGGGTGATAGTTAGTACTGTACAAATATTACATACAGACATCTCCAAATATACCATTAAGCACAATAAAATTACTTCTATGTCCATTCTCAACCTTCATTTGCTTTCCTACATTGGCTCTAAAATGAATTATTTAATTAATTTAAATTTAACAATGGTGGCCAACTTGCAGAGCATTTATTTTGGCATACTAATACCTCAAATAACGTACTTCCAGTAAAATGATTGGAAAGAAGTGCTTTGTAAGTTTATTTGCAGAAGTGAAGATAGTTATGAGATTAATGGCAAATAAATCTTCTTCAGAAATGCAATCAAAAAGTAAAATGCAGATAGCAGAAATCTGAAGGAAAAGCAAAAAACTATGGATGCATAAATCAGGTCTGGCAGCATTTGTGACTAATTTTAATGAACGGTTTGATTAATGTTTCTAGCATTTTGGGTGTTTAACGTTCTAAAATAGCCTAAAATTAATACTGCAAACTATGTGGTCCTCTAGGTTGTAAACATCCATGTTGATACTTGTATAAACTGCGGAGTTATTCAGGCAGAATGATTTTTAAAATTTATTTCACGTTACATGCCTGATGGTTTAGTTGATCATTGGATTAAGTTTCTAGGTCATATAGATCAAGTCCTTAACTAAACCATTATAAACCCACACTTCACCCGACCTCTACAGAGATACAGCATTGATGGTGCCACCATTTGTTTGATTCAGGATTAGAATCATTAGGTTGTGTGAATGAAAGATTTTGTATCTAATGAACACATATCATAAGTACAATGTACAGATGCACCAAAGCTTGTGTGCTGTTGCCACACAGGTGCCCCAGATGAGCCAACTATTATATTATAAAATCAATGACCTTAATGCACTATTGACGCAGATGAGCTAATTAATATAAAAGGAGAGATAAAAATGTATTCACTGTTCAATAATGCAGGTGGAAATTCAAATTGTAGATGGCATGATTACTTCAGTGTACTTATGTGAAAATGTGTGGAAAACAGTGTGTCAACAACAAGGTGGTGTGCATGAGCTGGCGTCTGCTCGTTTCGGAGGATGGATGTTGGTGTGAGAAGAGTGTTTGCCAGAAAAAAGTCAATGTATCAATACTATGTAAAGAAAACAGTAAGATGGCTGAACACTGAATTAAAACATTGGGTCCAATCTGTCAATTTCAGCAAATGGTAGCTGATGGAAACGCATTTGAAAGGAAATGTGAACCTTGGCGTGTTTAAGATGGGGCCATTCAAATGGGACGTCAAAATAGGTGAACCAGGCATGAACACATCAAACCCTGGTCGTCAATTATCCAAAGCCAACAAAAGAACAGCTATTTGAAGAATATGCTTCAGCCTTGTGCGACAGTTAGCATATAGTGGTTAGTGCAACATTGTTACAGCATCAATGACCTGGATTCGAATCAGGTGCTGTCTGTAAGTTCTCCCACATCTTCATGGGTTTCCTCTGGGTTCTCCAGTTTCCTGCCATGCTCCAATACGCACAGGGTTGTAGATTTATTTGAGTGTAATTGGGCAGAACGAGTTTAAATAGCTGGAATTGGCTTCTACTGTGCTGTAAATAATTTTTTTTTAATTAATTGAAGAAATCAACAGGCACATAATGAGGATAACTACAATGGGTTTTTGTGCCCTGTTTCACATGACTAATTTTATGAAGATTACAACGTTAGCAATGTCCAATATATGTGATTATTACGAGTTGTATATTGTGTTTACCCTTCCGGAGAATTGCTCTTTCATCTGGTACAGTCAGCTGTTAAGACAGTGACTTAAAAAAAGGTGTTCCCTGACATTAAAATACAGAATATAGAGAGTATAAAAAATGGTTCAAGTGGATACTATTGATCATTTAACAGGTCAAGCTTTACAGATCACTAGGAGCCACAAGTGGACTTAAAAGACTTGGGCAGAAAAGGAATGGTTAAGAAGTTTATCATTTCCATTGAAAATAAAACACATGAAGATGACAGAAATCTGAAATAAAAATGGAATGTCAGAAGAACTAAGATAAGGCAGCATTGTGGAATGAGTTAATATAGCAGCAAGAGTATTATTTCATTTCTTTGTTGCTTCTCAATGTCTGACTGCCTTACACATCAATTCCCTTCATACTCCCCATTCTGACCAATTTCCCTGTGGCATCCTGCACTGTTACAATGCAACTGTACTTGCAGGAGTTTAGAAGAATGTGGATGGTAGGGATCTAATAGAAGCCTATCAAATACTGAAAAACTTGGATAGATTGCATGTAGAATAGATGCTTCTGATGGTGGGAGATCTGGGATGAGAGAGTGCAGACTATGAATACAAAATCGTTCTGTTTTATGTGGATTGCGACATATCGCATGAGCTCCCTGTTGGCGGTCACATCACCTGCCAATGAAGGTTGGATTCCAGCCACCCATTAGTGCACACCTTACTATTGGCTCATTTGAATGATGCAACGTCAACATTGGCCAGGCGCCCAGCTCAGAACAAAACGTACGACAGTTCTCCCTCTGCTCCTTGGTCCTGACTGAATGCTAGTCTATGCCAGGTTGCTTAACCATGGATATCCCTGGAGGAGTCATTGGCAAGGTGTGCACTACCCTTAGAGTGGGATCATAACATTGTTTGGTAGTACTTAGCAATGAGCTGCACCCAGAGGTAAAGGGATCAGGAGTGTCTGTGAGTATGTACGTGTGGGAGAGTGTGGCTGGGTAAGTAGCCACTGGTATCAAGGACACTTGCGTCTTATGTGCTTGCTTACATCATTATAGATTTAGTTTCGCACCATGAAGAGGAGAGGTGGCCACCGGTATCAGGTACCGGGATCCAATGTGAATGTCTGAATAGTTATGAAGTAGTGAGAGTGATATAGTATCATTTGACGTCTTCCCTGTTTAATTCCTGTGTGTACAAGGAAGTTACGTTTGATTGTGACACGTGTCCAGACTGGTCTCTCTGTGAGCCCGTCGAACCTGATACTATTTCAGAAATGGTTTACCCAGAGGGTGGTGAATCTATGGAATTTATTGCCATGGATGGCAGTTGAGGCAAGTCATTAGGTATATTTAACACTGAAGTCCATGTTATGGGAAGAAAGCCAGAGAATGAGATTAAAAAAATAACAAATGGGCAATGTGGATGGCGGTCCAGACTATGAGCCAAATGGCCTCATTCCATTCCTATGTATTGTGGGTCTCAGATGTGAAACATTGACTCTGTTCATTTTTCAATTCAGGGAGCAGAGCTTGAATGGAGATGAGGAAATTTTCTCCTTCCAGAAAATAATCTGTCAAAATCTCTACCCCAGGGAAGCCTGTACTCGAGACATTGTTTTTTGTTGTTTTTATTTCACTGCTTCTGATCACTGCGAAGAGGGAAAATGCATGTGTATGGGCATGAGATGAAGTTAGTCTTGCCTCTGCTTGCTGCTGTCCCTTGCTTCATCTTGGTCAGAAAACCAAGCTATTGGCATCAAATCCAGGGATTTATCAATGACCTTGTTTTCTAAATGAATGTTAAAATAAATCACTGGGGTAATTTTTGTCTGGACTCACACAGGATGAATAATTATAAAGGTAAAGTAACCACGGGCAACAGATATTAGTTTGATCATAAAGCAGCAAAGGTTGGATGGGTGGAAGAAAACAGGAAAGAATAAAATTTCATCGCCACAATTTACCAAATATAATTACTGCACTGCACCTCCACATTTCATTTCAACACTCTCACTGACACCATGCAAGTTATTAAATGTATTATTTTTAAATGCACAAACCTAAGCCAGGGAACTAAGATTTTTTTAAAAGTTTTCTAAGAGGGCTGACTAAAAAAAATGTAATTTTTAATTTACAACTTTTCTATAAACATTTATGACATTTTGTTGGAAATGAGAGGGTCCCTCAGTTATTTTTTAAAATTTTTTTTAAAGCTTGGGAACAAGACCTATAGCTTTTAATTTCTGAAGAAACTTGGAATTTAATTTTCAAATTGGTTAATACCTCTTCTTTGTGTCTGCCATTCTCTCCTACAATTTAAAGTAGTCCATAGGACTCACCAATCCAAAGTTAAACTATCTCATTTTTAATGTGGATGTATCTCCATGTAGTGATAAATGCAACAATGGAGATGGTGCATTGATTGATATGTTCTGGACATGTCAGAGTCTTGAAAATTATTGGAGTGAAGACTTCCTCTGCACTTTAAAGTTAATTTTAAACCTAATCCCTTAACTGCTTTATTTGGGAGACCTCAGGCAATGCAGATTGGTAACAACATCTTCAAAAATGTCACATTGAACACGAGGCCCCTCCCAGGGCTGTATGCTTAGTCCACTGCTGTTCACTTTGTTGACCCATGATTGTGCAGCTAAACATAGCTTGAACTACATCAGGCTCACTGATAACACTACCATGGTGAGCCTGTCCAGTAAGAATGACGAGTCAGAGATGAGGTGCAGATGTTAACAGACTGGTGCAGAGCCAACAACCTGTATCTGAGGGTTAAAAAAAAAACAAGAGATGGCTATTGCCTTCAGGAGGGCCCGGAGAGAACCATGTTCTGCTGACCTTTGATGACTCCACCTTTGAGGTCATCAAGATAATCAAGTTCCTTGGATTGCACTTGGCAGACAACCTCACATGGTCCGTTAACACCAGCTCCATAGCCAAGAAAGCCCAGCAGCTACTCTCCTTCCAGCAAAGGCTGAGGAAAGTTCATCTCCCGCCCTCCATCCTCACTACATTCTCCAGAGGATGTATCGAGAGCATCCTGTGCAACTGCATCACTGCCTGGTTTGGAAGCCACACTTCCTCCAACAGCAAAACCCTGCAGAGGATAGTGAAGTCCATAGAAAAGATCATTGGTGGCTCTCTTCCTACCATGAAGGACATCTACAACACTGATCCCTTCTGCTATCTGGTAGGAGGTACCATAGCACTCAGGTTGTTATGTCTAGAATGGGCAACAGTATTTTTTTTCCCCTCAAGCCATCAGGTTCCTGAATTCTCAGAACATACGTGGATAGCATACCATGGACTTTTACTGTATATATCTTAATATTTTAATCTGTTTATCTATTCTAACTTGTATTTATATAAACATGCTCTGTGGTCCTGGAGAAATGCTATCTTGTCTTTGCTGTGTGAGCATGGTATGAATGATAAATAAAGGTGACTTGACTTGGTATCGTTGGAGAGAGTGGCATAATTTTAAATGGCGTCTGAGCTGCATGTATTAGCTTTTATTTCGCTTATGGCTCAGTGGGCAGTGTTGCTCAGATGGAGGAACGTTACCCTGCGTGATCATGCTCAATGGCTACGTGATGTCACTTTGGGTTTAAATTTCGGGAAGATTAGATGCTCAATATCCAATTTGAATTCAAATTTTTAAACACTGTGGGAACCCTTTTTGAGTGACTTGATTTGATATGAATGTAGAACTGTTGACTAATGAGGTAATTTATCACTCTGTTAAGAATTCTGTGTCTTTTTAAACCAAACAGCTTATTTCTTGGTTGTGGGTTTAGATTTTTTTTAAAAATATATCAATATAATACAATCTGTTTGATTAAAATGTGGAGTACCTTGGATGAAACAATAAATAATTAATATCTTTTTGACTTTTAACATACATCTATATTTTTGGATGTGAAATTTCAATGTTAATAAAAATATTGAAAAGAAAAAAGGTTAAATTAAAGCTCGAAGTACAGAAAACTTGCAATTCCATTAAGATGATATTGTTAACGTACATTTGGCATGACAAACTACTTTATACAATCTAATAACAAGTGCTGCAACAGTGTGAAAAGGGCTCTGTGTCAAAGTGGATTAGGAGAGATTTGGGCTTTTAATATACTCCATGCAAATTAATAAACATAGCAACTGCTCTTTTAAAGAGGTATTACCGTCAGCATAATGGCTCTGCAACCAAATGAAAATATCAGGTTCAACTCATCGCTTTCCAGCAAATGGTTCCACTTCAGAATGAATTGATTTTAAACACCGAGTCTGTTAGCACCCGAACCAGAATAAATAACACAAAAAATTCATTTAAAAAAATAATTTTTTAACCGTTGAACAAAACAGTAAAAAACTGATCCATAGCATTCACTTCAATCAGATATATCCTTTTGCATTCAAATTTTAAAAAAATCAGGTGGCCACACACACACACACACACACACACACACACACACACACACACACACAACACACACACACAAAAAATGAATGGGATGCTGATCAAATATGTACACAAACATTACCAAGAGTTATTTCTCCCCATTTATCTCCAAGAGCAACCGAGAGCTCCCAGTGGGCTTAGTTTACTGGGGAGCCCAACCTTTCCTCAATTAGCATTTAAAATACCAGAGCTGCTTCCAACTATGGCAACTGGTAGAACATTTGTCAACCCTTCTGCAAATAAATATTATTACAAGAACACAACAGCACAAGAAATTGACGTAGGAGGAAGCTACATGCTTAAGCATACCAAATCTTCTTGTCCTGAATATCATTTATTGTGTATTCCCTTGTCTCATTTGCCTTGCCTTCATGCAAGTGCTTGCACTTTTCTGGACTTGTGGTTATCTCCAACCAGCCCATTGATATCTTCCTGCAATTTTAAATCTACTTGATCATGAGAGTCAAGATTTCTTTATTGTCATGTAATAATAAGTGTAATATTACATGGAATTTGCTTTAGTCTGCTGTAAGGCAGACAGATTCCCCATTGGCAGAAATTGCCTGAAGCACCTCTTGTAGTCAGAGAAAGCAGCAAAAGACGGTCCCCTCAGAATCAGAGGAGATGTGGATGCAGCTCGTGCAGTCACAAAGATTCCAGGCCAAACCATCAGCATCCTGAGCTCCAGATCATGTGACTCCCTGCTTAAAGTCAATAAACCACCACTGAGCCTTGCATCACCCAGTCACAGAGCTTTCTTTTAACTAAAACTCTAATCAATCACTTTTGCCTCAAAGCCAGGTGAATCGCACTTTTCCATCAATCCCACAGTCTTTCCTTATCAGCATAAATATACAGCAATTCCTAAAATTCAATCAAGCTCATGGCATTAGTCCCAAAATTATGAATAATTCATCAAAAATGATCTTCAATGTCATTATCCGAAGGATAGCAATCTCTTTCTTCTATCCAGGTATGCTAAAGAGAACTTTTGGGAAATAAAGCCATCCTTTTAGATGAGGATGGACAAGGGACAATTAAAGTAATTGAAGAATTTTGTCTTCATAGACACTATCCCACAAGTTCGTAAGGTTAAAGGAGACAAAATAGGATTTCAAATATTCAGTCTTTTTAAAGCAACTTTTTGTCCATTTTCTTTCTCTCTGCCTCGTGCAATCAATTTACACTACCTGCCCAATGTTGGAACACCATAACTTATCCTTCAAACAAAAGTTACTTGATGAAGCTGAAAGCATTATTGCTGTAGCACAGCAGACATGAAGTATCAACAGTTTGAACAATTTTTGATCTTTGATAAAAGATTGAAGTATAATTGTGCTTCATGATATAACCATATTAAAGCGCTTTAAAAGGTCTGAATGCAATTTTTAAAAAAAAACGAATCCAGCTGTTGCTCAAAGTCTGAAATAAGGCCTGACGAATCAAACCACATCATATGCCCTATTGTGGTAAAATTACAACGCATGTGAGAAAAAAAAACGTGATCTTTACCAGCACGATTCATGAGACATGGTCAGGGTTCAGGTTGTGTTCACAAGCCTCAAGAGCCTTCCCCCCACCCCCATGTGTATGAGAGGCATGAACACAAAACCAGCCATCTGTTCTTCATGTTGTAATTATGAATAAAAAGGGAACAATAGTCTTGAGTGAAATTCTTGATACATGATCAGAGAGGAAATAATCTTTTGCAAGCTTTACCATTCCTCGTGTAGATTTATGGACGTAAAAAATGGAACAGATAACGTGTGATCTGTAGTTTCAAAATTTTACAGCAAATGGAGACGGCAATGAAGGTGTACTGATAAGGGAGGACGGAACAGGTTTTGGAGGTGACTCACAGCTCCAGCTACCCACATTTACAAAATAAGTCAAGAGTAGGAGTTGGCCATTTGGACCATCGAGCCTGTGCTACCAGTTTACAAGATCATTGATGATCTAGTCGTAGACTCAGCTCACCTACCTTCCCCATTGAACTCAGTCTTTAATATATTTCATGAGGTAGACTCTTCAGTCTTCCTTCTCTGGAAGAGTGGTTGTCAACTACATACCAAATCTACTCCCTCAATTTTGAGGGCACATCCCCCTCATTCTTACCGGTGGAAACGTTTCTGCCTTTATCTTACCTATCCCTTCCAATAATTTCTCATGTTTTGAGACAATCTCCTCTTATTCTTCTAAATTCCACCAAGTATGAATCCAAGTGACTCTCTTTCTTCACTGGCTAACTCCTTCATCAGTGGGATCAACCTCGTGAGCCTCCTTTGCACCATCTCCGAAGACAGCATATTCTTCATCAAGTCAGGAGGGCAGAACTGTAAACAATACTGCAGGTGCGACCAGTACTCTGCAGTTTTGCAATAGAACCTCCTATTGTTACATTCACTCCCTCTTGCAAAAATACACTGTTTTCATCGATGAAGAGGTGGAGAGAGTCCGAACACTCATGTTACTGGGTATCCATATTTCAGGAGACCTCTCTTCAAACCAGCCCTTTGGTGGCAACCATGAAGGCAGCACACAAATGCTTCTTGGAGGTAAACATGAAAATCTACAGTCGCTGTGATTGTCGTGCAAAAATCAGCAGGTCAACCAACATTCTGGAAACAGAATGGGAGATCAATTCATTGAGCACCTTTGCTCAGTCCTTTGCAATAACAGGACCTCCCAGTGTCTCATCATTTTCATTCCACACCGACATATCTGTCCATGGCCTCATGCACTGTCAAACAGAGGCTACTTGTAAAATGGTGGAACAACACCTAATATTCTGTCTGGGCACTCTCTAACAAGATGGCATTAACAGAGAATTCTCCAAATGGATCTCTCCCTCTTTCTCTATTCTGTCTCCTTTCTTCCAACTCCCTACCCTTGTCCTTCTCCATTCAGAGAGCTAACCCGTCTCCCACTTATTTCTTGGCATTTTTCTCTTCTGCCCTCCCACCCATATCCAACTTTGATCTCTTGTCTTTTTGTCCCGTCATATTCCACCCCCCCCCCCCCGCCCCTTCCTACCTCTCCTCCTGTCATCTCTTTATTCAGGTGCTTTTTGATCATATCTTGAAGGGATTAGGCTGAAACATTAGTGCTCCTTGTTACCTTATAGATGCTGAGTGACCTGCTTAGTTTATCTAGCACCTTTGTGAATTGACCACTAATCCCTCTACTTTGCAAGGTGTCTTACGAGGTTTTGCATTGGGTCAGATACTCCCATCAAGCCTCTTCATGTGCCCAGTGGAAAGTGTGCTGGCTAGTTTCATCATAGCCTGGCCATTCAAGTGCCCAGGCAATCCAGAAAGCTGCAGAAGGGAACAAGTATAGCCAGGTCTATCACAGGGTCAGACCTCCCATCCATTGCAGACAATGATACAAGGTCCACAGCCTCAAGAATGAAGCCAACATCAAAAAAAATAGACCCTCATCATCCTGATCACAATATCTTCTCTCTGCTCCCTTGCACCAGAAGCCTCAAAATCAGCACCTCTTAGCTCAAGCACTGCTTTCAGACTCTTGAACTTCTTTGAACACTAATCACAGACCCTCTGACAAGCACAAAAAGGGCTGTCTGCACTATTGAAAGTCACTTGGCAAGGATGACTGTGAATTTTTGCTATTTATACATTGTATTTATTGGTTTCTTTTAATTATTTTACTCTTCTAACCTTTCTTTGTAAGTACCCATTTGGCTGCAGCAAGAATGAACTTTGGTGCCTATGTTCATTGTGCAACATGTATGACAATTAACTCATGATAATCATTCCATTTGCCTTCTCGATTTCCTGTTGCCCCTTGCAAACAGCACTCCCTCTGCACAACAGAAGGGAAATTTTAAATTGCAAAACACCAACTTGCATTTTCCCATTGTTGTCTTCAATCTGCCAGAACCTTGCCCTCGCGTTTCACCTATCTACATCTCTCTCTACAACCTTTGCACAATTCGTTTTTCCATGTAATTTTGATTCATTGGCTAACTTTAATCCCCTCCACTCAGTCTCCTCTTCCAAATCATTAGGAGCGGCTGGATTGGTTGGGATTATTCTCACTGAAGTGAGAGGCTAAGTGGGGAGGGGGAGGGAACTTAATAGCAGTTAATAAAATCATGAAGACCTTGGATAAAGGCAATCCCACACCCCCAATCAGTGGGGGGGGAGGGGGGGAAGAGAAGAAAGAAACAATCTATAAAGAGAAAGCATAGATTTAAAGTGAAAGGGGAAAAAATTTTAAAGGGACCTGAATGTTACAGCACAGAAAACAGACAATTCTGCCCTTCTAGTTTGTGCCAACCTTCATCTTCCTATTCCCTCTGACCTGTTCTCATTCAATAACCCTCCAGGACTCTTTTGTCCATGTACCTAGCCAACTTGTTCTTAAAACATTGCTCATTCAACACTCTCACCACTCTGAGTGAAGAACTTTCCCCTATTGTTCCCCCTAAACCTTTCCCCCTTCAGCTTAAAACAATGACTTCTTGTATTTATCTCCCTCAATTTAAGTGGAAAAAGCCTATTCACCTCCACTCTGTCTATACCTCTCAAAAGCTTGTGAACCTGCAAAATCTCCCCTCATTCTTCTTCGCTCCAAGGAATAAAGTCCTGACCAATTTAATCTTTTAATGAAACTCAACTCCTGAAGTCCTGGGAACATCTTAGTAAATCTTCTCTGCACTCTTTCAATCTTATTGATATCCTTCCTGTAGTTAGGTGCCCAGATCTGCACACAACATTCCATATTTGTCCTCAACAATGTCTTAAACATCTTCAACATAACAACCCAATTCTTATTCTCAATAATTTGATTTATAAATGTCAAGATACCAAAAGCTTTCTTTAAAACCTTGCCAACATGCAACACCTTCCTGGAATAACATACTTGCATTCCAAGATCTCTCTGTGCCCCATCATTTACTGTACATCTACCTTTGTTTGCCCTTCTAAAATGCATCACCTCAATTATTTGCATTAAACTTCATCTGCCATTTTTTTGGCCCATTCTCCTCACTGGTCCAGATCCCTCTGCAAGCTTTGAAAATCTTCCTAGCTGTCCATCTGTCCATTCTTTGTGTCATCAGCAAACTTACTGATCCAATTCACATCATCATCCAGATCATTGATATGAATAATAAACAACAATGGTCCTAACACAGATCTCTGATACAAACCACTAGTCATGGGCCTCCAATCGGAGAAACCAACATCCTCTACTAGCCTGTCTTCTACCACGCAGCCAATTTCAAATCCAGTTTATAACCTCTCCTTGAATACCCAGTGTCTAAAACTTCTGAATTAACCGCCCATCTGGGACCGTGTCAAAGGCTTTACTAAAGTCCATGTAGACAACCTCTTCAGCCCTCGCCTCATCTACCTTCCTGGCAACCTCTTCAGCCCTCGCCTCATCTACCTTCCTGGCAACCTCTTCAGCCCTCGCCTCATCTACCTTCCTGGCAACCTCTTCAGCCCTCGCCTCATCTACCTTCCTGGCAACCTCTTCAGCCCTCGCCTCATCTACCTTCCTGGCAACCTCTTCAGCCCTCGCCTCATCTACCTTCCTGGCAACCTCTTCAGCCCTCGCCTCATCTACCTTCCTGGCAACCTCTTCAGCCCTCGCCTCATCTACCTTCCTGGCAACCTCTTCAGCCCTCGCCTCATCTACCTTCCTGGCAACCTCTTCAGCCCTCGCCTCATCTACCTTCCTGGCAACCTCTTCAGCCCTCGCCTCATCTACCTTCCTGGCAACCTCTTCAGCCCTCGCCTCATCTACCTTCCTGGCAACCTCTTCAGCCCTCGCCTCATCTACCTTCCTGGCAACCTCTTCAGCCCTCGCCTCATCTACCTTCCTGGCAACCTCTTCAGCCCTCGCCTCATCTACCTTCCTGGCAACCTCTTCAGCCCTCGCCTCATCTACCTTCCTGGCAACCTCTTCAGCCCTCGCCTCATCTACCTTCCTGGCAACCTCTTCAGCCCTCGCCTCATCTACCTTCCTGGCAACCTCTTCAGCCCTCGCCTCATCTACCTTCCTGGCAACCTCTTCAGCCCTCACCTCATCTACCTTCCTGGCAACCTCTTCAGCCCTTCCCTCATCTACCTTCCTGGCAACCTCTTCAAAAAGCACTAGGAGATTTGTTAAACACGACTTACCACACACAAAGCCATGCTGACCCTCCTTAATCAGCCAATGACTATCCAAATACCTACATACCCTGTCTCTCAGAACTCCCTCCAATAATTTACCCACCTCTGTCATTAGGCTCACTGGCCTATAGTAACCTTGTTTATTCTTGGAACCCTTTTTAAACAACATTCATCTGGAACTTCACCAATGGCCAAGAACATTTTGAATATACTAGCCAGGGCCCCTGAAATTTCTACACTAGTTTCCCTCAAGGTCTGAGGGAATATATCCAGCCTAGGTGATTTATCTACATTTATTCACTGTAAGGCACCAAGTACCTCTTCCTCCTAATCTCCATCTGTTCCATCATTTGTTTCTCTTCCTTGTGCACTCTGCCAGTTTCCTGAGTAAATACTGATGCAAAAACACCATTTAAGATCTCCCCCATACATAGTTGAGCACTCTGATCCTCAAGGGGACCAATTTTGTCCCTTACTATCTTTTTACTCTTAATATACTTATAGAAACCATTCAGGTTAACCTTTATATCATCTGCTAGAGCAACCTCATGTCCTTTTGCTTTTCTCCTTTCTTCCTTGAGTATTTTCTTGCTTTTTTGTACTCGAATTTCCTCATTAGCTCCTTGTTGCCTATATTTGCCATGCATCTCCCTCTTTTTCTTAACCACATCCCTTGAAAACCAGAATTTTCAAATAAATAAATATGGCTCCATGAATAAGAGAGTCTTGGATTACTAGTGGAGGCAGTTCCTTTGGTCATTCAGCATTCTCACTGCCCATGGGAAAAACCTCTTCCTCAACCTGGTGCTGTCTCTGATACTCCTGTATCTCTTCCCGAATAGGAGCAGTTGAGAGATACTGAGTGCAGGGTGCAAGGGATCCTCAGTGATTTTGTGTGCCCTCTTCAGGAAACCATCCCAGTAGATCATGGTTGACGGAGGGGGCCGGGGGGAAGACTCCCGTGATCCTCTCACTTTTTTGATCTTGTGGATTGACCTCCAAACCATTTCTTTGCAGCAACTGTACCACACAGTGGTGGAGCTCCTATAGAAAGTTGACATAATGGTAGCTAGTAGCCTTGCCCGCTTCAGTCTTCTCAGGAAATACAGTCACTGTTGCACCTTCCTGACAAGTGAGATGTTCACAATAGGTCACTAGTTAAATGAACTCCAAGGAACCTGGTGCTCTCCACTATCTCTACTAATAAAATGTGCACTGGGTATCTCACACAATCAGAAAAAGTGTTGGTTATGTAATAAATGTTTTGAGGATGTAAAGTTGCCTAAAAGTTTGGCTGCACCCATTTACGCTTGTGAAGAAGTGTAGAGATTGATCAATTCACCTAAATGGTGAGATTATATTAAGGTGGCAAAATATCAAGGGCAACAGATTTATGATCAGTTGTTGATCACATTGTACTGAAACAAAATGAAGAAAAAAGGGATTGCAGATGATAATGATGCAGAGTTGTGGACGAAGATTATCCAAATGGTATTGCTTTCATCCTCCCATATTTGTACACAAGTTCATAATGTCCTATCGAAGATCAGAAATTTTTAATCATTATATTGGAGCAAAAAAGGTGGCTACATTTTGCATTAATCACATGGAAATCAGAATGTGAAATCAATGTTAGGGAAAGCAGAAATGACTGAGGCCTTGAACAACTATTTTGTGTTGGTCATCTCAATAGAAGACATCTAACAGGCAAAGTGTGAAATTAAGGACACAATGGTGGCGAGGAACTAAATGCAATCACACTACAACTGCTAAACATTAATTAAGTCCCCTGTTGTTGATGGAATACATCCTAAGGTAATGAAAGAAAATGCTGATGTTTTCATAAAAGCATTTGTGATCATTTGCTAAAATTCTCAGGACAGGTTCTGGCAGATAAGAAGGCAGCAGATGTTGGCCCACTATTTAAAAAGAGATGAAGGCAGTAACCAGAGGCTAATTAGCCTGACTTCCATTCAAGAAAACACTTGAAGCCATCTTTGAGGGGGTAGGGGGGAAAAAATAGCAAGATATCAGGATAGCAATTGTTCTGTCAGACAGACGAGGTATGGGTTCAGGAAGGGCAGATTCCATTTGACAAATTTACTTAAGTTCTTTACGGATAAGAGAACAGTGGGTACATGGGAACATGTGGATATTAAATATCAAATTTCCAGAAGGCATTCAATAAAGTTAATGGATAAAAGACTAATCTAAGGCAAGGATGCATGGAGCTGGGGGTAATATCATAGCACGGAGAGAGGAGTTGTTAATTAGCAGAAGGTCGTGAGTTGCAATAAATGTGTTCTTGATTCAAAAGCAAGCCGAGGTCAGCTGAATCCCACAGGGGTCTGTTCAGGATATAGATCAACAATTTGGAAAAAAGAGTGCAGTGTATCCAAGTTTGCTAATAACTTAAGCAACTTCCACTTTTTGGTGAGACTAGAATTAGTGGTCATTGTCCCAAAATTCAGGGGCGCACAATTGGGATGGAGATGAGGCGGAATTGCTTCTCTTGGAAAGTAATGAATCTGTGGAATTCTTTGCCCAAGAAGCAATTGAGCTGCCACATATATAGCTTTAATAGGCAGTTTGATAGATTTTATCATGGTGGGAGAATTAAGGATTATGGCCAGATCAGCCATGATTTCATGGTGGAGCGGGCTCAATGGGCTGGGTGGTCTGGTCCGGCTCCCATTTCTCAAGTGCTTATTATACACTTTATATTATTCAAAATCTTCAGTTTTCATTTTATAATCAACAAAGGTAGTTACACCAAAACCACATCTTCCAATTTTTCCTCATTTCTGCAGAATTCACATTCCTTGTTCAGATCTGTATATAGGTCTACTCCTGCACTTTCCTGGTAAGTGAAATGCTCTCATCTCAATATATATAAAATTATGTATGTGACATACAGCACTGTAACAGGGCCTTACAGCCCATGAGCCCGTACCACCCCAACTAACTTACAGCCCCCTGAATGAGTTGAAGTGCAGGAGGGAATCCAAGCAGACACAGGGAGAATGCACAAACTCCTTGCAGACAGTACCGGATTCAAACCCAGGTTGCTGGCTCAATAAGTGTTGCAATAACCACTAACTATGCTGTTCCTAAATCTCTATTGACACTTTTCCCCTTTCTCTTCCTGTTTTGAAGACATCATTTAATCGAAACATTCCAATTCTATACCCGACCAGTGTTTCAAAAAATCTTCCAAAAGTTCCGAGTTTTCACACGAGCCTTTCCAGTTGGCATACAAATTCCACCTTCATCTTCTGGAACAGACTTCAGGAGCCAATGTACTTTTGCATCATTATATGGAGTAGAAATTCTTGAGTTAATTTTATTTCAGATCAATGGCAATGAGTCAGATTAATCCACAAACCTGCCTGCTTCATGCAGCTTTCTACTTGAACGCTGCAGTTCCCAGAGAGCCGGAACAGGTGTCCTACTTTCACTCTCCATTTGTTTTGGAACGCAGTATTATTGGAACTAATGTGAAAAATGACTTGACTGGATTTGTCAATTCTTTAACTGGACTGTTCTGTTTTGGGGAAAAATTTGGACAAATCAAACCTCCAAACAGAATTTCTTCTGGTGTATTCCATAGCTTGCAAACAAACTGGACTAAGAATTATATTTCACTAAATTAATTCCTATTCTGAATCTTTTTCACATATTGACCAACACCCAATAACTGTCCTAAACTAAGATATTTTATTTCAAAAATGATTCAGCCATGTGGATCTCTCCCTTCTTCTTCTTTTACTTTACCCCTTAATATCATGACACCATACCTTACAGCCAAGCTCCTCTAACATTCTATATCCATGTACCTGCTTGGGACTGGTAACCAAAGATGAGTATCTCCTCTCTTTTCTTGCTGTATTGTACATAATAGCAATACATTTACAGAATAGATTTTATTTAAAAACATTGAATTTTTTTCTTTTAGTCGTTCCATTTTTGTTTGGCTTGCATTTCGGAGGCTGCATCTTAGTAAACAAGGAGTGAGTAGTGAACAGTCAGAAAGTTTAACAGAAAAGAAACCAACATTTCAGCCAATTCTCTCTGAACTGACAAAGTTGCCTACTCAAAATAGTCCAATTACCCCTCGAATCCTTTCCTGTCCATGTACCTGACCAAATGGACTTGTAACTGTCCACATATATGTGCACACACCACATAACAAATTAAGCCTCCTAACAAGTGGCAATTCCCAAATTATTTATAGATTGGAGAGAAAAGCCCCATAGCATGCAGGGGCACGTCAGTAAGTTAGAACCTAACATAACAAATATTATTGTTATGAGTCGCCAGTTTGCAGTGCCTTAGGCACTGTTGAATTGAACAAAGGTATTGCCTCCATTTCATATCCTCTGCCAATTCTCAAAGGAAAATGGCCAAGGCTGGCTCTCGGATTGGAGTTCAGGTGGGATGGTCACCAACAAAAAGTGTAGGGTTGATCTATCAGAGGACTGAATGCCCAAAGCCCAACTATTAATCATCAGTGTGAAGAGTAATACCAAAAGGCTGGGTGAGTTTAGGCCCTGCAATGATGAAATGGAGCATGTTGGTTCATCAACCAGAGGCTTCAGTTCAGCAAGTCAGTCCTTGGAAAATATCATGTGAGGGTCATGCATTTGGGGGCGTGGGTTTCATGAAGTCAGTACATTGAATTTCAGCTGGAGTTTGGTTCCTATTTGTGTGCTGGGATATTCTCTAGGAACTCCCACCTCCATTAGTTAGATTGTTATTGACTAAGGTTAGTGTAGCAGTTAACACAATACCCTTACCGCACCCAGTGATTGAGACCAGGATTCAAATTGTGACTGCGTGGGTTTTCTCCTTGTGCTCCAGTTTCCTCCCAACATTCAAAACATACCAGGGGTTGTAAACCAATTGGGCAGCAAGCAAGGGCTCATGGGCTGATATGACCTTTTACCATGCTGTAAATGTCCAAATCAAGCAATGGGATGGGAACATGCTGGGGTTGTGAGAGCAAAACTAAGTGCTGAACAACTGCTGCACCTCAACTCAATGTGAACAAACTTCTCCAGGTTGCATTGACAATTGACCATGTGTCTGACCAACAAGGAAATGGCTAATTCAGGCAAGTGAAATTTACAGCAGGAAAAGTATGATTGAATTTCCCGTGTACACTATTTGTGATTATATTCTGGAACAGGATATTAATTTCCATATTCACAAAATTGAAATGAGAAAAGAATATTATTGAGTTCCTGAACTTTCAGATCTGTTCTCCAATTACTTTGATTTTTAAAAAGCAGAAAGCAGTTACATGATCCTTAAGTTTTTATTTAACTTTAATGATAATGGTAAAAGCTACTTCTGACCTATGACAACCGTACCATCTAATTAACCTTCCAATCCCTTGTTTTGGAGCAAGGGAGAAAACCAGAACACAAGGAACAAATCCATGGAGGATGAACTTACAAGCTCCTTGCAGACAGCATTGGATTTGGTCACTGGCTCTGAAGTAGGATTGCACAAACTGTACCATCCAAAAACAATTCTGTTCTTTTTCCATTTTCTTACCTCATCACCAAAAGTTTAGTACATAAAAGTTTATTGATCTCCGTTTCAATTAGTTTAATCATAGACAGCTAGAGTCCACACAAGAACAGAATTCCACAGATTTAAACCACCTTTAGGACTGAGACCATCACTAATATTGAATTCCACCAAAAACAAATCCACTCATCTTCACTCTCAATCTTTCTCAGAATCTTGTTTGTATCCTATCATTCTTGGATAATGCAATAAATATTGACCAATTTGCCTTGATTGCACTTCATTGGGACCATTACCTTAACACAGGAAAGATCTTTCTGTATTATGCTGCATTGATTCCAGTGTCACTGTTCAGAGATACAACTGCACACAATATCCCATATAATCCCAGCATCTCCAACACAATCATGGCAAGACTTCCTTATTATTGTACTCTAACTAGTGATAAAGGTCAATTGCCTTCTAAATTACCTCCTGTACCTGCATCTGCTTTCTCCCCCAGTCTCAATGCATAAATGCCCACCAGTGTCTCAGCATTTAAATTATTGAGCTTTTGTTTTCTTCTCACCAAAGTGCACAATCCCATGGCGTTCCGTTGAATTCCCATTCCTTGAATTTGTTTCCTTTTGCATGATGGCTAAAATGTTACACCTACAATGTGCACTGTCTATTTTTTAAATAATCATAAAGCATCTGATGAAGTGTAGCATAATCAAAATTATATTGACCACCTTCATCCCTTATTTTGACATACAACACTGTAACAGGCCATTTCGGTCTACAAGTCCATGGTGCTCAATTTACCCCTGATTAACCTACATCGCCAGTACGCTTTTGAAGGGTGGGAGGAAAGCAGAGGCCCTGGGAGAAACACCACACAACCATGGGGAGAACATACAAACTCTTTACAAACAATGCAGAATTCGAACTCCTGTAGCAGTACGCTTGAAGGGAATGGGCAGAACCAATGCTAACAGCTCCCGTCTTTTGACAGCTAAATACAGCAGCCTCCTATCTACTCGCAATTAGCCAATACAGCCACTAGGCTTAGTGATTTAGCAGAACCCGTAGGTCTACTAAGAAGCCTTGGCCTACTCAACATAGCTACGTCACGAGGTCGTTTGCACTTCAGATATTTTGTGTCTATATTAAGCCTGACAGCACATCAATAAATGCTTCTACTCTTCTCTGGCCGACAACTTCAGGTGTGATCTCATTATTCCAAAAATTTCAACATGATGGCATACCAGCATAATCTTCTTCCGCCACACCCCAGTCCCTATGTACTCCAACAGATACACCCTCAACAATACAATTCACATTTTCATTCTGTCCCTGAGCATTATAAATCATACTGAATGTCTGGCCATTGTGTTTAAGTTTAATCATCGCCCTTCCTCATGTTTCAGAAGTGAAATACGTGTAGATTTAGTAGCAATGTTGTTTTGAAGCTGACGATATCAATAGGAAATATTGGAATAGAAAGGACAAACATCATCTATGGAACTGCTCACAATTCATGTCTCAAACATGTGTTTATGTTCTATTTTATCAATTAGAAAATCCATTTATATTGAATGTGTTGATCCTCCCTGATCATCTGAACAAAATAACGTTTCAAACATGAACTTTTAACATTTTCCATCAAATATCAAAATTATGTCACAGTTAATGGAATTTGAGAAGCAGGAAAAGTGGACACAATAAAAACCAAATGGGAGATCTGAAAAAGGGTTTCCAACAATTTATTCTTGCTTGACTGATCTTGGGAATGTGTATTGAGTGTTTGAACAATAATCAGCATGAACAGGCATGAGGTTTAGACCCACAGCTGAGTTGATTTCAACTTGGTATCAAGGTGTGATTGCTTAATTAGGGTCATTTGTCACTCATGAAACACTTTGGCACAGAAAATAAATCATTTAAGTGCAACAGGATTGAAGTAGGAGAAAAACATTGATGTGATTGGCAATCCTGAAACAAAGTAAGAACAGAGCGATTGTGCTGGTTCATGCATGTAAATGACCAGTCATGCCAGAAACACAGCATTGACAACATGAAATATGCACTTGACACTGCAGCTGCCAGAAAAGCCCATACATTTGCAACTAAGAGCAGCATGGACAACAATACAGAGCAAAGCAGGTCCAAGCAGAAGAGACTAAGCATGCTGGGATGTTAATGCACCTTAACTTCCATCTTTGATGGAGAGCCTAATGCAACAGAGCACAACAGTTTCACATTGTACCACTGCTACAATGTGGAACTGATGTTGCAATTCAGGACAGACCCTCCATGTCTTTTGAAGATAGTTTCTCCTTCAAGGTTTTCAGTTCTTTCTCCAGCTGTCCACCTCTGCCACCAGTGGAGAAGCAAAGGAACCAATTTTGGCATCACTCATTATTTACCAGTCCAAGTTCTACCGACTTGCAGCAATTGACAAAGTAACACAGGTTTGGTTTCTGTGGCACATGCGACTTCCCAAAGTACATATGGTTAATGTGCATCACCACAGGAAAGATTGCATAATGCACCACTTATGCAAAAAAGTTTCACTTGACCAGCACCAAGTTAAACATTCCTCCAACAGCATGGAATTCATGGACACAAAAAAATATCAATGCAAATGATTTTCTGCCACAATTATTTTTCCCCCAAAATTACAGCCCCACAAAATTCTTCTTTACTTCCTCAAAATTAAATGTGATTGTACCTGCAACTGATCACGACAAATAATTATTTTTCTTATTTCCACGAATTGGTTGGTTCATTATTGTGAATTCAGTTAATGAACCAAGAAATCCTTCTGAATGTGTCAAAAAGCAGGTCAATATTCACTCTTGGTCTGAATCCATTTCAACAAGATCAGATCATTTCACTTTCACAGACAAGGAAACATCATTCATGAACAACTCTGGCCGAGACCAGCAGTCTGCTATCAAGCCCCCTGTTGAATACCTTGGCCAGAATACTTAAACCATATTTCTGATATTTGTAAGAGTCTCAGATGTTTAGATTTGTTCTTCAAGATAATGAGACAACTAATTTTAAGCCAACTTACTTTAATTTTACAAGAAGCAATCCGATAAAGTAAAAATCCAATATTTAATGTGGCTCATGTAAATCGGTTAGCTAATGCTATAAGAGGATTGCTTCAAAGTCAAACGTACAGATTAACCAAATTCTGACATATTCATCTGTGCATACACACTAAAAACCCATATTGAAGAGAAGCATCAATATCTTGCTCCATTGAACTACAATGATTAACTTTCCACTTTGCTCATGTTGTCACGAGGGTACTTAAATAGAGTCTGGCAGTTCCCAAAGGGGGAGGTGGGGGGGGTGAGGAAAAAAGCAAATATCACAGTTGCATCAGAGAAGTCTCCTTGACTCATTCATGCATCATCAGCAAGGTCAAAAGTACAGCAGGCAGAGTTCTAGGCAAAAGGCCATTTGTCTAGCATTTGGCGGAGTGACAAGATTAACACATTAAAAAGCAATGGGAGGTCAAAATAAATTCGAAAAGGGGCGATAAACAATTTGTATGTTAAAGTAAAAACAGAGAGCTTTGTTCTATTATACTTCACTCTCACAGAAAGTGCAATGAAACCAGAATCAAAACCCAAATCTCAAATGCACAAGAGAGCAGATGAACTAAGCAGACCAACCATACATCTAGAATAAACTGACTCTTGAAACTGCAAGTTTAAAATACTTGATAATATACATTTCTATTGGTATATTATCCTTTTAAATAAGGAGGCAATTATGTAGTCTAATTTGAAAAATATGGTTTGGCAATGTGATTGAATTCAAAGTTTCTGAATTAAAATATATCAGAAATAATGTAATTCTTCATTTATTCTTTTGGAAAATTCGATGTAGCTTGCACTCTAGACATTCTAAACACATAAATTTTAACTACAATTTAATTTTGACTTTTATATTGACATGTAGCAGAGGATCATTGCAATTTCATGTTACGACCCAAATTAAATCATGATTCTCCTATTCAAATAAAATAATCTTGTTTTTGCTGCACAAATAGCTCAAGTTAATGTTGAATAACACAAATCTGCCCACAAGAGTGAAGAAAATATTCTTGAATTTACTAGTTTCATTCAGCACCTTATTTCTTTTTCTAAAAAAAAAAGCAGTCCATTCCTGTATTAAAAAAAGACACCAAATTAAAATGGACAAAATCAAATTTCAAATAAAACTGAATTTTCAAACACAAGAACCAGCTCATCTTATTCCTCATGTGGTCAGACCATGATGAAATGAGCTGACTTTATTGGCCACACAATTCCTCTCTTCTGCTCAATAAGCGAATTGCTGGTGAGATCACTAGTACCAGAGGAAAATGCAATGAGGTGCTGCTGTTATAACGCTTGGTTAAATTCAAAGGCAAAATTTGCTCTTTTTGCTTAGAAATATGAAAACCTGCAGTCGTCGTGTTTGTATTAAAAAGTGAGGAACTCAGCAGGTCTCACAGCATCCATGGAAGCTAAAGATATACAACCAACTTTTCAGGACTGAGCATTTATTGAAGGTGAAAAAAAGCAGCCAGGCACCCGAATTAAAAGGCTGAGGGAGGAGGGAAGAATGGACAGCAGGAGGACTCGAGGCCAACAGGCAAGAAGTAAAAAACTGGACATGGATAGTTAATTTGATGTTGGTTTAACTATTCTATGAATATCAGAATGTAAAGGTTCCATTATTATCATGTAGTACTACAATTACAATGTAACATACATGAAATTCTTTAACTTTTGTCTACTGTAAGGCAGACAGAGTCACTACTTTGTCCAACGCCCTTCACAGATGGTCAGATATTGGGGGGAAAAAAAGTCATTAACTATGATGATTATAATTCAACAAAGGTGGAACAAGTAGCAAATTCAAAATGATCCCAGTTCCATTTGACTGCAGCTTCTCCTGTGTTTCCTGTTTGAAGACACCAGTCATCTGCTGTAGAAAATTCTCGTCAATATCGGCTTTTGAGAACAATAACGTATGTAGAAAGAATATGAACAATGAACAGAAGGCAAATTGCACCAAAGCCAACATTTAAATCTGGAAAAAATTAAGTGAATTTTGAAGAACAAAATGACCTTGGGTGAGGAAGAGAATAAAGCACCAGAAGATTAGAATCCACGGTTACTGATGGAACTAAACTTCAAATGCACAAACTAACTAAATAGATCATCGTAGCTTGTATCTGACAAAATTTCTTTGTTGTCCCTTAAGCAATGTCTATTTTGGCAAACTACAAAGATTTCCCTTGTGGCCTTTTTATATTTACCAATTTCTTCCCACAAACTACATCTCACTCACCCACATTAATTATTCATTTTTATTATGGCCTTCCTATCTCTGAACATGCGCATCTGATCCAATTTTAATTCCACGTGTAATTTTTAGCTGTAATAAGGCACAGAGGTACATAATGACCAAAGTAGTGAACAGCCTTTGGAAAGCCTCCAAGGATGACTACCTTTCCTTCCTTATTTAATGAAAGAAGCTCCAATGTGATTCAATTCTGAGAAACCCATGTAATAATAAAGCTACAAAACAGTAATCACAACATAATAAAGTTCAAACCGTGAAAATCAAAACCCAAATTTATAAAAATGAGAATACTGAATAAGAATAAAAGGCAACATTTATCAAAATACAGTTGAATCTGGCACTGAGTCCAATGAGAAAGGAAAGTTTACAAAAGGCCAAAAAAAATGTAGTGGATACTTAACAAAATTAGTTACCACATTCCGATCAGATTAAATTAACAGAAAAGGTGACCACGGCAGCAGGGGGCTCAGTGGCTGAGGGACCAACACAGACTCTGGGCGACTTGTGGTCAGGCTCCTGCACGGGCTGTGGACCTGCTGGAGACGGATTTATGGTAACCAGATATCAGAGCCTGGATTCAAGAGCAAGAAGGATCCTGAAGGTCCTCGGATGCTAAAGGCTTCCTGATCAAATCAGAGGTTTGGATCTGGAGCTCAGGTTGTGGTTGAATCGAATAGGGCCGAGTTAGAGGTGAATCATGGACACTCAATGCATCTGATGAGACATTCTTGCGCATCTTTCTCTTGTACATTAAGAGGCAACATTAATGGAAACTCTGACTTATGGCAGGGAAAAGTTAAAGTATATCATGCATGTTAATTTTTTAATAAATTATTACACGACAATAAAAGAAACTTTACAAGCTCTACTGAAAATCAAATGAGATGAACATGGAATAACCAGGGAAACAATGACAAGCAAAGAGTAAAGGAGACAGAAAATGTGCTGAGAAAATGGAAAGGAAGGCTGAACGACGTGCTACAGTTACCTTGAAGATGTAATAAAGAAAATGTTAAAGGATTGACAAGCATCATAGAATAAAGTCAAGATAGAATTGTTCATAGAATTGAAAATATTTTGTTAACAATGAAAATTTGACAGATTAAATATTTTTCAATACTTTTTGCAAGTGACGATATCAAAATAATGTATATGTGCTAATTAAATAACAGAAAGGGAAAGTAAATGGTATCTACAATGGTTTCGAATTACATAAATCACCAATTCTAGTAAATACACCCGTTGAATGAGATAGGGAGGAGAGGGCAAAATTTCCAATAGATTTCAAATTTTCTGATATAGAAGACAGCTATTTTACCATCAAGTCTATGCCTGTAGTCAGAACCACAGTATCAATCCCATTCCCTGCAACCTATTCTCTCAAATATTTGTTTTAGGGACTTTGGAGGAAAGCAGAACACCTGAAGGAAAGCCAAGCAGTCATGGAAGGAACGTACAACTTAGAAACCAATCAGCACGCAAGCTCAGGATTGAATTCCTGTCAGTGTAGTTTTGTGACAGTATTGTAGACTGCTGTGCAACCTCTGGGTTTCAAACTGATTTGGGGCCAATAGCACATGACCAGATGATCGAGCATCAGATGTGGAAGATTTCATGTAGAGTTTTTAAAAAAGGGAATTTCCAAGGCAAATTGGGGGACAAAGGGATGATGGAATTCCTTTCAAATTACATCAGGAAAGCATTGGCAGATATGTTAACTAAAAGCAAAACACTAAAGCCATTTGGACATCAGAAATAGAGAGAAATTGTGTTAAAACCAGTTAAAAGCTTAGACAAGCATCTGCAGAATCAACAAATTAAAATTTACCGACTGTGTACAAACCAATGAACGATTTGTGCAGGAAGGAAAGATAAATAAAACATTAGGAGCTCACATACAAAAGAAAGAACAGAATTGGTGTTAAGTTCTGAACACCACAGGATGGTTAATTGATGTGAGCATTAGGCTATTGGAGCATTAAGAAATCAAAGCTATAAAAAGACAGACATGACTTGGGTAAAATATTGGCAGGGTGCATAGAATAATTTGCACAGGAAGGTAGTACAGTGGAACTCTGGCACAGTGATTATTGAGAATCCAGTTCAGTGTGTGAGCAAGGTTCTTAAAGAGAAGCCATAGGCAAAAACCAAAATTTGAGGGCATTGATAGGTTGTCCTAAACCCTTCCTGTGAGGTGGAAGTTCTCCTGGTTGGTCCACCCCAGATGAAAGTCCTCATGAGATGACACTGCTCAACGTCTGGCAGAACTAGGTATGGTATGGCAGCCAATCCTCAGGCAGAGCTACCTCTACAAAGGAATCAGAAAGTGCACGCCAATATTATTAAATGTCAGGTGGAAGGTCCATTTACAGAAAGGGATCCATCAATCTTTCAGACATTGGCATTCTTCAATCTCTGTGTAAAAAAAAGTAGTCAATATTTTTAACCAAGACAGAGTAAATCTCACACACAAATATTTACCCTAATAATACAATTGTGTGCAATTTTGCCTTGGTTCAATGAGGATGAAGAGAGTCAAATCCAGGCAAGATCAAGTGAAGGAGCAGCATTTCAATGGTTCTTGTGGTTCATTGTAACAAATTGGCTGAATGTTTATCTGGCATTAAACCCTCAATATTGATCTCTGTTTGAATGTCCGCAGGAGTCCTTCACCATTGCCATTTCACAAAGGTACAAGAAGCAGGAGTAGGCATTTCACCTGTTATGCCTGCTCCAGTTTTTAAATAAGTTAAGAATTGACCTTCCACCTTAATGCCACTTTATTAGATCCAAAAATCTATCAATACCTGATGAGAATATTTTCAGCCACTGGGCCCCCACAGCCCTCTTGGAGGAGAAGAAGAAAAATCATGGGTGAAGTTTTTTTTTCCTCTCCGTCCTGAATTGCCAAACCTTTAAGATGAAACATAGGTTCAAGACAACCAAAAACCATAATATCATCAGATGTACATCGACTGTGAAGTTCAACAAGAATTTTATCTTTTGATGAGATTGCCCTTTTATGCCAAACTTAGTAGAGTGGCATGCTCAGGTAACAATTTTAGATTCTCCCTAATATATCTTTTTTTTTCCCCACCTCCTATTCTACTCCAAAAGTGCCCAGCATAAACTTGAACAAGAAGTTTTCTAGTTAACATCGGTCTTAAAGTCCAAATGCATCAAGTTCCCCTTGTCAATCCTCATCATTAAAAAACTTTATTTTTTAAGTTGTAAAGAGTTTAACAAAATTTCTACATACAAAATCATCTTATAACAGGTCATACATCTCTCTCTCTCTCTCTTATATATCACATATTAAACATAATAAATCAAAAATGTATCCATAAATGATTTTTTAAACTTTTTTTTTAAGACATCAAATTCTTTAAATATGGTAATTAACAGTTTATCCCATTCTCATAAAATATCCCAGTATAGTTCTAGATAGAAAATAAATAAGACTAAATTAAACAATCCCTTAATATAGACAATGGGTAAATTCTATCTTAATGATTATAATCCATGACAATTATACTTAAACCCATATTTAACTCATTAATCTAAAAGAGAAAAAATCCAACTAATCTAACCCCTTCCTCTAACCAGCATCAACTTGTAAAGATATGGATTGAATAGCAACCTTCAGACACTAGACAGAGTCTCTGGAGCATCAAGACTTCTTAAAACTTCCAATTATTGATAGTAATCTATGAATGGGCCCATATCTTGTCAAATTGAAACTTTATACATCATGTAAGCACTGGGCATGAGTGGGTGGAAAGACATCCTTTTCATTAAAATTGCACATCTAGCTATCAACAAAATTAAAAAAGCTAAAATTTTCTCATGGGTTGAAGTTAAGAGTATATCCTCTTCAAGAAAACCCAAACAAAGCAATGAGAGGGCTTGGTTCGAATTTGATTTTCAGAATCTTTGATAAAGTCTGAAAAATCTTTCCAATATTTTTCCAAATTAGGGCATTCCCAAAACATAAATCAATGAGATTTTATACTCATCACAGAGGATCAAATAAAAACTTAAACAGAAGTGTCACACACGATTTCCCCTTCAAATTGTCAAATTCTATAGTTTTCCAAATGTCCTCATTCTTTAATTCCATATTTCTCATTTCTTATGGCACAGAAGGCTTAGTTCTTCAAGTCTATGCTATCTCTTGGAGCAATCCCATCTACCCCTCTGCAACGATTTCCCTGTAACCCGTTCTCTCTCGTTTTTAACTCTGCCCCAATTTTTTTGCAAATCATTTTCTTCAATCATTGCTATTCGTACTACATGAGGGGTAACTTAATAAATTCACTGACCAATCAACTCCTCTCAAGCTGAGAGAAGAAACTGGAACACTCAGTTGGACACGAGAGAAGGTGAAACCACAGGAAGCACCCAAAGTCAGATTAGAACCCAGGTCACTGGAGATGTGTGGCAGCAGGTCTTCCTATCATTGATGTCATTCTAACTGGTCTGAAATTCCCCTTCTCTCTTTTTCTTCTGTCATTGGATGCTCATGGTCCCATCATCTACTGCTGTCTGTCCAATGGGTGGAAGGCAGAAGTAACATTGAAAATCCACACTGACCAAAACAGTCATGTGCGTTCAATACCAATTCTTATCAATGCCCTTGATTCATTGTATCTATGTTTTGTGTGTTTCCAGATTTCTCAAGTTGCCATTAGTCAAGATACATCACCCTCACTATCAGTTCTTCGGACTTCATAAAACTTCAAATAATTAAGACTCGATGATGTGCCTTAAAATGATGATGTAACAAGCACCAGCAAATCATCAGACACTACACATATTTGAAATGTGTCAGTAGTTTATGGTCCAGCATTATTGACAGAGTGTTGTCTACATAGAAGACTTTTCTGCCACTTTGTCCTCTACTTATGGTCTCCGAATGCTCTAATGTGCAGCTTTTGGACACCTTATGTCAAGATCAATACTGGTGCAAAATTAGATAAAAAGAAATTATTTGCACCCACTGGGATTAATTTGAGATTGGTCTCTTTCAGGGCAGCAATACAGGTATAATAGAAGGATGTTATGGGTTGAGGGACACCTGAAGTTGACTGGAAAAATCTGAAGTTAAAACTTTATTTGGAGCACCATTTTTCATTACATTATTTCAAACACAATCATTCTTAATTTTACAGTGGGTTGAAGAATGGTCCAATGATTCAGCAAGCCGTACGGGCAGAAGGGCTCCAAATTTCACAGCTGAAAAATCAGCCATACAGTACAAACACTATACCCAAAAGTTCACCTTCAATCACACACCTTTTTGATTAAGGCATACATCAACTTTTCTATTGACTGGATCAAAATCTCAAATCCCTTCTTTTCAGCAATGGAAGACAATCTTCATCAAGTTACCACAGCAATTCAAGATCTATTATCACCCTCTCAAATGCAGCTGGGGATACCGACAAGCTGTGGCTTTCCTTGCAATGCCCTTCATCCCAAAATAAATTAAGAAAATCTCAAATATTTACTTCAGTGCATCCACGCAGCAGTTTAATGCCACAAAAGTTAACACCTCCCTTCCTGTTTCCAGTGCCTTGTCAGAGGTTCTTCCCAGGAGGAAATGCTCCTCTTTCACATAATGCTAAGCTTAAGCAAGCACCTCATCTTGCATTTGCTATTGATTTTCATCCAGCTGCAATTAAGAAAATTATAAAATATTCTTCATGATACTCTATAAAGACCTTTACTGCATGCCAACCATCAATATTTCATGCTGGCTGTTAGCCTTTGCAGAATTGTGACAGCATTTGCTACCAAAATTCATGCGACTCACACACTGGCTTTGACAAAATGGCACAAAGGATGTTTAAGTGCTTCAAAACAGAGAGATAGATTGCAGAGACTCATCATCTCAATTGGAGTTGGGAGACAAAATTGCTGCAGAATATATCAAACCGTCTTGTTTTATGAAAGAGCATGAGAATGGAAGGGGTCTTGCCCAAATTGCTATCCGAGGAGGTAATTCGGCTCACATGTGACAATTGCATAATTTCCCATAACTGGTAAAAACACATTTGAAACTGAGCTTGGAGCACAATGAATCACACCCTGCCTTCCAATGAACGCATGCCATCTGGGCAACTTCCCACTGGAGGGAGCATCTTAAACAACTCTCATATGATAATCAGCCTGATCACTCCATTCTTGCTACAGTTCAAATGCTTCCTGAAACATCACAATTTCAGTACATTAAAATTTCAGTACCTTCCTGAAACATTGCAACAGAATATATTTTTGAATGTTATGCATAATGACAAACAGTGGTATCTAAAATTTCTTTTCAGCAGCAGGTGATCAACACTGGGTCATCTTCACCAAAACTATTAACAACAATCAGTGACTTGGAGAAAAGATGCTTTCCTGCAGATCATCTGTGAACATGACTGAATTCCTCACGTTTGCAAGACAGATCCATAGCTGGCACGTGATACCTGGGCAATAGGCTTGAGAACACAGTGATGGAACAAAGAAATTAATGAATATATTCCCGGAGGTCAGGATCACCTGCATTGTTGCTCTAGTATTTACAGTTAAATTGCTCAAAAAACTTTGAATGCCAATCATACAAGCATTTCAATGCTATGCACAAATTGACTGCTACAGCACATACAGTAAAATCCCCATTATCTGGTATTCAAACAACAGGCAAAAAAATGTCAGAAACAAATAGGTAAATAAATGTTTGCCAATCACACAGCTTGCAATCTCAAGCAACCAGCAAATTCGCTTCTCCGGCATCTACCAATCCTCATCCTTACCAAGATTAAATACCAGAAATAGGACCAAAGCTGGAGATAAGTGATTAGACTGCCACAATACATGGAATACCAAGAAATATTTATATTAGAAAGTAAGTCACTGGAATTAAATATTTGGGAGTGATAGTCAACGCAGACTACCAGCCTTTATATAAATTGAATGATGTCCCTTGATTAAAAAGGATTAAAATGGATTTGATTAAATGGAAAGATTTGCCATTAACATTAACTGGTTGAGTAAATTGTGTTAAAATGAATATTTTTCCCTCTAATTCAACATTTGTTTACTTTCAAAGGTTTTTTTTTCCAGGATCCTTTTCAGGGCAGTGCGGGAGTTTTTATGGAAAGGAAAATTAGCCCAAGTAGCTTTACATAAACTTGCATGGAATTATGCTTTAGGGGGGGGATTGCACTTTCAAAATTATTATGATGCAGCTCAATTGAAATTTGTTAGCAGATTGATGAATGTGGACCAACCTCTGTGTTGGGCAAAGGTGAAAATGGCTTGTATATCAGTTTATACTTAAATGGAATGTGGATTTATAGCAGGAATGTAATATGCTGGTATTAAAACATTTGATAAGGATATGGGTTAAAAAAAAAACAGGGTTTTAGGATCGAAAGGGTAAATTCGAACCCCGTTATATCATAACCAGCTTATTCCTTTTTCAATGTTTAATAATCATTTAAAGAGATGGAATTCTCAGGGCATAAAGATAATTCAGGACTGTTTCAAAGGAGGTCAATTTCTTTCTTTTATTCAACTGAGGGAGAAATTGGATACATCTGCAAATTCTCTGTGAATTATCAACTCAGAACTTTGATAAAAGATAATTATGGTAACGAGATGAATTTACCCATGTTGACAAAATTTGAGTCTTTGATTCCTTTTGTACCCAAGGTTATATTTCAGATATGTACCAATTATTGCAGAAGAGTATGGATAAACCAGAATGGGAAAAGTGATCTAACCTACATTTTTCTGGAAGATAATTGGGAGGTTATGAGTTCTGATAGTGTAACTAAAGTGACAAATGTACGTTTTGGAATGGTTAATTATAATTTTTTTTTACATTAGTTATATTTGACTCCAGAGAAATTGAAAAGATATGTATTTAGTAATTCAGATTCTTGTTTTAGATGTGGACTATATACTGGAACTTTTTTTTAACATGCTGTTTGGTCTTGTTTTAAAGTACAAGCATTTTGGGAAGGAATTAGGTTGGTTTTGGAAAAAATTATTTAAGATTAAGTTACCATTACAGCCATCAATCTTTTTGTTGGGATATATGGTTTCTTTGAAAGGACTAGGGTTGGATAAATTTCAAATTGCATTTGTACGTCTAGTGTTGTCTGTAGCATGAAAATGTTTAGCTAGTACTTGGAAAGATCATCTGGAGGTTAATATAACATGCTGGCAGAATGAGTTAATTGTATTATTATGGAAAAAATTACATGTAATCTGCACGATAATTATTCATTTTTTGTCAAAATGTGGTCTTCCCATTCGGAAGACATGAACTTAGAAATATTCTTCATAATCACTATTATCTTAATATTTGGCTCCCTTTAAGGGGGCTGACTGAAGGGGTGGGAGGATGGGTGAGGTGTTTGATTTTTGTTTCTTTTTATATATACAATCAAACATAAAAAAAACAATTTTTTGTAAGTTGTCTAATTTTTTTTTAAATTAAGTTTTCAAAAAAGTCACTGGATTATTAGTTCTGAAATGAAAGATGTTGTTAACTTTGCTAATATCATCCATATCTACTTGTACTTAAACTATTAAACCATATGGCTAAAAGTAAGATTTCCAGTAGCAGAAGAAATGTAGAACTGCATATTTCACTCAGGGCAACACTTAGCGCAACGCATTTACAGCGCCATCCCGCACTGTCTACAAGGAGTTTATATGTTTGTGGATGTTCCCTGGGGATTCCAGTTTCCTCTCACCATTTAAAACATACTGAGGGTGTAGGTTAATGCAGTGCAAATTGGACGGCATGGACTTGTGGGCTGAAATGGCCTGTTATCGTGCTGTTTGTCTAAATTGAAACAAAATAAGAGATTTTACCCCCTCATATTATACAACTGGGATCAACATCTAATGAACTTTACAAAATATTTAAGTTCAATGCTGAATGTTGGAATTTACCTCAAACAATGAAGATGAGGAATCAAAAGCAAACCATCAAGGTACCTGGATGAAGGGCTCAAGCCTGAAACGCGGGTTATGTATTATCTTTTCTACATCAAGTACACTGTTTGACCTGCTGAGTTTCCCAGCATTATTTTTGCTTCAATCATGGTGTCTGCAGACTTTTGTGTTTTACCACTATTCATTTCACTGTAGAGAAATGGCTGGGAAGAGAGCCAGACTCTGTGTTTATTCATTGCATCAACACGATTTTCTAAAATACTTTAATTGGTTACAACTTTCAAATAGAACATTTAATTTTTAACCATCTGGGAATGACAGAGATCCAGGTCCTTGGTCAGCCAGCCCACTGATAATCTTCGCATCAAAAGTCAGGATACTTGAATTTTCTTTCTCAAGGGTTGTAAATTTGGCAGTATTTTTCCCCCATTTAATTTCTCATTTTATGAATGCTTCCAGTGAATTCACTTCTAATCTGATCATATTCATCAAGGACAGGGGGAGAGAAACTGATTAATTGCCACTGCTACCAAGCAGAACCATGCCAGACTGTGATTTTTAACAAGAAAGGCTCTCATCTATTTGCTATTCTCTTATCTCCTCTTTCTACCCACCCAAGCAGGTTAGCTCAATTATCCCACACAACAGCAAATTGGCCCCAAAAAAAATCAAATTGGTTTGGGGAAAACCCAAATGTAATACCATGAAAGGTTTCTTATTTTCCTTCCATTGGTACACAAGGACCAATTCTTTTTTTTGTTTCTAATGAGCTATGGATCCAATTTTCCATGAAGCAAACTGAGAAACTAATTCAATTTGATCCCACTCAATGATGCAAGATATGAACAATTGTCAAATTAAAATTGAAATACTGATTAAACACATGTAGCTGAATAAAGTTAACGCAGTAGCACTAACCATCAGAATGGTTAGCTCTCCTCTTCAAACCTTCCTGCCATCTGCACTATCGGAATAGGATTGAGAGAAGTAGCATTATTATTGAAAAATAACATGATGTTGCTCAATCTGCATCACAAGCTCCTCCTCCTCTGTAGAGTCAAGACTGAACAGACTTTATACACTGGAAAGTACCTTGATACTCTGGCTGTTGTTGCAAGAATGAGTACTAGAAGAGGCTCAACAGAAAGTTCTATTTTACAAATGCTCCTTCAGTTTTGTGGAATTCCTGTGAGCCTTTGGAATGTTGTTTTGAATGTGCTTTGAGGATGCTGCCTGCTCAGGTTTCCTAGCATTAATTAGCTGTCAGGAACATAAGAGTCCTGCATGGAGGTCAAAGTGTTCTTTAGTCATTGCTCTATGAAATTACACAAATTGACATAAGCTAGTGGTGGAACCAATTTTTGAAATGGCTTACTACGAAAATAGAAGCCCTGAAAAGAAATGTCAATATACATTTTATATACCCTGTAGAACATAAAATAATTATGTGCGTTTATGATGATGTAAGATCCACCAATCATCTAAAATGTAATACCAAAAAATTTGTACTTCGAAAAATACTCCATTCAACGAAAGAAAAAGGGGCTTTTTTTTGTGACCACTCTTCCTGAACTTTCCATAAACATTCACCCATCAAAATATGTTGTTTTATCTGACTATGGACATCCTTTCTTAAACCCCTCCAGCTCTTTTTCACCTTGCAAGAAGCTCCTCAAAGCCCAATTCCTTGATAAAGAATAAGGTTAACTGCTCTGATGTCTCAACATCAGTATCTATTTGGTGAGCATCAACAGTTAGTTCTTTGGCAATGATTTTAAAGTAATTATTTTGACGGCAACACAATTTACCTTTGGGGAGAAGAAATCAAAGTCCTACTTTTTTTGTTTCAGTGTGTTTGCTCAAAGTGTTTTGTAAGACCATCTCATAACATTTGTTTGGAAATTCATTCTAATTGTTTTCATTAAACACCTAATTTAGGTAGATTTGTTGCTTCTATCTTAATTTTAAAAAAGTTCCATTAACTAACATTCAGGATGTTTTATGATCTTAGATGCAATAAAAGTGCTGGTTGCTTACAAGTATGAACACAATCTTAACTTTTGAAATGTTCATGAGTTGCAGGATTAGATATTCTTGCAAGATTATATTCTGTGACCAGAGAAATGCTTTCAGAGGCTGGGAATGAACATGTACAAATAGCTGCCATGGCCTCTGTGCATGGAAAGGAAATACGGACGTTAAATCCCATTCTCCACACACCTCAACTGTCCCCATTGATGGTTCCCGATGTGATGTTTCGCACTTCGATGTGATGTCTCAACAACTACTTGCTAATATTGGATAGAGTATCAGAGAAGGGATTGGAAAAGGAGAGGAATCACCTGGCCTGACAGATGTTTAGAATGCATAATCTTTAAAAATATTAATTCCCAAGTACTAACTACAAAATACATGACTAAGGTTGTAAATTGGGAAAATTATTTATTTGCTTGATTAGCTACACCAAAATGGCTATCTACAATTGGTGCCTTAAACCCCAACAAGGAACACAGCTTGGCGGTTGTAAATTACTTATCATTTTAAGTTCAGCTGCTGTGCAAAAAAAATAGACACCTAATTTGTGAACAGCAGGGCCCTATGATCAATGTAATATCAACCAATGTTATTTAAAAAAAAAACAAAAAGATACAAAAGAGCAAATTATTCATTCCTTGTCCCTGCTCCTCTGTTTAATTAGATCATGTATAGTTTTTTTTTTTTAAATGAGCACTAGTTTCCTGCAATAACTGAGCTAACATAGCTCGCTTTTGTAGTGAATTACAAAGTTATACCACACTCTGGGTGCAATTAACTTATCTCATCTTAAATTTGAATGGCTGTTACCTTATTTTCAGACATTTCAGCATCCGAAAACACAAATTATTTTTCTCCTTCCACAGATGCTGCCTGATCTGCTGAGTATTTTTTAGCTTATTCATAGAACAATCAATGTTACAGTACAGCACAGCACAGGCCCCTTGGCCCACGATGTTGTGCCGGCCTATACAAACCTACTCACCAATCTAAACAAATTCTGCCCTCTATTTTTCTTGCATCCATGCCACTCCCTAAGAGTCTTTTAAATGTTCCTTTTGTACCAGCCTCCACCACCAACTCTGGCAATGCAATCCACAACCATTATAAACTTACCCCTGACGTCTCCACAGGTATATTGTTTTTAAGATCTCCATTAATTAGTCCCCTTTTGAATTTTACATGATTAAATGGACCACCTCTTATTCTTATAAACTCAAGAGTGAGCAGGTCCAGTCTGTTTAATGTGCCAAGAAATTCATCCTGGGTTGGAAAATAGACAGGTGGAAGCTCCCCAGCTTCTGAAATTCAATTCGAATAAAACCAATAGACCCTATTTTTGTTATTGCAAGTAGGTGTACAGTTGCTGTTAAGTGGCCTGTTTCATGCCTTTGAGACAATGAAAGTCTCAGCAAATCTGATGCTTGGATATGAGATTATGATTGTTCAGAATGCCCCCAGAAATTTGAGCAGTCTTAAACACAGGGAGAACAGATTGCAAACTCATGTGAAAGTGGGAAATCTGTCAGTCTACCTCTTCAACGGTATTGCACAGGAGCATTAGCCGAGCAGGAAAAAAAACTGGAAAGAATTGCTGAACTTAATTAGTATCTGGGGAAGAACAGTTAACGGTGAGGATTGTGAGCTCTTGTGCAGCAGAACATGAAATACGAGCAAAACATCATCCCAGCAGGCCTTGTGCAGTTAAGAAGATGTTGAATTGAACTGAAAGCAGTTGGAATTTTCCATAAATTGCCTTGGTTTGGGAGTTCTTGCCTGAATGAGCAATGGACAAAGTGCTTTTCATCACAAAGGCGTTGAAGACATTAAGGGAGTAAGATATACCTGGGGCTTAATCTTTGTGCAATCATTTGCTTAAAATAAATTGTCAAGAATCTTACATGGACTATCTGGAATTCCTTCAGTGCTGGGAGCAGGAACATCCGTCCATATATGGACATCCTCAGAGAGTGTAATCTGTTGCTGTACGTCGATAGCCAATATGGAACTGGATGAGAATGTGGCCAAAAATAGAGGGCATAAAGAGAGGTCTGCAAGGAACCCAGAGTATTTCTCAAGAGAATTAAGCACAAGAGGGTTGTTCATAACCACTTCCCTCTGCAGTGAGTTTCTGGTACACAAGTGTGAGAATTTAACTGAACTGTCTGAGTGAAACCTGTTCCCACCCAAGCCCAACACAGGAGCATTAAGATATCCAGATAGATACAAGATAAAAAATTGTGGTCTCCATTAAGACTCTTTACAGGACAATGAGTGAAAATGGTCAAATGTAAATGTGGGATCACCTCAACTTCTATCCCCCTTTCTGCGTCACATATTATCGTGACAACATCATTGATTTCAATCCAAAAATGCTGGAGGGTGCCTTTCACCAGAAATAATGTAGAGTTCAAGACAGTAATTCATTACCATACCCCCAGGGGCAATCGGAATGGACAACGTTTGTGGTCTTCATCAGCAGTCCAAGTTTCAGAGAAAGCCACCATCCTCCTACGTGCATGAAGGATTGCCTTTTTTCAAAAAAATTATTGAATTCTTGATTGAATAGTGAATATTTTTTTCATGTTTATATTTCCCAAAGTGGAAATCTGCAGATTTGCTTGATACTCTAATCTAATGGTTACTAAAAATAACATGCCCTCCATCATATCCCAAAATGAACAGAACCATTGATATGCTTAAGTGCCGCAGAAAATTAAAAACATATTCATTGTTTAACTGTTATTATTATCAGTACCAATTCTCAAAGGACCACAGTAACAAATCTAGATACCCATTATTCAACTATTAATATTTTGCTTCAATGAAGAAGAAAGCTCTTGTGTGGACTGAATTTGTGGAAATTAGTCTTTTGGGGTTGGGGGGATTTATTGTCAAATTAAAAACATTTGGGACATGCTAGAAATTCATTTCCCAGTTAGTGATAGCAAGCAAACTTTTTCTTTGTACAATCTTACTCTTGGTCTCCACTTCTGAACTATAGTTCAATT